>NC_070604.1:18261522-18564791 GCF_027172205.1 Podarcis raffonei
AAGATTAATGAGCAGACACTAAGATTGTTTTTATGGAAGTGATGAAATGCGTCTGCCATCTGAATAAGACTCTTGGATGAATGGGAAAACCCACACAGGATTATAAAAATGCTTGTTTTCAACTCGCTTGTGGAGACTATCATAGGTCACAAAGTAAAGAAAGGAAAAATATACGAAAACAACAAGAAGAGATGAGGAAAACAGCAAAGAAGGAATGGATAGAATTGTGAACATTATTTGGACAGAACTGTGAACATCAAAGCAGCAGCAATAAGATGACTGGATCGCTTTCAGAGCTCGAAACATGGGTACCCCCAACAAAAATTTAAAATTTGGCTCTGTAATTTGGAATTAATGTGATTTGATTGGTTTGTTAATAAAAAATATTTTTTTAAAAATGAATTCTTTGGGGAAAGCCATGACTATTAACCATGATTGTATATCTCCTCGCAGACACAGATAAGTATGTGACCTGGCATGTGGCACTCTTTGCAACTGCCGCTAGGAAAACTAGAGCAAATTATATAGCCAAGGTAGCCACCAGCTGTAAAGGAGATGAATTTATTTGACCCTATCTATATCAGGCTATGTTCTAGCTTCGTCAGCAAACTCCGAGCATAATTGCACACTGTATTAATTGGCATTGTTTTTTGATATATTAGTGGCCATGTGATGATTTTAGCTTATGAATTTTATTGTTTAATGTCTTGATTTGTATATTGGGGTGCAGTGGTACCTCTGGTTAAGTACTTAATTCGTTCCGGAGGTCCGTTCTTAACCTGAAACTGTTCTTAACCTGAAGCACCACTTTAGCCAATGGGGCCTCCTGCTGCCGCTACGCTGCTGGAGCACGATTTCTGTTCTTATCCTGAAGCAAAGTTCTTAACTGGAAGCACTATTTCTGGGTTAGCAGAGTGTGTAACCTGAAGTGTATGTAACTAGAGGTACCACTGTACTTTTATAGCTCTGTTTAGAGTACGTAATGTTTTGATAATATAAATGTTTTAAGTCTTTTGTATCAATTCAGTATATTTTCTTTTAATTGTTGAATGATTCTGTGTGCATTGCGGCAGCCTTTGGCTATGTGCAATAAAACTGACTGACTGACCATGACTATTAAAGTGATATTGCAATAAAACTGACTGACTGACCATGACTATTAAAGAGATATAAGAGTGCTTTACATGTATGGAATGGATGCTGTTGGCATCTATCCGTCTTGAGAGGCAATGGAGGGCACCTCCAGGGGTGATGTCAAAACACTGTGCTAGTAGCTCCCTGGGGCGCAAGCCTTGGCAGTGTGTATGGAGATCCTGAGCTGCCCAGATGACATCCCCCCCAACCTCGTGGTCCAAAGGAAAGCAGAGCAATACATTTGGCACTAGCCTGGCTGCAGGAGTTGCCGGAAGGAGTTGTAAAAATAATGCCATCCACTCAGTCTCGATTTGTGTAGGGTTGACTCCTTAGCCCAGGGGTCAGCAAACTTTTTCAGCAGGGGGCCAGTCCACTGTCCCTCAGACCTTGCGGGGGGCCGGACTATATTTTTTTTGGGGGGGGGTTGAACGAATTCCTATGCCCCACAAATAACCCAGAGATGCATTTGAAATAAAAGCACACATTCTACTCATGTAAAAACACGCTGATTCCCGGACCGTCCACAGGCCAGATTTAGAAGGTGATTGGGCCAGATCCCCCGGGCCTTAAGTTTGCCTACCCACGCCTTCGCCTATTCTTCTCCTGAACGGATGTAACACCTGTCCAAACAGAGGAACATAATACAGTGGTACCTCAGGTTACATACGCTTCAGGTTACATACGCTTCAGGTTACAGACTCCACTAACCCAGAAATAGTACCTCGGGTTAAGAACTTTGCTTCAGGATGAGAACAGAAATTGTGCTCTGGTGGAGCGGCAACAACAGGAGGCCCCATTAGCTAAAGTGGTGCTTCAGGTTAAGAACAGTTTCAGGTTAAGTACGGACCACCGGAACGAATTAAGTACTTAACCTGAGGTACCACTATATGTCTCACTAAATAGGCTTATAATACTTGTTCAATACTTGGAAGCAAGTACTGGTGTCGCCATACTGCATTGCTTCATTCTTATGGGTATGGTTGTTTGGAACAGAAGTGGGAATGTGCTATATTTTGAAGTGCTTTCGCTGACTTTCCTGGGAGTGGGCATGCCACTGGCTTCAAAGCCTGAAGTTACACAAGGGCTGTGCTCACCAAAGCATGAACTGGCGGGGGTGGGGGTGGGGCAGTTAGCTTTCATCTAATGCCACCATTCTGTGCTGCCCACTATTATTGCTCACCAAAGCCAAACAATGGAACGGCATTCGCTCAGTTGAAACACTCTCAGTGGTGCTCACAATATGTGCTAGGGAGCTCTGGAGTTCCTTAGAAGCTCAAGACTTCTTCCATAAGAAGATGTTTAATGATAGACACGCTCGCCTGAAAGACACCCCTGTTATGTACTGAAGTTCTCACCCTGGGCCAGCAGGGGGAATACTGTAGATAGTTTTCACTCAGGTCCACATATGCAAATAAGTGACGTTCAGTGATTGGACAGTTACAGAAAGTGGTTACTGTTGCGTTCTAGTGGAGCTCTATATAAGCAGGCTGGCTGAACCCTTCAGTTCAGTTCTGTTCTGGCCTGTGAATAAACAAGAGCTGTTTGAAGAATCGCTGTGTCGTCTGATATGTTCACCCACAACTTAACAACCCCTGTCCTTGCAAAGTCATTGAGAGCATATTGAACGTGTTTTAAGTTCACGTAGGATGACACCGACATCAAGCAGGTTTCTTTTCAGTAAAGACATGGACTGAAGCTAAGCAGTACAGTGGTACCTCGGGTTAAGTACTTAATTCATTCCGGAGGTACGTTCTTAACCTGAAACTGTTCTTAACCTGAAGCACCACTTTAGCTAATGGGGCCTCCTGCTGCCGCTCCACCAGAGCACAATTTCTGTTCTCATCCTGAAGCAAAGTTCTTAACCCGAGGTACTATTTCTGGGTTAGTGGAGTCTGTAACCTGAAGCATATGTAACCCAAGGTACCACTGCATCTCGATCAGGGGTCAGCAAACTTTTTCAGCAGGGGGGCCAGTCCACTGTCCCTCAGACCTTGTGGGGGGCTGGACTATATTTTTTTGGGGGGGGAATGAATGAATTCCTATGCCCCACAAATAACCCAGAGATGCATTTTAAATAAAAGCACACATTCTACTCATGTAAAAACACGCTGATTCCCGGACCGTATGTGGCCCGGTTTTGGAAGGCGATTGGACCAGATCCGGCCCCCGGGCCTTAGTTTGCCTACCTATTGTCTGGGAATCCTATCTATGCCAACTTGGGGTTCACGATGGAAGAATCTGACATCAGATCTCCTTCTCCAACACTGGACACCCAATATATCCCAAGGCCCTGGAACTCCATTCTAGCGGCCACTGGATTGAATTCTAAGGCTGCTTCCAGATTGCTGTTATTTCGTGGGTGGGAATCAACTGCATACTGGCAAATTTGGGATGTGCATTTGAAGGGGAAGCTGACCACCTGGACCCACGTCAGTATAGATTCAGGTCCCACATCTGGAACAGAAACTGCTGTGCCCATTCCAGTGGACAATCTCCACCAAGGTGTGACCCTCCGGATTCTTTAGGAGCTCTCAATCAGTCGCTTTCGGAACCAACAGTCGTGGTATACTTCTGAGCCAGCCAGAGTTGGCGGCCAGGAGCGTGATGTTACATTGGCTTTGTTCCCACTTGGTGGAGAGACTGAATAAGATTTCTTCTCCACCCCGTGGAACTTGTTCTGCGGGATTCTATAAAGCTGAGCTGCATATCCCCTGTTCTACCTGAAAGACCACCTGATTTTAGGCTGCATTTTTCTCTTCACGTATATTGCTTTTATATTGTACGTGGTGTACACCACTCAGAGATTTCTGGGAAAATATCAAGCGCTTTCTTTTCTTTAAAGAAAATAAAATGTTTAGCTTTGAGAAACTACACTGAGTTTCATTGTCATCAATACACCTATGTGGAGATGCCCTGTGAAATGTGGAGAGCCAGTGTGGTGCAGTGGTTAAGAGCGGTAGACTCGTAATCTGGTGAACTGGGTTCGCGTCTCCGCTCCTCCACATGCAGCTGCTGGGTGACCTTGGGCTACTCACACTTCTCTGAAGTCTCTCAGCCCCACTCACCTCACAGAGTGTTTGTTGTGGGGGAGGAAGGGAAAGGAGAATGTTAGCCGCTTTGAGACTCCTTCGGGTAGTGATAAAGCGGGATATCAAATCCAAACTACTACTGTGAAATAAGTCTGCTGGACATCATTGTAAAGGTAAAGGGACCCCTGACTATTAGGTCCAGTCGTGACTGACTCCGGGGTTGTGGCTCTCATCTCGCTTTACTGGCCGAGGGAGCCGGCATACAGCTTCCGGGCCATGTGGCCAGCATGACTAAGCCGCTTCTGGTGAACCAGAGCAGCGCACCGAAACGACGTTTACCTTCCCGCCAGAGAGGTACCTATTTATCTACTTGCACTTTGATGTGCTTTCGAACTGCTAGGTTGGCAGGAGCAGGGACCGAGCAACGGGAGCTCACTCCGTCGTGGGGATTCAAACTGCTGACTTTCTAATAAAAAGCATAATTTTTTTAAAAAAAGAGATGCATTTTAAATAAAAGGACACATTCCACTCATGTAAAAACAGGCTGATTCCCGGACCGTCCACGGGCCGGATTGAGAAGGCCATTGGGCCGCATCCGGCCCCCGGGCCTTAAGTTGCCTACCTCTGCCTTAACCAAGCAGCTTTGGCATGAGTCAAATGCCAACTGAACTCTGGTCATCTCTCTTTGGTGTGCCCTTTACCTCACATCTTCTGCAAAGCAGGGGATCTGTGGCAGTGAAAAATAATGCCCAGATAAGAGAACCATCATGAAAAATACCAACCTATCCATCTCTAGCCATGATGAATCTGTAATAATAAAAATGTGATCTCATCTTGAATCAAGGCATAGTTGACAAAGATTCCTCATTGGGCCAGCATTAGACACCAGGAACTGAATCAGATCTCAGTGCCAAAACATCTGAAGACAACATTAACCTTACCTCCATCACCACATTGGATTTCCCTGCCCTGTGTACCTTCCATGATCCCAGCTGCACACCTCCCATTCAGCTAACAAGAAGAAGGAACTACGGCACACTTTAGTAAAAAATTAATTCAGAACATTGTGCCCATGGAAGGCCCTTCAAGAAATGGGCATTAAGCTGTTTTCCATGGTATAACTCGCTCCCTGCCCCAGCCCCAACCCCGCAAAAACGGTATGCCTCTATTAAACCACCAAAGAAAAGATAAGAAGGAGGAGGAAAAAGGATTGTCAGCATTTACTTACATTTAGTATATTATTCGTCACAAAATGACCAGTGCTGGCTCCCGGTTTTGTTGGCACGGAACCAAAGCGGCAGACACTAACAGTTGAAGCCTGTGCATGCAAATAAGTGAAAGTTAGAAGCTATATAAGTCGATCCACTTGTCAAGGTGTTACACAAGCCGAGTTCCCTCAATGAAAGTCTGAGAGACTCACCGTCAGGAGTCAACATTCATTCAGCTGCAACTAATAATCCACTTCAGTCAATGCTGCCTGAGATCAATCATGCTGGGCGTCTTCTGGAGCTGCGATTTTTCACTCAGTCAAGCGAACGTGCTTTCTCAGCTGACCTCTGCAGGTAGAAATCCCCTCTCCTCCCAGGGACACAAACTGCAGGTAAATCCTCCGTGGGCTTTCCCAGAACTTTACCTGTAACGCGATTTGCATGGCCTGTCCCCCTCAGCCGTTGTCCCAACCCAACCCATGCCATCATTTATGTTCCAGCATTTTCAGTGAGACCATTTTTCCACAGTTAGATCATCACAAACTGTACTTACTGCATGCACACAGATGTAAGTTCCATTCCAAGGCATGGAAATGGCCCTTCTCTCATATATATATATATGAAAAACTGGTAGAGATGTAATAAAAGATGTGGCTGATTAATCAAAACAACATGGCTCCCACCATAATGCAGGCCCCAGAGAATAAGGGACTTAAGTGAAAAAAGATATAAATGCAGTCTTTTGTCCCAAATAAATATTTATGCCTCCTCGTTAATGATTTTAATTCTTTCTTTTTTGTGCATTCATCCTCACTTAACTGGCTTCAACAAGCTGAATTTTATTGTTTCATAACCTGGATGCCAGGGCATAAGTGCAATCAATTAATCAATTAATAAGTTGCCTCTCAAAATAATTTATTTAATTTTATAAACACTTTAAAAATCACAACCTATAGCAATTGCATCACTACAGCACACTCTCTTTTGGAGTGGGGTTTACATTAAATGTACAATTTCTAATGAAAGAATGACTTGCTTTTAAAAAAAACCACGACTTACCATTCCTATATAACACAATCACCCACAATTCAGCTATGTTTAATGTATTGAGCTGACCTACCGATTTATGGTGCGTACAGCGTCTTTGTTTTATGAATATAAGCTTATTATTGAATGCCTACCACGGTATTATTTGTTGCTTACACATTTTATTATTATTTTTATTAATTATAATATCAAAGATATCATAGAAATCTGCCTCTCATCTGTACTGTACTGTCACATCCCATGAGACCATTCACTTTCATTTGGTATTAG
The DNA here is from genome assembly GCF_027172205.1 of Podarcis raffonei. Classification (NCBI taxonomy): domain Eukaryota; kingdom Metazoa; phylum Chordata; class Lepidosauria; order Squamata; family Lacertidae; genus Podarcis; species Podarcis raffonei. The sequence goes on from NC_070604.1 coordinate 18,268,211, forward strand.
AGGTTTGCATCCAGCCAGCTGACAAGCAGTTTTCAACCCTCCCTCTGCTTGCTTCATTCATGCTCTCTTCCTCATCCATCCTTCTCCCCTTCCCTCCTCCACCTGGTGGTGACCCTTGGCTGCCACAAGCACAGCACAACCTAAGAGGAACCTGATGTCTCAGGTGCAGTTTCATCTCCATCCACCACTCTCCAGCAGGCAGGCCACTATTGCCTACTGGAAGGGAGAGGTGGCGAGGAAGCTGGTGTGGTGTGAAGGCACCAGCGGAGCCAGTCTGGCCCTCCTGCTAGCATGTTTGCCCTGCAACAGCCTCCCTGCTGCCTCATCCCTCTCAGTGAGCAACAGTGACCCACCTGTTGGGATACTAGGCCTCACCCAGCTTGCCAATTCAGCTTTCATCGTTTCCATATTAACACACACACACACACACACAAATCCACACACAGACCAAGAGTGAATTTGCACATTAACACCTTGCCTTTTGAATTAGGAGACAGACCCACCCCCACCCCCCAGTTCAGTCTATCTCTCGGGTCTGTGTTTGCAGGAAATCTGCCAGAATGAGAGTCATGCTTTCTATGGCTGGCTGTGCTTAAATAATTAAACCCTTTATAGGCAATACACTGGTACCTCGGGTTAAGTACTTAATTCGTTCCAGAGGTCCGTTCTTAACGTGAAACTGTTCTTAACCTGAAGCACCACTTTAGCTAATGGGGCCTCCTGCTGCTGCTGCGCTGCCAGAGCACAATTTCTGTTCTCATCCTGAAGCAGAATTCTTAACCTGAGGTGCTATTTCTGGGTTAGCGGAGTCTGTAACCTGAAGCGTCTGTAACCTGAAGCGTCTGTAACCCGAGGTACCACTGTAAGTTGGAACAAAGGGTGGTCAAAAGAGGTGCCAGGACCGCATACCCTTGAGTACTGTTAAGTTGTGGGTGAACATATCAGACGACACAGCGATTCTGCAAACAGCTCTTGTTTATTCACAGGCCAGAACAGAACTGAACTGAAGGGTTCAGCCAGCCTGCTTATATAGAGCTCCAGTACAATGTTACTGTAACAATTTTCTGTAACTATCCAGTCACTGAACGTCACTTTCATTCCCTTATTTGCATAAGTGGACCTGAGTGAAAACTATCTACAGTATCCCCCTGATGGCCCATGGTGAGAACTTCAGTACATAACAAAAAGTGTTCTTTTTCCATTTGCATGGAAAATTGAAATATTACTAGACTTGCACCGTACATACTGAAAATATGTCCGGGAGGGGCACAAGAAAGTTAAGGATCTTGCACTGGAGAAGGAGAAGCTGGAGATTTACTTCAATAAACAAGTAATCAAGTGTGATTCTAGACTGTTGCTGTTTTGGGGTCAGATTCAATCACATACCAGCAAATTCAGGCTGTGTCCATAGCTTTTGAAAAGGGGAGTGTTGGTTCATGTTGCCTGCTAACAAGATGAACATGGAGTGAAAATGTTTTTGGAGCTTCAAAACAATTGACTTGGGGTGAAAGCTAGGAAACTGAGACATGACCTAAGTCAAATATTTTGTCTCGAATCTTAGTTGAAACTCATTGTTTAAGAAATGCTAACATGCAGATGATAAATCTGGACTTTAGACAGTTCATTATTTAAGAGTGATGAGCCAAGACTTTTTAAAACCAAAAGATGATTGCTGCTGACCTATATGAGTTTAAGAGGATTTACTGAGGGAATATAAGAGTCAGTTCAAAGAAAACATAATCATGGCATTTCTTACCTGCTTTGGGGTAAATGCATAAAGATCCTTTGGGTAAGTCATTTTAAAGGAAAGGGGTGCTTAGAAAGCTTACTTAGAAATCTCCTGAAATTTGCTTATTAGTACAACCACTTTTGTGCTTTTTTTGTCTGTCTTCTATGCTCTCATACCATATCTTGTCATCTCCTAAATGCTGTTTGGTATTTTAAAGTAAACTTAAAAGTAAACTACTGTATTTTTTTTTAAAAAAAACCTTTCTCAAGCAATTGGGTTCATATTTAATGCTTGGATGATAAAGGTCAAGGTAAAGGGACCCCTGACCATTAGATCCAGTCGTGGCCGACTCTGGGGTTGTGGCGCTCATCTCGCTTTATTGGCCAAGGGAGCCGGCGTACAGCTTCCAGGTCATGTGGCCAGCATGACTAAGCTGCTTCTGGCGAACCAGAGCAGCACACAGAAACACCGTTTACCTTCCCGCCGGAGCGGTACCTATTTATCTACTTGCACTTTGACGTGCTTTCGAACTGCTAGGTTGGCAGGAGCTGGGACCGAGCAACGGGAGCTCACTCCGTCACGGGGATTTGAACCACCGACCTTCTGATCAGCAAGTCCTAGGCTCTGTGGTTTAACCCACAGCGCCACCTGCGTCCCCCGCTTGGATGATACTTGTCAGTAATTGTGCAGGTGTACATTTTTTATAGTTCATTTCATACATTCTGGTTAACACAAGCTATGCTCAGCTACTGGGGTGTGTGAACTTTATAGGCAGTTTCTTACTGATCATATGCTGGTTTTAACCTACAAAGTCCTACATGCCTTAGGACCATGTTATTTAAAAGACCACATTCTCCCATAAAAACCTACCCAGGTTCCTTGGGAGAGACCCTTCCAGCCATAATGCCAACACATTTGGTGGGAACTCCAGAGATCAGGGCCTTCTCACAAGCTCTGGAACTCCATGCTAAGGGAGACAGACCTTGGTAGGTTGATCTCTGATGACGTTCCAAAGACAGGGTGCCACCAATGAAAAGACCCTGTCTCAGGACACCACTTTCCTCAGCTTCAACAGCCAAAGGACAAAGAAGGGTCCCTGAGGAAAATCTTAGTTCCTAGACATGTTCATCCAGGAATAAGTGGACCTCGACTGAGATCTGCGGTCCCTGGATTCTGTGAATTACGAATCAGAAATTGTTGGTAAGAAGCAATGGACAGTCAGCGGCAGAGGAAGCTGCTTGGGTGCTTGAGGCGGCGCGCCCGGGGTGGAGCAAGCCACGAGGCCTCCAGAGTCTGCCTGCCTCCTCTCACTCAGCCGCCCTACAGCTAGGGCGGAGGCAGCGGGCGGACCATCTGGGCAGCACGGAGCCTGCGTGCGCCCAAGCCACCGTGTGTCAGGTGTGCGTGCAGGAGCCAGGCCCTGTGACCAGTAGGACTTTGCAGGACTGGGGCCTTCCTAAGTTTGTTCTGAAGAGGCAAGGTGTGGCCGCACAAGTGAGGCCAATTGGTAACTCACAGCACCTGGTGGCAAGAGCCGGGAAGGGATATAAGGTCAGCATTTCCCTTTGGCTCTGTGCCACAGCAACATGCTTCCTTCCTTGCTGTGTTTGGCTTCTTGACTCCTTACTTCCTGATCCTCGGACACTTGGCTCCTTGATCCTCGGACCCCTGACTTTGTGACTCCTTGCTTCCTGACCCTCGGACACTTGGCTTCCTGACTCCTGGCTTCTGGACTCCTGTTCCTGCTCCTATCCCGCCATCTTGCCCCTGGTCCCAACGCAACGTCCCCAGCCGGGACTTCGATCGCCCGTGAATCAGACCATGACACCACATCTCTCCCAGGAGAGACGCATGGCTTGGGTACACTGCAGGCCCCATGGTGAGTGCCACCTGGCATTTTGTCACCCCACTCAGTGGTTACACCCCGGGGCGACCTGCACCCACCACACACCCCTTCCTTCAGCCCTATGGACAGTCTTCTATTTATTATAAATATTAACATTATGCAACAAGGCCGTATGTGGGATGTGTAGTTCAAATAAGGACCAGAGAGCTGTCTTAAGTTGATGGGGATTTCTCTGCCAGTAAAATGAGAGGATGTGAAATCCAAATGTAACAGTCTTGATGTAATATTACAGCATCTAGCTGCCCCCACCCCCGTATCACAACAGGGGGCAAAACTGCCAGCTCAGAACATGTTGATCAATTAGTTAGAAGCACACTGTTTATTTTCTCTAACTACACTTTGTCCCGCAAGAGCACTTTCCTTCTAGAACACAAGCTACTCCCACACTTTCGGCTACAGGCTGCAGTGAAACTCAGCCTCTTGCCAACATCCATCACTTGTCTGGGTTCTTCTATTGTTTGCCCTTGTGAGCATAGTTAGTGCATCTCAGCGTAAAACCAGTTCAAGCCAGAGGATGACCTGCAGCTGAAATTCAAAGTGAGATATGGCGTCCTGATAGCTTCTATGAAACCCGGCAGGATGTTTTGAAGGCTTCAGAGGAATCAGTGTGATTTTTATATTTTGCAAGTAAAAGCCAGACATGCCAGACTATGTACTACACTTTTCAGTGGGGATTTTAAGGAAAAGTGCCAAGGGGGAAGCTGGAATCTTTGGGGGCATGGCAGAGGTTGCTCAATCCCTTCCCTGCTAGGGAAGAAATAAAGACCTTGTTTTTGATCCCCACCTGCAGCCCTGGTTATTTATTTATTTATGACCTGGTGGCCTAAGTAACAAGGACTCGAAGGCTTGACTTCACCAGTTTTCTGTACAGCTGTATGGAATATTCATGTTGGGTTTTCCAAATTAATATTACATTAAGAAAACCAGTTGAAAGGCTTTCTGGGAAACGATATATAATGAGTTAAAGAAAATGTTTAAAAACACTTTTGTTTTTTTAAAAAAACAGAAGCCTTTTTACTGGCTATAGTAGGCGAAGAGATACCAAGAAAAGATAAAAGATTGTTTGTGTATGCAACAACAGTGGCAAAAACCCTTTTAGCCCAAAAATGGAAATAACAAGTAGTACCAACGAAAGAAGAGGGGCAGATTAAAATGATGGACTTTGCAGAGCTGGCGGAGCTGACGGGAAAAATCTGAAACCAACACGATCAACTATTCCAAAAAGACTGGAGTAAATTTATACAATATTTGAAAGATCACTGTAAGCAATTAACAACACTAGTAGGGTTATCTGAAGACTTGTAATGAGAATTTTTTTTACCTTTCTACATTTATTTAAACTTTGAGGTGTTTTGGGATTAGTTTTATTAGAACTAGAAAATATATAAAATGCTGAAAGCCAAGATGTGGGAAGGAAGGAAGTCGATAGGCTCTAAAGCAGGGGTCAGCAAACTTACCACACCTCGGGCTGGTGCCTCCAGCGCCGATTGCGCGGCGGGCTGGAGGGCGGGGGAGCACGTGCCCATACGCATGCGCACACGCTATTTCCGACACACTTCCGGGTTGGAGGAGCACCGGAAATAGCTTGTGCGCATGTGCACGGGCCTCCTCCAACCCGGATGTGCACCAAACATAATGCTTGCACATGCGCAAATAACGCACATGCGCATGAGCTATTTCCAGTGCTCCTCCGACCTGGAAGTGGGCAGCCGTGCAGCGCAGCGCTGGTAAGAGCGGGCAGCGGGGGTCGCTGCGGGCCAGATAAACAAGTCCCTCTGGCCTTATCCGGCCTGCGGACCTTAGTTTGGGGACCCCTGCTCTAATGAGCCAAAGAGGTAAAGTGGATAATAATGATGTGATTATTTATGATTAAATGGAAAATTAATAAAAAAAAAATTTTTTTTAATTAAAAAATTAAACCAGTTGGCACATGTCATTGACAGTTGTGATTAGGTCCAGAAGTGGACTGGTTCAATGAACTTCCAGATCTTGTCTCAACAGGACATGCACCCTGTATCTTTATAAATAATCTCCATAAGGACAATAGACAAACCACCAGTGTGAGAGCTACTGAGCCAGCATGAAAGCAGAGCTAAAAGACACTCCTGCCTACTGCTCTCTGTGCAGGCAGCTTCTATACGGTGGGAGGAGAGGACTATAGCCAGCTTCTAGGGTCTGCTGGTCAACCACTTAGTGCTCAAAAATATGATGGGTCACTGTATGCTGAGGACCACATTACCTCAAAGACCGCTTCTCCCCATATGAACCGCCGCAGAGCCTGCAATCATCATTTGGGGCCCTTCTTCATGTGCCTCCTCCACGAGAGATCTGGAGAGTGGCAACACGAGAATGGACCTTTTCTGCGATGGTTCTCCGCTTGTGGAATGCTCTCCCAAGAGAGGCTCACCAGACACCTTCATTGCGTATCTTTAGGCACCAGGCTAAAATGTCCATCTTTTCCCAGGCTTTTGCCTAATTAAACAATCGATGGACTTTTGAACTGTTTATGGGAGGGAGGTTTAATTGTTTTTGTGTGTTATTATGCCACATATTTTTGTGTTTTTATATTTGAAGCCCGATCCAAGGTAGGTCACAACAGCAGCACTACTACCATACAAATAGATGGTTAAAGAAAAGGAAAAAGGAATAGGTGCTTGAATATAAGTTTGGTGAATCTGAGTCTGAAAAGGCAGCAATAGGTGGATACAGTTAATTAAGAATACTCAGCCAAAAGAGTACTATCATTTTCGGAGTGCAATTGTGTGAGTCTGTGTTTTTGCATTTGTTAGCTAAGTTGCCATTGTCACACTCCTGATCAAGAGTGCATTTGTTGGCCGATCAACTTTTAGATTCTCTGGAGCGTTCAGCAGTCCACCCTATAAGCCAACAAATCTTATTTATCTCTTGAGTGTTTTGCTAAGGTAGGGTACAAGAAGTTTGCTAAAGGCAGTCTGTCAATGCACTTGACAAGAATGTGTGTAATACGTAGCAAATCAGTAAAACTTTACAGAGCACGGTGTGTGTGTAGACAATTGTTCTTCTCACTCAATAGAGCAGCCACAGCAAGAGCAGCAAACACAAATAAGCAAAGTGTGACAGTTACAAAAAAATAAAAAATAGCTCAACCAAAGACAGTAATAAGAGTCCAGTATTTCATAGGGTGAAGCAACATTGGCAGACACACGGTGTACCGTTTCTTACAAAACATGTCTCTCTTGATTTCAAGAATTTCTTAAAGGGAGTGTGCAGGAAGGTTAAAGAATTTTAGAAAGAATTACTAATGAGATTGCAAAACTTTAATTACAGGGTGCTTTAAATGCTTCCGAAGATTATGTATGGCGATTTTTCTATGTAGCAGATGTTTCAGGAGAATAAATTAAGTGGGAAAATGCAATCCATATCAGTTTTTCTTTGAAATGGAAGAAGCTTAGATATACTTGCGTTCGTCAAAACGACACCCAGAAGTTCCACTTTCTGGTAATAATGGTGCAGGGTTACATACGCTTCAGGTTACATACGCTTCAGGTTACAGACCTAACCCAGAAATAGTGCTTCAGGTTAAGAACTTTGCTTCAGGATAAGAACAGAAATTGGGCTCCGGCGGCGTGGCGGCAGCAGGAGGCCCCATTAGCTAAAGTGGTGCTTCAGGTTAAGAACAGTTTCAGGTTAAGTACGGACCTCTGGAACGAATTAAGTACTTAACCTGAGGTACCACTGTATCTGCATTGTCAGCCTTGCTGAGCAAGGGTTAATGACTTATAGGGTGAGCAGAGCACATTGCTTCCTTTAGGTAGCATCGCCTTCCTATGTACAAATATGAGTGAGGCATTAACCTTAAGTGAATTCAGACCAGTATTTGCCTTATCTTAGTGGTATCAGTGCTCCAGGAACATATGCCATGGGTCTTTCTTTGGCGATCACTCATAGCCAAGTAAGATTGATTTCCATAAACACTGTTTTCACAGTGCATCTGTAAGTGACTGTGGAGGCCAATTCTGGATCCACACATCCTTCCACAGTGGAGACATATGTTTCCAGCCGGGAATTGATCACGGTGTGGATTTGCCAAGCATGCCTTCCTCTTAGCACATTTCTCCCTTTTGTCCTGAGTCTGAGTGTCTTCAAAGCCCATGACACCTTTGGTCAAGGCTGTTCTCCAATTGGAGTGCTCACAGGCCAGTGTTTCCCAGTTGTTAGTGTTTAGACTACATTTTTAAAGATTTGCCTTGAGAGAGTCTTTAAACCTCTTTTGTTGACCACCAGCATTACACTTTCCATTTTTAAGTTTGGAATAGACTAGTTGCTTTGGAAGATGATCATCAGGCATCCACACAACATGACCAGTCCAACAAAGTTGATGTTGAAGAATCATTACTTCGACACTGGTGATCTTCGCTTCTTCCAGTACACTGGCATTAGTTTGCCTGCCTCACCTGTAGAATTTTTCAGAGACACCATTGATGGACTCTTTCAAGGAGTTGGAGATGGCGTTTATAAGTGGTCCACATTTCACAAGCATACGGTAAGGTTGGTAGTACATGGGTAAGATTATATTAGAGGAGTTTACAATGTGATGACACTGAATTTTGTATTTCCTGGCTCAGAAATACAAAAATCGGCAGCTGGTAATGCTCACCTCAAATACAAGACAAAGGTTGACCCTGTGAGGTGCTTGGCTTTTCCTTCTAGTGCTGAGAACCTACATATTGCCCTGTAAGGAGATTCGCCTGCAAGGTGAGTCACATCAGGACCAGCCAACATTCAGATGGTAGACTGAAGCAGCCACCTCGGGTGGTGGAACCTCATGGGGTGGTGTCTCCATGAGCACCTTAACAGACCCTGCTGTCACTATGCAACCCCAGTAAGCAAGGGATTGGAGAGGCATGCTAGGGTTTGGGGACTGGTTGACTAATATGGGACTTGGGAAAACTGTTCTTCAATTATTTGGTTCCTAGATCACATGGGTGGGGAACCGAAAACATGGGGGACAAAAATGGACCTCCATAGCTATCTGAATTCCTGGGATTCTCCCTAAGCAATGCTCTATTCCCCAGGACACACTCACCAGCAGCCATGTTCTAGACTCTCCTCAAGTGCTTTTGTGTCCTTCAACTGCCTCTTGCTTGCTCAGATAAAGAATAGAGAAGTAGAGGGTGTTTGTGTGTAGGAACCTCTGATTTTTCATGGCTCAATGTAGCTTACTATACAATGTTCTTCCCACTGTTGTCTCAGGCCCTCTTCTATCTGACTGGTTTCATGCTGCCCCATGACACTTGCACTGTGAGGCTTTGCAGTCTCTTGACCTCCTATGCTGTTCAACGTCAACACAAAATCACTAACAGTACTTCATATTATCTGACTCATTTCCCAGAATGTTCCCCCGACAACATTTACCCAAGGGAATCATAGTGGGGAAAACATTTGGCAATAGTTAAGCATAATTTGGCTTTTATTACCCAAGAAACTCTGTCAACAATGTTCTCTAAATTACTTGAAGCACTATGAGTAACGAAGAACCAATATAGTCTAGGGAACGGACAGGCTTGAATTTGGGAAATCTGAGTTCAAGAATGATGTCCCTCATGGACTAACAGTGAGGTCCTGGCCAGGTTATTACCTCCGTTCACCACCTGAAAGTGACCTACTCCACATAGTTGTTGTGGTGCCCATCAGGGCTGCTGGAAGTTGTCTCAGGCCTAGTGTTGAGATAGACCTAGTGTTGAGTACCTCAGGGGGACTTCATGGCCACTATGATAATCATGGAACTGTCAGTCAATTCAGGCCTACTGGAAGAGGAAGGTCTTCACTTCATCATGCTGAAAATGGTTACCATTGGGACTGAAGCTTAGAGACAGATAATGTCTCCATGAAAGAAGAGATGACCTTGGCTGCCCTGAAGGCATATGTCTTGAGTCCACTCATTTAGCAACCATCACTGGCTCCTGATTATTTTACCTACTTTTGCCTCACCATCAACATTCCTTTTTGGGGAAAATGGGTGCAAGCAGGCGCTGCTCAGACAACTCCAGAAATTTCTAGATAACGCAAATTAATTTGGCCCATTTCAGCCCAGCTTCCAGCTTGTGTTTTTGACATAAGTGGCTTTGGACGTCCTCCTGAATGACCCAAGAGAACCTGAGAGGAATGCATCCCTGTTGATTCTCTTGAACCTTTCAGTGGCTTTTTGTACCATCAACACTTTGGGGTTGTCTGGTGCATTTAAGGAAGCCCACAAGGCGGTCACAGAAAGCAGCAACCCCCCCCCCCAGCAATGGGTAATCTGAGGTCCTATTTACCACCCATAGTTAATATACGCTGATAGGGTTACCTGCTTGGATCCGATGTTGGGAAAAGGAGTATATAGATGTCTTGTGCCAAACATAAAACAAATGTATTATCTCCTTCCCACGTCTGTCCAAGGTAAGCAGATTATACATGCATAGTCACTGCTTGACATTTTTCACAATAACATTGCTATGTCTGTTATAGCTGGAGATATGCCAGATCACCACATACAGGGACATACACCCCGAGGGAAGACTATGTGACAGCTTGAATAGATCACCTAGTAAACACCATGGAAACCACAAAACACCCACACAACAACAGCACCCTTGAACACAGCATGATCAGAAGGAAGCTTCTTTGAGTGAAAACACCATAACTGAGCTCCATTGTACTTTCTGCAAAAAGGCAACATCTCCAAAAAAATGTTTTGGAGTGGAGGGAAAGGAAGCTAAAACCATTTTCGTCCATTCTTTCCAGTCACGTAGGCTTAATTTTGTTCACCCAAAACTTCCATTTTCATGCCAAGACTTTATTTTCTTTTGCCTTCCAAAATAGACATGATGTTTCCTAGAAGCCTTTTTTTAATGCCAAGTTCTGCATCGTGCATAAAAAGAACCTGCAGCCTATCGGATGTTGTTGGACTCGAAATCCCATCATCCCTGATGGGGGTGGTAGAGGCTGACAGGAGTTGGAGTCCAACCACACCCGGACAACCACAGGTTCCCCATTCCTAATATATACCAATAGCAAGCTCAGGTGTTGAGTTATGATGGCTACAGACCCCAAGCAAGAGAAACCAAAGGAGTAAATCATTGTGCTTGGGGGGGGGCTCAAGAATTGAAGAAGCACAAAGTGGGGGGAATGAAGGCAGGACATAACAACTCACAAACAACTTGAGAGGACTGAGCATGTTCATTTGTCACAGAATGCTGAATGTCCTTCTCTGTGAGGGGTGAGGAGGAACAACGACTTCTAAAAGAAGGCATGGCTGCCACATTGCAACTTTTCCGCTCCCAATCATTTTTATTTATTTCATTTGTGAACCACTTCACCTGAGGCATCCCAAAGTGATATATAAAAAGCACACATAAGTACAGTTTGTGTGTGTGTGTGTGTGTGTTTAAAGTAAACATAATTGTAAAAACAGTTTTAAACAGCAGGAGATACCATATTTTTCGCCCTATAGGACGCACTTTTCCCCCTCCAGAAATGAAGGGGAAATCTGTGTGCGTCCTATGGGGCGAATACAGGCTTTCGCTGAAGCTTGGAGAGCGAGAGGGGTCGGTGCGCACCGACCCCTCTCGCTCTCCAGGCTTCAGGAAGCTATCAGCAAGCCTGGGGAGCCGGCAGGAGTTCCCACAGGGCTCCCTAGGCTGCGGATAGTAGCCTGCTGCACGGACTGCGGGGCGCGCTGAAGCAGAGCGCCCCGCGCTTCGGGCAGACATCAGGCAGCCCCACAAGCTCGGGGGACAGTGGGGAGGTGCGGCGCCGCCATCCCGCTGTTCCCCGACCTGGTTTGGAGGCTGGCGCTGAGGAGAAGCGCGTTTCTCCCCAGCGCCAGCCCCACAAGCTCGGGAGACAGCGGGGAGGCGGATCACCGCCATACCGCTGTTCCCCGACCTGGTTTTGGGGGGGACATAAAGGGGGGGAAATCCTTTATTTCCCCCCAAAAAACTAGGTGCGTCCTATGGGCTGGTGCGTCCTATGGGACAAAAAATACGGTACATAAAATCCATTCAATTGCAAGACAGATATCTCCTGGGATACAGTTTTTAGAAAGCTTGTTGAAAGAGGCACTTAGCAGGTGCTGAAAAGACAACAGAGAAGGTGGATATGCAGTGGGAGGGAGTTACAAAGGGTGGTTAATATTTTATATTAACATGCATAGAACAAAACCTAACAGACAAATAATTTCATATACATAAAGGGTGCAAAGAGGGATTTTTGGCAGGAGGGGGTGTTTCAAAATAAATTTCCATTCTAATTGTGTGGGGGTTTTTTCAGGTGTGCCCAGCAGTTAATACATATCTGTTCAATGTCTGGATTGGCAAACAGTCAAGAGTTCTAGATGAGAGCATATTGTGCTGGTGGCTCTCTTGTTGTTGCCCTTTTTATTAACAGAGGTAATCAAATCATACCAATCTTGGACAAATTTATTGGATGTTCTTTTAGCTTTCAGCCACTCTTAATTTATACGTGAGTTTCTCTACCAACAGAATGGTATTTCCCAAACCACCTAGAAAACCCAGCAGCATTCTGAGGCAGGTCCTGTTTGTGGAAATTCTGTTACTCACTACAAGGAGGAAAATTTCCTGGATGCAAACCTAGAAGTCTCAAAAAAAAAAACTTTGGACGTGTAAGTTCATCCACAATCATGCGCAGTGAGGTGGCCTTCCTCTTAACATTTTCCCAGTTAAAAATGAGATGTCCTAGACATACAAAAGCTAGTTCAGGTCAGAGCTAGAGAAACAGGTGGAGGAACTTAAGCCTGGAGCAGCGGCAGGAGATTCTCTTTCCTTCTCTTTGACTTCATGACAAACAACAGCATCACCAACAGGGAGGGGAGACAAGTGCCTGAAAGGCAGAACATTGTGTAGCCTTGAAAAGCTTGTTCCCCAGCCCTGATCTAAACTAAGGCATACAGATAGACCACGTGCCAACAAGCATATGATACTCAGTTATCTGTGTTGGCTTAGCCCAGGGGTCAGCAAACTTTTTCAGCAGGGGGCCGGTCCACTGTCCCTCAGACCTTTTGGAGGGCGGACTATATTTTTTTGGGGGGGAGGGAATGAACGAATTCCTGTGCCCCACAAATAACTCAGAGATGCAATTTAAATAAAAGGACACATTCTACTCATGTAAAAACACGCTGATTCCCGGACCATCTGCGGGCTGGATTTAGAAGGCGATTGGGCCGCATCCAGCCCCCGGACCTTAGTTTGCCTAGTTTGCCTAGTCCAATGATTCTCAACCTTTTTTCCCTGAGCCACAATTTCAGAATAAAAATTTGCTCGTGCACCAAATTTTTTATTGACAAGAAATACATTGGAAAACGAAAAGAAAGAACTTCAAACAGGGCTTGCTTGATAACATAAAACACAGCTGTTTACAATATGATCGTGGGGTGGAACAGCCAGACAGTATAAAACAATGCAGCTACATAAGAACAATAATCACTCCCAAAATATAATTATAAATTAGCCTCTTACATAACATATGTAACTTGAGTATGTATACAAATTCAATGAGACGTCTGAGCTTCCTTTGGCTGCGTAATCTTGTTTCTATTAGGTCTGATTTAAGGCAAACAAACTTTTATCTCCTCATCACGGCTTTGCCCCTTCGACTGAAGGCCAGTTAGTGTGACTCCAGGCGAAGAACTCCATGCAAAGCAGATGAGCCAAGCCACAGGCAGATGAGTCAAGCCATAGGTAAGGTGAAGGGACCCCTGACCATTAGGTCCAGTCGTGACTGACTCTGGGGTTGCGGTGCTCATCTCGCTTTATTGGCCGAGGGAGCCGGCGTACTAAGCCGCTTCTGGCGAACCAGAGCAGCGCACGGAAATGCCGTTTACCTTCCTGCCAGAGTGGTACCTATTTATCTACTTGCACTTTGATGTGCTTTCGAACTGCTAGGTGGGCAGGAGCAGGGACCGAGCAATGGGAGCTCACCCTGGTGCGGGGATTCGAACCACCGACCTTCTGATTGGCAAGTCCTAGGCTCTGTGGTTTAACCCACAGCGCCACCCATGTCCCGAGCCAAGCCATAGAGATAACTTAAAGCTCATGATCACTCAAGGAGAGCCATCTCTACCAGAAACATGTTCCCCTTTCTTGTATCCACCCCATCCTCTCTCTTTCATGCACCCACCTATTGCACACCCCATATTCTCTCTCTCTCTCTCCTTCTTTCTCACCCCTCCATACATTCCCCATCTTACAACACGGGAAGCTGCCATATAAGAAGCCAGACCATTGTCCCATCTAGCTCATTGTTTTCCACACTGGCAGAAGCTCCTTGGGACCCCATTAGCTGCAAAAACCGGGTAGTGAACTTTTGACCCTCTCCATGCAAAATATGTCCTCTGCCACCCTTGTACACCTCACCTTTCCTCTTTCTGCCTCATTCCTACCCACACCCAACCTTCCCTTTCCTGCCTCAGTCGTGCACACCCATGTGCCAGATACTTAATCAGCCTGTGCACATGTCTCTCCTTCCCTCTCTCAGTCTCTCTCTCTCTCACACACACACTGGTCACACTCCTCTTCTCCCCAAGCCATTTGGCCGTTGGGGAAGGCTTGGGGTTGGTAAGTCAGCACACACCTGGCTAGGGTGGCAGGTGAAAGGGAGGCAGAGCTCGGCCCAGGGTCTTCTATCTTGGCCTTCAATCACTGTTCCAGGCTCAGGTCTCCAGACTCCAGGCTGAGCACAGCAGCTGACAAGGCTCATGCCCAGCTAAGAAGGTATGGAGGCAGCCAACTCCATCATATCCTGTGCTCATCACAATCAGCACTGTTTCCGTTCTGCTACCAATCATCTGCCGGGCTGCCTCTAAGGCACACAACAGCTCCTGCATTTGAGGGTCTCTGTGTCCCCACAGGAAAGGAAAGGAAAACACCACAACTGGAAGAGTCTGCATGTATTGTTTAAATGGTCAGTAGTTTCCCAACATGAAGAAAAACATCTTCATGTATGCGACAATGGCCGCGAGAGTTCTGGTAGCACAAGGATGGAAGACTGAAGAAACCTCAACTAAAGAATCATGGCAAGAAAAATTGATGGACTATGCAGAACTGGCAAAACTGATATATAAACTACAGGACAAGGATAACTGTGACTTTAAGGATGAATGGGAATCCTTTACAAAGTATCTGAAGACGCAACAAAGCAAACTGGACACCTTGGCTGGTTTTGAAAAAACATTCACAAACTTTTTATTGATAATAATCAGCTAAATAGTTTGAGGATCTATAGAACTGTGTAACATGCAGAAAACAGCAGTCTCAGAGAAACTGAAGACTGGAACTGAGGGAAGTCAGGGAGTGGGTGGGTTTTGTGGGGGGGGAGGAAAAATAGGGGGGGAACAAGGATGATATGTTTTTGGATAATATGTCTTGTTATAATTTTGAATAATTTTTTTTTAAAGTAGTTTCCCAGCTTCTTGGGTCCTGCCAGCCTTCTGCCTTCTTCCATGCGTTCGGTCTTCCTGAAGCTTCTCCCCCTTGCCTTCCATCGTTGATCAGTGGCTCGCGTTTTATGGCAGGGCCTTTTAGCTGCATCACTGCAGACACAAAATCAACAGGTGCTGCCTCCCCAGGCTTGGAGTTGCCTGTCGCCCAGCTGTGAAAGGTGCAGAAAACCTATCAAGGAAACGCTGGGGAGGGTGTGCAAGTAATCATTTCCCTGCTGGTCACAAAAGCACCTTGCCCCACTCTCTCCAACTGCACCTTTTGCCAAGTGAGGCAGGGGGTCGGCAAAGGTCGCCAGTTTTAACCCCGCTCTTTGCGAATGTTCAACCCTGAGGAGCCAAAGAGGCTTGCAGCCTTTCATTCATAACCCACCTTCCAAAAGGTTTTAGTGACATCTGGTGGTGTGATTGGGAAACCATAGCTATTGTAAGATTCTCCTTCAGGGATGCAATTTCTCCTGTCCGCTGGGGAGCTGGCAAGATTTTCAGGAAGCCTGATCAGAAAGAGGAAGAGATGGAGACTTGAACATACTTGAGGGCTTAAATTTAGTGGCACTAGAGGTCAACCCTAAGGGACGTGGGTGGCGCTGTGGGTTAAACCACAGAGCCTAGGACTTGCCGATCCGAAGGTCGGCGGTTCGAATCCCCGTGACGGGGTGAGCTCCCGTTGCTCGGTCCCCGCTCCTGCCAACCTAGCAGTTTGAAAGCACGTCAAAGTGCAAGTAGATAAATAGGTACCACTCCGGTGGGAAGGTAAACGGCGTTTCCGTGTGCTGCTCTGGTTCGCCAGAAGCGGCTTAGTCATGCTGGCCACATGACCCAGAAGCTGTACGCCGGCTCCCTCGGCCAATAAAGCGAGATTAGTGTCGCACCCCAGAGTCGGTCACGACTGAACTTAATGGTCAGGGGTCCCTTTACCTTTACCTAGAGGTCAACCCTACCTGGCTTGACTTCCCTCCAGATGCAAATAGCAGAGGGAGGGCAACTTAATCTTCTACTCCCCACACCTTTCTTGTCGTTTCATCTAGCATTTTTATTATTATTAAGAGCATCCACAGAACTACAAGTGATATGTTTGGCATCTTGAGCAGTTTGGGAGGGCTTCTTGTAAGTGAGTGGCTGTTGGCTGCGCGGACTCAGTGCTGCTGAAAGACCAACAATATTATTTTCTTTTTTAAAAAAAACCTTGCCTACAGTTGTAGCTTGGAAGTCGAATGGAATCTGTCCATTCAACTTCTAAAACGTTCAGAAACCAAAGCGCAGCTTCTAATTGGCTGCAGGAAGCTCTTGCAGCCAATCAGAAGCCGTGGAAGCCCCATCGGACGTTCGGGTTCCAAAGAACATTTGCAAAGCGGAACACTCACTTCCAGGTTTGCGGCGTTTGGGAGCCAAAACGTCCGGGTACCAAGGTGTTTGGGATCCAAGGTACGAGTGTATACTCAAAGCGGCTTACTAGTTTTATTATCAGTTTCTTTACTTAAGAATTTAGGAATGCCTCTACATCCAAAACTTACTGCAGCGCTGTATTCAAGTTGTTATGTACTGAAGTTCTCACCCTGGGCCAGCAGGGGGATACTGTAGATAGTTCAGGTCCAGATATGCAAATAAGGGATCAAAAGTGACGTTCAGTGATTGGATATTTACAGATAATGGTTACTGTTGCGTTCTAGTGGAGCTCTATATAAGCAGGCTGGCTGAACCCTTCAGTTCAGTTCTGTTCTGGCCTGTGAATAAACAAGAGCTGTTTGAAGAATCACTGTGTCGTCTGATATGTTCACCCACAACTTAACACAAGTGCTTTGACCATTATATCCTCCTAGACCAGTTCTGAGTTAGCAGTGGGAACTGTTTTATCCCTCCCTCCCTCCCTCCTTGTGTCCAGAAAATAGCATTGGGGGGTTGTGTCCTGGCCCTGTGGCCCTTCTGCTTTGGGGCCTTGCAAAGGCACCATCCTGTCACCAACTCTGCTTAACATCTATATATTGGAAGCAGTCATTCTGTAGCAAAGTGTCATCAACACACAGGGAACCCGGCAAAGGGCCTTCTCAGCAGTGGCACCCTTCCTGTGGAACGCCCTTCCATCAGATGTCAAGGAGATAAAGAACTACAACTTTCAGAAGACATCTGGAGGCAGTCCTGTATCAGCAAGTTTTTAATGTTTGACGTTTTATTAGGTTTATCTATTTGTTGGAAGCTGCCCAAAGTGACTGGGGCAACCCAGCCAGATGGGCGGGGTACAAATAATAACATTATTATTATTTCTGATGCGTTCAGTGGGCCAACCCTGTGGAACTGCCTCTCAGCGGAGATTAAACAGGCACCCTCCTTGCTGACGCATCCAGACTTGAGGGTAGTCAAGTCCATGTTTACGACTTTCCTGTTCATAGAATCATGCAACGTTGAAAGGGACCTTGGGGTCATCTAGTCCAACCCCCTCCAATGCAGGAATATTAACGTAGTCCCAGCAGGCATTTTAACGTAGTGCTTGGTTTAATGATACTTTTTCCTAGTTTTATCGTCCCATTTTCTGTTACTGTTTTTTATGCACAATGCTTAGAAATGCAAGCAATTAAGCAATTGAGTGGTATGTAAATGTCTGAAATAAATAAAATTATTGTGTTACGTGCTTGTGAATGGTTAACACCGGACTGAGGTCCGCATGTTTGCTGGCCTTCAGGATGAATTAGCATCAGGCTGCTCTCATCATCACAAGACTTTGGCCGGCTGACTTTGTTTGATGGCCAACAAGAATGTGTTACCATAACACGCTTCCAGGCAGCCTGCTTGCTGAGGATTAAGTGCTGTTGATTAGTCAGTGAGCACTGACTTTGATTTGTTTGTGGAGAGGCTAGGCAACGTTGCATCAAAGCAAGGACTCGGCTACATTAGTAAAAAAATAAAAATGTTTTAAATGTGTTATAACATCGTGACACCAGATGGTGCTGTAGAGCTCCATCTTTCGGCAACGTGATTCCCCATTATGAGGTTTACAATGCGTTTTCCTGAAATGTTTTTTTTTTTTATGTGTCTAGATCCAGTCCAAGGCCTATTCTATACTGTCCATAGTGTTTCCCCATTAGTTTCCTTCCTGCAAAACGTCTAATCTTTGGGCGGTGGCACAAGAGCACCAAAGGAGCTTTGATTGCAGATCCTGAATTGGATGGTGTTTGCTTGAATCCTACCTCAAAATAGTGGCATAGACAAGTCCCATCTGTAATTTTAGTTAAACGTGTAATATATATGTGTGTGTGTGTATATATCACTAAAGTGTTGCTTCGGCACATTTCATAAATCAAACTAAATAAATAGCAACTTCACTTTGCAAAGAATAAGAACCCTAATACTGTTACATAAGCATGAATGTTTTATGGGCTCTTGCCAGTAAGAAATACTGCATTCTATCGCCTTGGCGGCTCAGTTGGGAATGGTCCCTGAATTTTCATTAAAACAGACAAAGCCTTATATTTTAACTAAACATATTCATGGCAAATTATTTAACAGCAGTTGTTGGTCCCCCCCCCCCTTCTTCCAGATATAATTCATAGCAATGCATTGCGTCTCCTCGGTCTGCCTCTTTAATTTCTGAGCATCTCCTTTCATCGTTGCTTTGCTTGAAAATGAGCACGTCCTGCCCAATTCCTGCCCCAATTCCTGCGGAGGATAATATCTTTATGTAAATCTCAGCATAACCTTGTTTCGTCCAGCTGGATGCCTATGTTTTGACAGCATAACATGAAGACTACTGCTTCGTTGTGATTAAAACAACAGCATCAGCCAAAGGGCTGAAACAAACATGGTCTGCCATTATGTACCTAACTTCAAAGCAAGCATGTTGTTGTTGTTGTTTAGTCGTGTCCGACTGTTTGAGACCCCATGGACCAGAGCACGCCAGGCCCTCCTGTCTTCCACTGTCTCCCGCACTGTCCAACCATCTCGTCCTCTGTCGTCCCCTTCTCCTTGTGCCCTCCATCTTTCCCAACATCAGGGTCTTTTCTAGGGAGTCTTCTCTTCTCATGAGGTGGCCAAAGTATTGGAGCCTCAGCTTCATGATCTGTCCTTCCAGTGAGCACTCAGGGCTGATTTCCTTCAGAATGGAGAGGTTTGATCTTCTTGCAGTCCATGGGACTCTCAAGAGTCTCCTCCAGCACCATAATTCAAAAGCATCAATTCTTCGGCGATCAGCCTTCTTTATGGTCCAGCTCTCACTTCCATACATCACTACTGGGAAAACCATGGCTTTAACTATACGGACCTTTGTTGGCAAGGTGATGTCTCTGCTTTTTAAGATGCTGTCTAGGTTTGTCATTGCTTTTCTCCCAAGAAGCAGGCGTCTTTTAATTTTGCGGCTGCTGTCACCATCTGCAGTGATCATGGAGCCCAAGAAAGTAAAATCTCTCACTGCCTCCATTTCTTTCCCTTCTATTTGCCAGGAGGTGATGGGACCAGTGGCCATGATCTTCGTTTTGTTGTTGTTGAGCTATACCTAACTTCAAAGCTGGCATAGGAAATCCTTTTGAGCCTGAGGGGCACTTTCCCTTCTAGGCAATCTTCTGAGGGGCACATGCCATTGGTGGCAAAAGTGGGTGGGGTAACGGATCTTAATTTTACCTTTGTGCATTAAGCTTGTTTCTAAAAGGTAAAGGTAAAGGAGCCCTGGACAGTTAAGTCCAGTCAAAGGCGATTGTGGGGTTGCGGCGCTCATCTCGCTTTCAGGCCGAGGGAACCGTCATTTGTTCACAGACAGCTTTCTGGGTCATGTGGCCAGCATGACTATACCGCTTCTGGCGCAACAGAACACTGTGATGGAAACCAGAGTGCACAGAAATGCTGTTTACCTTCCCGCTGCAGCTGTACCGATTTATCTACTTGCACTGGCGTGCTTTCGAACTGCTAGGTTGGCAGGAGCTGGGACAGAGCAATGGGAGCTCACCCTGTCGCGGGGATTCGAACCGCCAACCTTCTGATCGGCAAGTCCTAGGCTCTGTGGTTTAGACCACACCGCCACCTGCGTCCCCCCCCTACCCAAGCAAGCAGAAATCAAAGAAGGCAAAAGCATTCAAGGATGCAGAGGGCACCTGGTGAGGATCGTGGTGTGACCTAAGGAAGGTCCTTAGGACCAGAGAGAGAGGCTTGGAGGGTCGCATTCAGACCCCAGGCCTGAGGTTCCCCATCCCTGCTTTAAAGCAACCTTTAAAGGGCGCCTTCACACAGCACATAGCTAAATGATGGGATTTGCTACCGCAAAGATGTAACAACAGGCCGCCATCTTAGTCAGTTTTAAAAGGAGATTGGAGTCATCCATGGAGGTAATTCAATAGCCTTCAGCGTCTAATGGCTTCAGGATCAAAAGCAGTGTGTTTCTGAATAAGTCACCAAGGAACACTAGCAGGAAAGGGCTGTTTTCCTCATGTTCTACTTATCCTCTTCCCATAAGTACCCGGTCATGGTGGGTGCAAGAGATGCTACCTAGACAGGCCTTTGGTCTGATCCAGATGGGCTCGCCTTGCAATCATGTATCTCCCATGGTTATTTGAACCCCAAATCACACAAATATCATACCATTTCCTGGTTCGCTACAGACGCCAGGAGGAGGAGGAGCTCACTAATTATGAGGTGGGAGAGAAAAAAAGATTCCAACGTGCAACGCTTTTCACGCCACGGCTGCCTGAGAAGTTCAACAGGCCATTTAACATTGTGTGTATATTTTTTCTCTCTCTTTTCACTGTAAATTTGCAGTGGATTGTAAAAGTGCCACGTGGTTTATAAATGCTTCCAAAACAGTGCTTTTTTTCCCTTAAAAAAACAGGTGCCGGTACTCACCATGAAGTTGTTACAGTAACTGCCACACTTTTTAACAACAAACATATCAGACGACTCAGCGATTCTTCAAACAGCTCTTGTTTATTCACAGGCCAGAACAGAACTGGGCTGAAGGGTTCAGCCAGCCTGCTTATACAGTGGTACCTCGGGTTACATACGCTTCAGGTTACATATGCTTCAGGTGACAGACTCTGCTAACCCAGAAATAGTGCTTCAGGTTAAGAACTTTGCTTCAGGATGAGAACAGAAATCGTGCTCCGGCGGCGCAGCGGCAGCGGGAGGCCCCATTAGCTAAAGTGGTACCTCAGGTTAAGAACAGTTTCAGGTTAAGAACAGACCTCTGGAACGAATTAAGTACTTAACCTGAGGTACCACTGTATAGAGCTCCACTACAAAAGCAACAGTAACAACTTTCTGTAACTATCCAATCACTGAACGTCACTTTCAACTCCTTATTTGCATATGTGGACCTGAGTGAAAACTATCTACAGTATCCCCCTGCTGGCCCAGGGTGAGAACTTCAGTACATAACAAATACCCCCTGGAAAAAAGGGGGGGGGAATCACTGCATCCAAGTAAGTAATTAGCAGCTGCTGGTTCCCTACCCGCGTCCTGTTCCCTTAGTCTTCCATAATTCCTCGTTCCTACTCTCCATCATTGCTTTTTTGGACCTCCAGGAATTTTGACAAATGGCAACATCCTTTAGGAAACGGGAACGCATGCTATTGCATTCAAGTAACGGATGTGTGCCAAGCACGGATCACTTCCCCCTCTTTCTTTCTTTCTTTGGCTGGGTTTCTACATTTACCATTCTTCTGACAGACAGCATCTTAGCAGGCGAGGAGGTTGTGAGCCATTGAAATGAGTGTGCATTGCTAACCCATAAATTGCATTGGGTCTGCTCTGTGAGTATTGGAAACAACCCATCGGAATAGATTGCTTCGAAGTCGTTTTACTCTGCACCAGGTAAAGCGATTTTTAGGCCGCTGCCCCATTCCTCTGTGACATGTGCCTTATTTTACCTGACGAAAGGTGGCAACCCTTTGGTATCTATGGGTTTTGACAGTTGGCACTGTGGGTTAAACCACAGAGCCTAGGACTTGCCATTCAGAAAGTCGGCGGTTCGAATCCCTGCGGCGGGGTGAGCTCCCGTTGCCGAGTCCCTGCTCCTGCCAACCTAACAGTTCAAAAGCACGTCAAAGTGCAAATAGATAAATAGGTACCGCTCCGGCAGGAAGGTAAACAGCGTTTCTGTGCGCTGCTCTGGTTCGCCAGAAGCGGCTTAGTCATGCTGGCCACATGACCCAGAAGCTGTACGCCGGCTCCCTCGGCCAATAAAGCGAGATGAGCGCCGCAACCCCAGAGTCAGCCACGACTGGACCTAATGGTCAGGGGTCCCTTTACCTTTAATTTAGCATTTTACTTTTTTCCCACGCTTAATTGTGCAACTGTTTGCTCCAGCAACGATCGCAACAGACACACACACACACATATATTTAAATGTTTATAACTGCGGTATTTCCCAGGTGTCAAAAAAGGTTATTTATGTACGCCGCTACTGCGGCCCATAGAATTTGTGCAGCTTGCAGACCTAACATATAGAATAAGAGAACAAGAAGAACATATGTTTAAAGAAGATTGGAAAATGTTTATTGAATATATGGGGGGGAACACTTGAAAACGCTGGAAGTGTTAAGATAAATTCAACAGTGTAAATAAGTTTTGATGGAAGGAATAATGGAATACTGAATGGTTTTGTTGTTGTTTAGTTGTGTCCGACTCTTCATGACCCCATGTACCAGAGCATGCCAGGCACTCCTGTCTTCCACTGCCTCCCGCACTTTGGTCAAACTCATGCTGGTAGCTTCAAGAACACTGTACAACCATCTCGTCCTCTGTCGTCCCCTTCTCCTTGTGCCCTCCATCTTTCCCAACATCAGGGTCTTTTCCAGGGAGTCTTCTCTTCTCACGAGGTGGCCAAAGCACTGGAGCCTCAGCTTCAGGAGCTGTCCTTCCAGTGAGCACTCAGGACTGATTTCCCTTAGAATGGAGAGGTTTGATCTTCTTGCAGTCCATGGGACTCTCAAGAGTCTCCTCCAGCAACAGAATTCAAAAGCATCAATTCTTCGGCGATCAGCCTTCTTTATGGTCCATAAAGTTTTGATGGAAGGAATAATGGAATACTGAATGGTTTTAGTTTATGTAAAATATGCAACTTTTTATGTTATGCAAAATGAACCATGGAAAAAGAAGGGAAGTCACTGACATTTTAAGGTTGTTTAAATGAATACCCTAAATTGTAAAACATAAAATTATATATAAAAAATAAATAGATGTTTATAACCAACTTCTCCGTAGCCCAGGCTGCATTCCCCACCCCCACCCCATCAAAGAAACTCTCCCCACGTGACGTTTCTCCGCCAATCCCTTCCCTTCCGCGGCAGCGCGGGCGGAAAAAACTGCCAGCACCAAAAATGGCTCCCGCGGCGTCACTTTCCCCGCGAGAAAGATGTTGGGTGGGGCGGGCGCTATTTTTGCAGTTCCTGCCTTTCCTTGCCCTGCTACGGTGGCCGCCGAGGGTCAGGCGGAGCGTTTTCCTTCCCTGCTTTGAGGGATGCTGCAAAAAGGAAAAGAAAGGTCCGCTTAGTTTCAGCTCCGCTTCCTTCTCTCCGCCCCGGGAAAGGCAGCAGCGCTTGGTTGTCATAATTCAAAAGGTATTCTGCCCTGGAAGTGGAGGTTCCACTGGTAGAGCTCATTGCATGTTGCTGGGGGGGGGCAGAGGGGGGGGATACGTCCTTGCAATTTTGATGCCCTTCCAAGGTACCAGCTTTCGGCAACGAACTCGGACCTGGGCTGGTTCAGTCGGTAGAGCATGATCATGCTTAATCTCAGGGTCGTAGGTTCGAGTTTTGCACGTTGGGCAAAAGATTCCTGCACGGCAAGGGGTTGGACTAGATGGCCCTTGGGTCCCTTCCAGTTCTACAGTTCTATGATTCTAACAGTTTGAAGTTCACTAAAAGCCCAGTCGCTTAGTGCAGCGGTGCCTAGCACATCCAGCCTGTTGAGATCATGCAGGGGCCTTCGCTATGCTCTTTTTGACACCTGCTAAAAAAAACCCAAAAAAACCCACTCCTATTTAGACAAGTCTCCCCAGATGCTTAGAAAGTTTTAATCTACTTTTTTTGTATTTTTACTTTTGCACGTTTTGAAGTAAGGGTTGTAATTCCCCCTCCCCTTGATTTTACTGTGTTATCTTTTGTAAACCGCTTTGAGGGATTTAAAACAACAATCAAATCTTATGAAATAAATAAGTGTTTGGTGCTAAGAAGTAATTTGTTTTGTTTGGGCTGAATCTTCTGCCTATCAGTTTCACTGGATGACTCCCAAATCCTAGTTTTAGCAGAGAACTTTCTCTCTCTCTCTTTCTCTGCTTCCCTACACCTCTCTTCCTTCAAACATTTCGGTTTCCCCTCATAGGGTGATGTTTTCAATGCAAGATTATCAGAATTGCATGAAAGTGTCTAAGTGTGCCTGCCGACTCTTTTGCGTTCCATTTTTCTCATCGTGGGTAGGTGTCTTCTCAGTTTTGCACAAGGCAGCAAATAGAGAGTAGAGCCTGGAATATAATAAATTTCCACCAAGGCTCCCTTACTGGGCTGGAATATGAAACTAGGCTTAATAGTGCAAGTTTATTCCACACTTTATTCAGTTTTCTTAGGCTGTCCTCGTGTTTATTTACCAGGAAGTAAGTTCTCTTGAACTCAATGAGACTTCCTTCTGAGTTGGCATGATAGGATTGCACTGTTAGTCTGTCTCCCTCTACAGAGGGAGGACTGGTCATACAGTCCTTTGAATTCCATAAACTTCGTCTTCAGTTATTAATGTGTGACATTCTGTGTTAACTGTGAATTGACTGAGAAAGTGAATTTATTCGTTTATTTATTTTGAAGGTGGGGGATTTATACAAGCCAATGTATCACCATTCTTTGACACGCTTCCTTTTGATAGGATGGAGAAAAAGAAAATTGTAATGAAATCCAACACGGCTGCTTCCAACCTACTGAGAACCTTGCATTCTCTCTATCAGTTTGGCCACTTCTGTGATGCAATAATATACACAGACCAGTTTGGCATCCAGGAGGAGTTTTTCGTTCACAAAGTCGTATTGGCTGCTTCCAGCAATTACTTTAGAAGCCTGTTCCTCACCGATGAGATGCTGAAAGCCAGAGATTGTCGGGTGACTCTCCAGGGTGTTCACACTGAAGAATTTGCCTGCTTCCTAAAGTTTGCCTACACAACAGAAGTAGAAATTGAAGCGGACAAACTGCACCGAATAAAGGAGGTAGCCGAAAGACTTGAATGCCAAGATCTGCTTGATGTTTTTGAAGAAATGAAGGCTGTGGGAGAAGATTTGGATCTGGGGGTTCATTCAGAAAGACATGAAGGCGGTAGGTCTGTCTGCAGTAAAACAAAACAAGTAGAAAACAAGGAACAGAGTGCTTCGTCCCGAATTTTGGCAGCGCCCATGAAGAGACAGCTTTGGGACCGAAAGAAGCACACAAAACTGACTGCCGTCTATGATGGTAGTGAAGGTAAACCTGGCCATTCTGACAAATATGGTGTTGTGTTTGAGGGGCCCAAAGACAGCACAGCAGCGTCAACTGGATGTAATGAAATAGACATGCACGGCGCTTATACTATGAAGCATGTCAGCCTGCTGGAAAATAAGGCCAGCCACCTGTCACTAAATCAGGTGGACTCCAAGGAAGCCTGCATTGTTACAAGCAAGATACTACCTGGCCAGGAGGAGGGTGAAAACATTTTGAATCTTAGCAAAACCAAACTCAGGAAATCGCCACGCAATATATCGAAAGTCTTGCCCCAAACATACACATGTGACCAGTGTTGTCATTCCTTCCATTTTGCCAAGCAGTACCAGTCACACATGGAACAAGAACATGACGCAGATCTGGTGGTTCAATATAGCTGCGATATGTGTGGCCAACTCTTTCCCAGTTGCCAGGACCTAAGGCAACATAGGCTCACCGTTCACAATGATGAAAAGCAGTTCCCCTGCTTGTTGTGCGACAAAAGGTTTAAGTGCCAGAAAGACATCAGCCATCATATGCGGAGAGTGCATGAGAAGAAAAAGAATCCTCAGAGGTGTCCCTACTGTGACAAAGTGATCAGCTCTAAATGTGGCTTGACGGTTCACATTCGAACACATACGGGAGAGAAGCCTTATAAGTGCGGCGGCTGCGCGGCAAGTTTTGCTCAGAGATCTGCCTTCACCACTCATGTAAGGTAAAGTCTTTGTGCAGTTCAGAATATTGGGAGATAGTTTTCCGTCTTCATCTCTTTGCTGTTAGAAATTTTATCCAGAAGCGATTAGAAGTCTGCCAGCTTTAGGGGATTTGCTATAGGATTTGCTTTAGAGCCAGTGTGGTGCAGTGGTTAAGAGCGGTGGACTCGTAATCTGGTGAACAGGGTTCGCTTCCCCGCTCCTCCACATGCAGCTGCTGGGTGACCTTGGACCAGTCACACTTCTCTGAAGTCTCTCAGCCTCACTCACCTCACAGAGTGTTTGTTGTGGGGGAGGAAGGGAAAGGAGATTGTTAGCCGCTTTGGGACTCCTGAAGGGGAGTGAAAGGCAGGGTATCAAGTCCAAACTCTTCTTCTTTTTCTTAAAAAAAAAGGTAAAGGATCCCTGACAGTTAAGTCCAGTCGCGAACGACTCTGGGGTTACAGTGCTCATCTCGCTTTACTGGCTGAGCGAGCTCACGTTTGTCTGCAGACAGTTTTTCAGGGTCATGTGGCCAGCATGACTAAGCCGCTTCTGGCAAAACCAGAGCAGTGCATGGAAACACCGTTTACCTTCCCGCCGGAGCGGTACCTATTTATCTACTTGCACTTTGACGTGCTTTCGAACTGCTAGGTTGCCAGGAGCTGGAACTGAGCAATGGGAGCTCACCCCCTCGCGGGGATTAGAACCGCCAACCTTCCAATCGGCAAGCCCAAGGCTCAGTGGTTTAGACCACAGCGCCACCCATGTTCTTCTTCTTATTGCAATGCTACTATACAAATATATTCAAAGTTACATTTAGACAGTTCTATCAGTGTAAAAGTATTTGCTGCATGGCTTCCACATCCAGCCTGTGAAGCCTACAGGCAGCACAATAAACTTTTCTTTCTTCCTTTTATAGCCTGGACAATGTGTGGCTCAACAAACCAAACAGCCACAGTCAGAGAGACAAAGGTGCTGTGCTTCTCAGTTTTCTCTCCTTGTCAGCCAGCTCATACAAACTGCCTTGGAGTTCTTATGCGCTGTATGTTGCTAGGGGTGATTATTATTGTCAGACTCTGTACTTGGCTGCTGCTGCTCAGGACAAGATTATGAAATGGTGCTTTACATCACAGTCCAATGCATCTCTTACTCAGAAGCAAGCCCCACTAAGATCAACTGAATTTACTCCCAGGAATGTATTCTAGAATTGCAGGCTCTGCGTTTAACTTTGCCTTCATGATGTGTATTTGTCAATTTCCATTTTATTTTACTAAGCTTTTCTATCCCACCTTTCTAGAAAAAGAAACCTATCCAATGCAGCAGACAGGTCCGACCAATACATCAAAACTTACCAGTTTTTAAAACAAAAACAAAGTTAAGATGGTAAAGGTAAAGGGACCCCTGACCATTAGGTCCAATCGTGACTGACTCTGGGGTTGCGGTGCTCATCTCGCTTTATTGGCCGAGGGAGCTGGCGTACAGCTTCCGGGTCATGTGGCCAGCATGACTAAGCCGCTTCTGGTGAACCAGAGCAGCGCACGGAAACGCCGTTTACCTTCCCGCCGGAGCGGTACCTATTTATCTACTTGCACTTTGATGTGCTTTTGAACTGCTAGGTTGGCAAGAGCAGGGACCGAGCAACGGGAGCGCACCCCGTCACAGGGATTCAAACCGCCGACCTTCTGATCGGCAAGTCCTAGGCTCTGTGGTTTAACCCACAGCGCCACCTGCGTAGCAAACAGTAATTAAATATCATACCTGGAAATGCCTGCTGGAAAAAAAATCTTAGAATAGCACCTAGTGATGGGGGCAGCAATATCCTATGCATTTTGACTTAGAAGTATGTCCTACTTAGGTCATTGGGGCTTACCCCATAGAACGGAGGTTAGGATTGTGGCCTTAGATGCTTTTCAATCGAATTTGCCCTTGTATGAATATATGGATTATTTGTGTATCTAGTATAGCCTGCGGGAAATTGTATCTAATTTACAGGTGGCATTACTTTTTTCCCCCCCAACAGAAAAATACATGAATCAGGACAAGACAGGAAACTCAGTCCAGATTACTGGATGATAGCCCCGCCAACAAAAAAAGCAGATGTTATAGATAGCAAAGTTGACAAGAATAGCAAAACATACCCAAAGGTACCAAACAGCGACTTGCAAAGAGAACCTGTGGATGAAAAAACTCGGGAGCTTGAGGGAGAATCCAGGAATCCTCCTCCTTTAGAAGCAGAGTCTGAGAGGAAAGAGGAAAGTCAAGAGGAATGTGGTGATGCTGATATTCAAAGAGAAAAACCAGGTGGACACAGGACTTTGGTTGCAGAGGACTGTGTAAAAGGAGAAAGGGACTGTGAAATAGAAGGAAGGGGCAGGGAAGAGAATGAGGCAGTCTCTTCCGAAGACGTCGATGAGAATTCAAATGATCAAGACGCTGAAGAAAGCAAATCGGACGCCGGTTGCAAAGCGAGGGGCGTTGTGAACAAAAACGAGGGCGCCAAAAAATCGGCCTATGTTATAACGTGTACCAAATGTGCAGAGAAGTTCGTCTCGAGGAAGAAATACACTGACCACTGCAAAAACGTCCACCATTCTGTGCCTGGTAAAATTTATCAGTGCGACGTCTGTAGCAAGTCCTTCGCGAGTTACAACAGCTGGAAGGAGCACAGGGCGAGCGTCCACACGGACGACAGGCAGTTTTCCTGCACCCTCTGCAACGCCACTTTTAAAAGGAAAAGGGACGTGAGGACCCACTATATGCGGAAGCACGAAGGAAGAGTGAAGCGTCCCCTTTGCTCTGTCTGCGGGAAGATCTTGAGCTCAAGAACGGCGCTAGTGTTTCACATGAGGACCCACACAGGCGAGAAGCCGTACCAGTGCAGCATTTGTTGCTCAAGATTTGCTCAGCCATCGCAGCTCAAAATACACACCAGGTTAGCCTGTCCCCTCTCTCTCTCTCTCTCTCTCTCTCTCTCTCTCTGTCTCTCTCTCTCTCTCTCTCTCTCTCTCTCTCTGTCTCTCTCTCTCTCTCTCTTGTCTGTCTTTTCTATCTTCTATCTTTAATTTTGCAAATTCTGCATGCACCAGAATTGGGTACTTACTTCTAACTCATATTGGCCATGCATACAGTGGTACCTCAGGTTACATACGCTTCAGGTTACATACGCTTCAGGTTACAGACTCCGCTAACCCAGAAATAGTGCTTCAGGTTAAGAACTTCACTTCAGGATGAGAACAGAAATCGTGCTCCGGCGGCGCAGCAGCAGCAGCGGGAGGCCCCATTAGCTAAAGTGGTGCTTCAGGTTAAGAACAGTTTCAGGTTAAGTATGGACCTCTGGAACGAATTAAGAACTTAACCCGAGGTACCACTGTATTAACAAACAGTAAATGTTCCAATGAGTGTGTGGGGGGGGTGGAAGAGTGTGTAGCTGGCAACCTTCAGTAGTAAGTAAAGGTAAAGGTACCGCTGCCCATCAGGGCCAGTCGTGACCGACTCTAGGGTTGCGCGCTCATCTCGCTCAAGAGGCCGGGAGCCGGCGCTGTCGGAAGACACTTCCGGGTCACGTGGCCAGCGTGACTAAGCTGCACCTGGCGAGCCAGCACCAGCGCAGCACACGGAAACGCCGTTTACCTTCCCGCTAGAAAGCGGTCCCTATTTATCTACTTGCACTTAGGTGTGCTTTCGAACTGCTAGGTGGGCAGGAGCTGGGCCGAACAACGGGAGCTCACCCCGCCGCGGGGATTCGAACCGCCGACCATACGATCGGCAAGTCCTAGGCACTGAGGTTTTACCCACAGCGCCACCCGCGACCCAATTGGGTACTTACTTCTAACTCATATTGGCCATGCGTACAGAGGTACCTCAGGTTACATACGCTTCAGGTTACATACGCTTCAGGTTACATACGCTTCAGGTTACAGACTCTTCTAACCCAGAAATAGTGCTTCAGGTTAAGAACTTCACTTCAGGATGAGAACAGAAATCGGGCTCCGGCGACGCGGCAACAGCTGGAGGCCCCATTAGCTAAAGTGGTGCTTCAGGTTAAGAACAGTTTCAGGTTAAGTACGGACCTCCGGAACGAATTAAGTACTTAACCTGAGGTGCCACTGTATTAACAAACAGTAAAGGTTCCAATGAGTGTAGGTGGGGGGGTGGAAGAGTGTGTAGCTGGCAACCTTCAGTAGTAGTTGGGTGGTAATACAACTAGAACTATATAATTCTAGCATTTTTTAAAAAGGTGACACACCGCTTAAACACACAAATATACAAAGCAGCTCTTGGACCAACTCCAAATGGGAGCAGAGGTGGGGACTGACTTTCCCTGCTTCGAAATTTCTGGTAATGTTACATGATTTCTGCTGCTACCTCAATGGGGGCAGGTTTAAAAACCTGTTTCCTTGAGCTGGGGCTCCCTTCTCTATTTGTTCTCAGGAGGTCTTAAATCAGGAGAACTTCCGGTGTTGCTGGACTTACAACTTCTGATTGTAATTTTGTCTGGCGCATGCCATTTTGTGGTATTTTTACAAAAGTGTGGTTTATATTTATCTAAATAAATAAAAACTAAAACCCCTCAGCATTCCAGCTGAGGGCTAGTGGAAGTTGGCATCCAAGAACGCTTGGAGACTCGAAGGTTCTCCCATTCCATCTCAAATTATCCTGTACTGATTTTTTAAATTTTATTTTCATTAAGTCTGCTGTTATTGGTTGTACTCTAAAGCAGACATAGGCAAACTCAGCCCTCCAGATGTTTGGGACTACAATTCCCATCATCCCTGACCACTGGTCCTGTTAGCTAGGGGTGATGGGAATTGTAGTCCCAAACATCTGGAGGGCCGGAGTTTGCCTAAGCCTGCTCTAGAGGAATGAGAAATCTGACTTTCTTTTCTTATTTGACAACTCTATCTTTGATACTTTTTTTTTGCTGTAGCCATAGAATCGTATAGCCAGAAAGTGCCTGAAGATCATTTAGTCCAAGTCCCCAGACTATGGCAGGAGTCATTTCCCAAGAAGTTCTCTGCTGCTTGCTGTGCGGCAGGGAGGTGAGGGAGAGGGGTGGAATATTGGCAAACTATCTGTAATATTTACTAAGCAGGAAATGTCACTCTTAACGTGTTTTGTCAGCGTTTTCATATTTCTTTGACTGCAGGTCCCATACAGGTGAAAAGCCATACATCTGTGAGGATTGTGGAGCTTGCTTTGTGGATAAAGGCAAGCTTACTGGCCACAAGAGGACACATACAGGTATAATAATAATAATAATAATAATAATAATAATAATAATAATAATTTATTACTTATACCCCGCCCATCTGGCTGAGTTTCCCAAGCCATTCTGGGCGGCTCCCAATCAAATGTTAAAAACAGTACAGCATTAAATATTAAAAACTTCCCTGTACAGGGCTGCCTTCAGATGTCCTTTAAAGATAGGATAGCTGCTTATTTCCTTCACATCTGAAGGGAGGGTGTTCCACAGGGTGGGCGCCACTACCGAGAAGGCCCTCTGTCTGGTTCCCTGCAACCGCACTTCTCGCAATGAGGGAACCGCCAGAAGGCCCTCAGGGCTGGATCTCAGTGTCCAGGCTGAACGATGGGGGTGGAGACACTCCTTCAGGTATACAGGTAAGCGTTTAAATCCAGTCCTTGGATGTGGCAGAGGTTAATGCCTATCCGTGCATTTTGATTTATTCTGATTACAATCCTGCATTGCCGGGGGTTGGGCTAGATGACCGTTGGGGTCCCTTCCAACTCTACAATTCTATGAATTTTCATAAATTACAGATAAGTAGTTGAAAAGGATGATGGTGGGGGAGGTTAGCAGATTTCCTGTGAGGCATAACTCTTAAGCTCCCTCTCATTCACTTAAAGGTAAAGGGACCCCTGACCATTAGGTCCAGTCATGACCAACTCTGGGGTTGTGGCGCTCATCTCGCTTTATTGGCCGAGGAAGCCGGCGTACAGCTTCCGGGTCATGTGGCCAGCATGACTAAGCTGCTTCTGGCAAACCAGAGCAGCGCACGGAAACCCCATTTACCTTCCCGCCAGAGCGGTACCTATTTATCTACTTGCACTTTGACGTGCTTTCAAACTGCTAGGTTGGCAGGAGCAGGGACCGAGCAACGGGAGCTCACCCCGTCGCGGGGATTTGAACCGCCGACCTTCTGATCGGCAAGTCCTAGGCTCTGTGGTTTAACCCACAGCGCCACGCACTTACTCCAGCCTTTTCTCTCGGGGCGAACTACATGTTACACTGCGATCAGGAATGAGGCAGCACACTTTTCTACACTCTCCAGCACTGCTACAAATGACCACCTGCCCAGGGCTTCTGTGGCATTGACAACACAGAAAAAGATGTGTAACTGTTGCAGCAGAGGCTTAAAGGATCGTATACCCCAGGAGCGGAAAGAGAGGCAACTATCCTTGGGAAGGTAGAGAGTGTAGAAGAGATCTCCTGGACCAGGGAAGGGGAATATGTGGTCCATCAACAGGAGTAGATCGCAAATGTGTCTAAAATATCAGCACTGTGCGGCGACAGCCACACGGATGCTCCTAGCCCAGAGATGGAAAGAAGACAAAGTCCCTACCAGAGAGGAGTGGCAAACTAAGCTGTTGGAGTACGCCGAAATGGCAAAACTGACCAGAAAGCTCAGGAACCAAAAAGACCAAATCTTTAATAAAGAATGAGGGAAATTTATAATTTATCTGGGAGAGCACTGTAAGCAGATGAAAAAATTAGCAGGATTGCAATAATAGTAGTAGTAGTAGTAGTAGTAGTAATAATAATAATAATAATAATAATAATAATAATAATAATAATAATAATAATAATAATTTATTATTCATATCCCGCCCATCTGGCTGGGTTTCTCCAGCCACTCTGGGCAGCTTCCAACAAAGATTAAAAATACATCAAAATGTCACACATTAAAAACTTCCCTGCCTTCAGGTGTATTCTAAATGTCAGGTAGTTGTAGCAAATGTAGCAAATTTTATGGACAAAATAGAGACATAAAATATGGATTACTAAACAATATGCAGTTGAAAAGGTTGACAATAGGACCCATGGAGGGGAATATGTATTTTGTATTGTTATAATTCTATACTTCTCAATTCAAATAAAAAATTTCTCTCTCTCTCTCTCTCTCTCTCTCTCTCTCACACACACACACACACACACACACACTGGCCTTTCTAGTGTCCCACTGAATATGTGGCTGTTCAAGTTGTTGGACTCCCAACTGCTGTCCTGGGCCCAAAGGAAGAGGGGGGTAAAAAGTAAATAAACAAATGGCATCCCCAGGAAGTCTAGCTAATGCTCAGGGATAATAATAATAATAATAATAATAATAATAATAATAATAATCATTTATTATTTATACCCCGCCACTCTGGGCGGCTTCCAAAAAAATATTAAAATACTGTAATACATCAAACATTAAAAGCTTCTCTAAACAGGGCTGCCTTCAGATGTCTTCTAAAAGTGTGGTAGTTGTTGTTCTCTTTGACATCTGGTGGGAGGGCGTTCCACAGGGAGGACGCCACTACCGAGAAGGCCCTCTGCCTGGTTCCCTGTAACTTGGCTTCTCGCAGTGAGGGAACCGCCAGAAGGCCCTCGGTGCTGGACCTCACTGTCCAGGTAGAACGATGGAGGTAGAGACGCTCCTTCAGGTATACTGGACCGAGGCCGTTTATAATAATAATAATAATAATAAATAATAAATTAATAAATTTTATTTATATCCTGCCCTCCCCAGTTGAAGCTGGGCTCAGGGTGGCTAACAACAATAAAACAGTACAAAAGTACAGCACAACACAACCCTCTAAAATGATTCATTATAAAATTAATTCAAATCAAGCCACTGGCAACCATTGGGCCAGAGCTCCGCGAAGATTGCCGAGGGAGGGAGTCAGGCTGTGCCCTGGCCAAAGGCCTGGTGGAACAGCTCTGTCTTGCAGGCCCTGCGGAAAGATGTCAAGTCCCGCAGTTTAGGGCTTTAAATGATGGGAATTGTAGTCCAACAACATCTGAAGAGGCTCCCCATCCCTGGACGTTCTTTGGACATCTGCTGTGGGTGATCATCAGCGTAGGTAACGGTCAGTAACATAATTCTACCACCATTCATTTCCTTTGCAGGAGAGCGTCTGTTCAAGTGTGATGTCTGTGGAAAACATTTTTCTACCAACGAATACTTGAAATGCCATAAGCGCTGCCACATGGGAGCCAAGCCATACAAGTGTGATGTGTGTGGGAAAACATTTGGACTGAGGGCCTCATTAGCCCAACACAGTAACGTTCATGCAGGTAATAAATTCCCTCCCAGTGAAGGTGGAGAAGGAGATGGATCGTGTTGATGGAAGTCTCTGCCACATGCAGCCTTCATTCTGTGCAAGTACAGCGTAAGAATCCAGAATCTAATCAGACCACACTTGACAATAATGTGCCTTGCATATTTACCGTATTTTTCGCTCTATAAGATGCACCAGACCACAAGACGCACCTAGTTTTTGGAGGAGGAAAACAAGAAAAAAAATATTCTGAATCTCAGAAGCCAGAACAGCAAGAGGGATCGCTGCGCAGTGAAAGCAGCAATCCCTCTTGCTGTTCTGGCTTCTGGGATAGCTGTGCAGCCTGCATTCGCTCCATAAGACGCACACACATTTTCCCTTACTTTTTAGGAGGGAAAAAGTGAGTCTTATAGAGCAAAAAATACATATTTAAATATGATACAAGAATTGTCATGTGGAAATACTTCGTTAGTTAAATACTTTCAGTACAATTTATGTTCTAAGCAGGAGATCGTTACATGTGTACATGAGCTAGGGTGCTCTGGGCTAAATTTCAAACTTTATTTCATTCCAGGCAAAGGGGGACAATGTATTTCCTTGAGAGTCACTGAAAATTAAATAGATCTGTGTGCTCTAGCTTCCCCGAATGCTCACCTTTCAGAACCTTGAGTTCTTGTTGGGTATGCAGCAGCATTTGTAAAACTCTGACAACTGCAAAAAACTTGGGTTTTCAGTTTTCCCTACTTGGCAATATCTTTCCTTGATGAAAGCCAAGTTGTGTAGAGTCCGTGGGCAAGCAGCTTCACCACTCCACAGATCTCTCATTGCTTCCAAGAGATGGACAAATTCACAGTTTACTCTGATGAGAACCTGCAGTGTTCAGAAATAGCATGGGGGGGGGATGAGGCCTATTTCCAGCAGCAGAGGGTAGTTCTGTAAGTAGAACTGATCATGTGAAAACCACAAAGAGGAACCCAGCTTTTCCCTGTGTTGTTCTCCTGCCATAGTAGTGCCCTCAAGGCATCAGTCGCATTCATGCCTTACATGAAAATCACTCTTATCCCAGTCATGGTTGTGAATCCTGGGAACTGTAGCGCTGAGAGTTGGAAATCCCTTACGGAGTTACGATTCCCAGCTTTGCTGTTTAACAGCTGCTGTGTCTGTTGGCTTCTGTCTCTCTCCTGTTTCGAACTTACCGTATTTTTGCTCCAGAAGACACACCTGACCATAAGACGCACCTAGTTTTTAGAGGAGGAAAACAAGAAAAAATATTTTGAATGAAACAGTGGATGTATGGTTTTTGTGGTTCATGCTGTGGCCACAGACATGTGATTTGACCGTGAATTTGGGGTGATCCAATGCAAAAATCCTGAGAATCCATGTTGATCTGTGCTTTGTAACCACGTTTTTGCGCCATTGCGGCCCCACAAAACAGTGGATGCGTGTGTTTTTTGGTGCAGGCTGTAGCCATGGACATGCTATGTGATCTGATGGTGAATTTGGGGTGACCCAATGCAAAAATCCTGAGGATCCATGGGCTTTTACCTCCCCCCTCCCAGGCAGCCTCCTTTATCTCTGCGTCCCTTATCTCTTTCCCCGATCGCTTGCTGATCAGCTGCTTCCTTTCAACACCCCCTTGCCTCTTATTTGCCTTAGTGTCTGTTCCTTAACTGGAGCAGTTTTTTGCTCCTCCTTTTCTTCTAATTTCTCTCCTTATTGCTTTAGCCTTCCTGTTTCCCCCCTTTGCAAGTTTGTTGTCTTTACCTCCCCCCTCCCAGGCAGCCTCCTTTGTTGCTAGCGTCCCTTATCTCGCTGCCAATCACTTGCCGATCAGCAGCTTTGTTTTAACACCCACTTCCCTCTTTCAAAAAAAAAAAAAGCATGATCTGCTTTTTGCCCCTGGGCAATTTGGCTCCAGGGACCACGCATTCGCTCCATAAGACACACAGACATTTCCCCTTACTTTTTAGGAAGAAAAAAGTGTGTCTTATGGAGCGAAAAATACGGTACTTTGTTTTCTGATACCAGTATGTGTTTACCTTACAAGCCACTAAGTAGACCCAAAATGGGTCTAAAGTTGAGAGAGAAATAAGATTTTGTAAATACACCCCAACATTTGTGAGGTCTGTTTTGTTTTCTCAGAGACTCCTCCTTATTTCTGTGAGCAGTGTGGAAAGACCTTTACTCAGCAAGGAGCCCTGAGGCGTCACCAGCGTATTCACACTGGAGAAAAACCCTACAAGTGCAGGGCCTGTGAAAGGACCTTCACAGATCTGTCTACCCTGAGAAGGCATGTCCTGGTATGTTCTCCAGTTTGCCCCATTCATTTTAATAGGGATGGGCAGGCAAACAAGCTTAATACTTTTTGAGTATAAAAAATATTTGCCATGATCTTTAAAAAGCTTAGAACACCCATGTAGTAAATTGCTTTGGTGTCTGTCTAGGGGCAAATTTAATGACAGAGCCTTTAATCCCAGAGGGGCCTTTAGTCCACATTGCTTTGTTTTTTAAAAAATTGGTCTAGTTAGGCACAGTTTACGTTGCATGACTCAAATTGATTATTATTATTTTATTGATTTAGAAGGTCTTTATGATTGCTCTAATCAGGTCAGAACTTGAATAACAACAGTATTTTTTTGTCTTGTTTTCTTCCCCTGCTATAGGTACATGATCGGAATGCTCACTGGAGGACTTTCTTAATAGATCTTACCATCAAAAAGGATCACAACTGGTCCAAAATAGAGCCTTTTTCTAATATCCGTATGGGAGAGGACTCTAATCTGGTTTGGTCCGACGGCCAAAGTAAACTTTATAAACCAGAGAGCACCAGTGTAAAAAAAGCGGAACACATATCATGTGGTAGTAGTAATGCCAGAGATCCTGACCATTCCCTTACGTATTTATAACTCTGTACAGTGAAGGCAAAATGCAGGCGTAAAACATTTTGCATCTCTCTCATGTGCCCCTTATGGGGGAGCATCCTCCATCTGCCCACAAGTTCTGCAGAGAAGACACACCAGGAGTTCAGCATCTTCAGAGCTGAGAGGCAGACACTGGGCAGCACAGTTGTGGAACTGCTTGTGAATGGGTCCTTTCTTAGTAGCTTACAGTATTTTTCGCTCTATAAGACGCACCAGTCCACAAGACGCACCTAGTTTTCGGAGGAGGAAAACAAGAAAAAAAATATTCTGAATCTCAGAAGCCAGAACAGCAAGAGGGATCGCTGCGCAGTGA
Organism: Podarcis raffonei; assembly: GCF_027172205.1. NCBI lineage: Eukaryota > Metazoa > Chordata > Lepidosauria > Squamata > Lacertidae > Podarcis > Podarcis raffonei. The sequence continues at coordinate 18,305,943 of NC_070604.1, forward strand.
AAGCAGCAATCCCTCTTGCTGTTCTGGCTTCTGGGATAGCTGCGCAGCCTGCATTCGCTCCATAAGACGCACACACATTTCCCTCCAGATATTGGAGGGGAAAAGTGAGTCTTATAGAGCAAAAAATACGGTAGATGCTGGCTTCGCTAATTGCTATTTAGGAGTCAGGAGAGATGCTTTCAGAGCTCAAAATGAGTAGATATGGTGAGATATGCAGAACTAGCACAGCTGGCTTCAGCAGCAGTACAGAAGCATCTTCATAAGTTTTAAAAAATTCACGACCCTTTTTCAGGCTGCTTTTATAATACTGCCAAGGAGGCTGTGGGCCGTGTTCGATTCCAATAGAGGGATGTCTCTGCTCAGAGATGCATAAGATCCTTGCAATGTACCTATGTGGGGACAGGCTCCGTGGTTCTGGCACTGAGGGGAATAGCTCTGCACTACTAGACGTGTTCTTTATTATTCTCATTTCAGTTTTTAATGAAATGGCATGGGCAAAGATGGGCAAGAGCTATGCTTAATGCGGGTGGTTAAAGCCGGGAGTCGCAGAAGCTAAGACAAGGCCAATAAGGCCCCTCCAAACTGGTAAAACAAAATATTAAAATAACAAAAGCAGTTTAGTGCATGTAAGTATAGGGTGATGCACACTGAGGCAAAACACTTCACATTGCACTTATGGGGTGTGATCTGGTGTTGACTGACCAGAAATGAGATACTGGTGGATAAACTCAATGAAAAGTGTGCAGCAGCAGGGAGGCAAATAGAATAGAAACACCCAATATCATTCATGTATTTTATACAAATCTTTGGGGCAGGCACACTTGGAATACTGTGTACAGTTCTGCATTGTGAAAAGAACATTGTGGAACTGGAGAACGTGCAGAAAAGGGCAACCCAAATGATCGTGAGGCTGGAGCAGCTCCTCTGTAAGGAAACGTTGCAATATTTGGGGCTTTTTTGTTCAGAAAACAGGTTAGGGGGCATATGAAAGAGGGGCATGTGGAGAATAATACTAGAGCCATCCCATGAATATCTAGGACAGACTAAAAGTGGGCATTTCTTCACACAGCACGTTGTTAAATTACAGAATTCTCTCCCACAAGTTGTAGTTAAAGCCACCGAGTTAGATGGTTTTAAAGGGGATTGGACCATTTTATGGAGGATAAGTCTGCAAGTGGCTACTAGTCATGATGGCTGTGTGCCGTCTCCAGGATCAAATACTGTGTACCACCTCCATGTCTTTGAATACCAGCTGCTGAGGAAACAAGATAAGAAAATAACTTACGTTCTGGTTGTGGGCTTCCCAGGGTTTGACACTGTGGCAAACAGGATGTTAGGTGGGTTCTTGGTCTTACCTAACAGTGCTCTTGTTCTTAATAGCTGAAATTGCTTTCTACTTGTACTGTTACTCTTTGAACTTAACAGTGATTGGATCCAGTATGAAAAAGGGCAATTGCCCTCAAATGTGAGGCAGGGAAATAAAGTGAGGTTGTGGGGAAGTAACTGTATTGTAGGGGAGGTATTTGATGTGGAGCAGTCGCACACCATGTTTACAACACATTACTTCCCTGCCAAGAATCCCGGAAACTGTAGTAGCAGAGCTACAATTCCCAGCACCCCTAATAAACTTATGGTTCCCTGGATATTGGAGGGTGGGGATGTGCTTTAAATGTATACACAACCAGAGAAAGGACTGGATTCCTCCAGGTTCGTTGAATGTTACCTTCAGCCTTCTCAGTTTCAGAGAATGAAAGGAGGAGCTGCAGGAAAAGCCGCTCAGAATTCACATTGGCGTGTGGGAAATCCAGACTGCATGGACCATTAGCACTCGCTAATATGCTGAGCAGAACAAGTTTGATTTTTAAAAAGACCCACGCGTAAAGATTTGCTAGAGGGACACTCAGAAACTGCCTGAAACCAACAGACTTGAAAACTGTCCATCTCTTAAGTGTATTTGCTATTTTATAACTGTAGCTGAGGATAAAATTTCACACCTGTTTAGGGATGTTTTTAATGTTTGATGTTTTATCGTGTTTTTAATATTCTGTTGGAAGCCACCCAGAGTGGCTGGGGAAACCCAGCCGGATGGGCAGGGAATAAATTACTATTATTATTATCCTGTTATCATTTATGCTACCTGTTTATAGGCCTGCTGCTTTGTAAATGTCGTAGCTTTCCACAATAAATAGTCATTTCATATGGTTTGCTCTGAAATGTATAGATGCCTTTTTGTACTAAAGATAATGGCCCTCCCTGCATGACCAAATGGTGCGACTTGAGCTGTGAAACTGGAGCTTATAGCTCAAAATTCAACTGGAGAGCATGTTGGCCCCCTGGTTTTACCTGGATTATTATTTTTATTTTATCGGTTTTAGCTGATTTATTTTATTATTATATTAGATTTAGCTGGATTGTTATTATAGTCATACCTTGGGTTGAATGTGCTTCAGGTTGAGTGCTTTTGGGTTGCGCTCCACGGCAACCTGGAAGTAACAGAGCGCGTTACTTCTGGGTTTTGCCACTTGCGCATGTGCAGACGCTCAAAATGACATCACGCACGTGCGCGGAAGCAGCAAAACGCGACCCGTGCACGCACAATCACGTCTTACGTTTCATTCAGGATGCGAACGGGGCTCCGGAATGGATCCCGTTCGCATCCTGAGGTACCACTGTAGTTTACAGTGGTACCTCGGCTAAGAACTTAATTTGTTCCGGAGGTCCGTTCTTAACCTGAAACTGTTCTTAACCTGAAGCACCACTTTAGCTAATGGGGCCTCTCACTGCCGCTGCACCCCCATGCAATTTCTGTTCTCACCCTGAAGCAAAGTTCTTAACCCGAGGTACTATTTCTGGGTTAGCAGAGTCTGTAACCTGAAGCATATGTAACCCAAGGTACCACTGTATTGGTTTTAGCTGGATCATTATTTTTATTATATTATATTGGTTGTAACTGGATTATTATTATATTATATTATATTGGGTTTAGCTGTATTATTATTATTATTATTATTATTATAGTTTATTGATTTTAGCTGGATTATTTTTATTATATTGGTTTTAACTGGATCATTATTATTTATTTTATTTTGTATTATATCCGTTTTAGCTGCATTATCATTATTTTATTTATCAGTTTGAGCTGCATTATTATTATTATTATTCTCTCCCCCCACAATCCCGCAATATTTCTCCTCTGCCTCCGTTTCCCAAACCTCCCCAAATCCTGTCCCCGCCTCCTCCTTCCGCCCCATCTCGGCCTCCAAAGGCCTTTTTCCTAGAGCGAACACCAACCAGAGGTGTCCCCGCCTCATCCCTCCGCGGTGCCCCGCGCAAAGCCTTCCCCCCGGCAACCGCGTCCGCCTCCCCTTCCCTTCCTGCCCGCCTGGCGTTCCCCCTCGCTCCGCCTCCTCTCGGCGTCGCCCTGACCCGCCGTGGAAGATGGCGCTGAGCGGCCAGGTCGGTGCCTATGGGGAGGGTGGGGGGGTGGAGAAGGACTTTGAACCCGGCCTGCCGGCGTGGGGAGGGGTGGTCCCTAGGGGAGAAGGAAGGCGGTCGTGCCTGGGGGTCGGGGGGCAGCAGCAGCACAGCCCCGTGGGGAGCGAGGGTGGGTTTGTGGGTGACTTGTGGGGTGGGGGGAGGAAGGGAAGTGTTGACCCCCCAACCGACCGACCACGTCCCTCTGGGATGCTTCAAAGGGGTCTGAAGGCAGGGCTTGGCTATGGTGGGTGGGGAAGGTGGAGTTTGCGGGCACGACCCCTGGGTGGCTATAGGATGCGTTGCAAGGGAGGGGGTGGGGGCCAGGTGAGCAAAGTTGGGGGGAGGGTGATGGTGGTTTGGCCAGGTAGGGTGTTTCCCAAGGAGGAGGGGGAGGATCTGAGGATCAGGGGGAAAGACGGGGTAGCTTTTGTTAGAAATCAATCCATCAACTTAAAGGCAGCTTTCTTATATGGTTAAAGGTAAAGGGACCCCTGACCATCAGGTCCAGTCATGACCGACTCTGGGGTTGCGGTGCCACCCACGTCCCTATATATGGTTATCATGTATTTAATTATACCCTGGCGTCCCCGACCCCTGGCATAACTCAGGGCAGGTTACAGATTTAAAAAAATTATATGCACCTCTAAGAAAATAGGAAAAACAGGAATTGAAAGACCATGAAGCATGATATTGCTAAGGAAATCAATTTTGCTATTTGTACAGCGTCAGGTGGGAACGCTGTTAGAAACTCAGGTCAAGTAAAGGTAAAGGGGCCCCTGACCATTAGGTCCAGTCGCGGACGACTCTGGGGTTGTGGCGCTCATCTCGCTTTATTGGCCGAGGGAGCCGGCGTACAGCTTCTGGGTCATGTAGCCAGCATGACTAAGCCGCTTCTGGCAAACCAGAGCAGCGCACGGAAACGCTGTTTACCTTCCTGCCGGAGCGGTACCTGTTTATCTACTTGCACTTTGACATGCTTTCGAACTGCTAGGTTGGCAGGAGCAGGGACCGAGCAATGGGAGCTCACCCCGTCGCGGGGATTCGAACCGCCGACCTTCTGATCGGCAAGTCCTAGGCTCTGTGGTTTAACCCACAGCGCCACCGGAAACTCAGGTATATAAGCTAATCACCAAACATCACCTCAAACCTAGGTGACGGTAGCCACAATGGTATGTCTACGTGCCATTTCCCCACCACCAATGGAGTTTGTTACGATGATTATTTTATTTCTGTACCGTTTTGTATTTTAAAGAAAAAACTCAAAGCTGTTTGCAACACATTGAAACGTCAGATAAAACATTCTAGAGTAAAACAAATTCAAGGAAAATATTTGAGATCCTTCTCTTAAGTGACATTTTGCTTTCCCCATATTTATTTACCACTTAATTTATATGGCTGTCCCATAGCAGAAGTACTCTAGGAAGCCAGTGTGGTGTAGTGGTTTGAGTGTCAGACTAGGACCTGGGAGATTGGGGTTCAAATCCCCACTCAGTCATGAGGCGCACCTTGGGTCAGTCACAGTATCTTAACCTATTCACAGGGTCCCTGTAGGAATTAACTGAGGAGGGTAAACCATGTACTGTTTGGAGGAAAAGGCAACAAATAAGCTCTTCTGCTTATCTGCTTAAGAAAGCTGGAGGGCCCAGCCAGATGGAGATGTCAGTCGCCAAACTGGCATCCAGAGATCTCCACCTGGTTGCAGTTGAACCCGTGTCAGTCGCAAAGCACATTTGGCATCTGGCTAATTTCTAACATTAGCCAGGGTGGAAAATCCTGTAGTGAATAGGAAGCTATCAGGATCGGATGCGGGGGAAGATATTCGAATGCTGGCTGGCGGGGGAAGAGATATAGTTAGAATTTTGTGCTGTGCATAAGCAGATTTTGTCACTGCTAGTATGTTCAACCGTAGTTATCAGTGTCAGCTCCAGCCTGCCTTACCTAGAACAGAGGTGCTGAAACCGTTTTCCTTAGATGACTGGTGGTCTACAAGATCTGTTCAGCTGGTCTGCGGAAAGGTTGTGGAACAGTTGGGAATATCTGTACAGTGGTACCTCTGGATGCGAATGGGATGGGATCCGTTCTAGAGGCCCGTTCGCATCCTGAAGCGAACGCAACCCATATCTGCGCATGCACGAGTCGTGATTCACTGCTTCCGCGCATGCGTATGACGTCATTTTGAGCGTCTGCACATTCGCCAGTGGCAATACCAAGAAGTAACGCGCTCTGTTACTTCTGGGTCGCTGCGGAGCACAACACGAAAATATTCATCCTGAAGCTACTTCAACCCGAAGTATGACTGTACTTGGCTCTGCACTGATTTCCCCCCCATTTGACTAGGGTCTGGTTTTAAAACAGGGCCCTGATCCAGGGCCTGTGATTTTTTCATAATAGCTTTGACTATGGTACCGGTAGCTGAAGGAATATGTTTTATATTTCTTTATCCATCGCATTAGAAAGGTAAGACTACAATTATTAAAATACAAGCTGAGTTAGGTATGTGCTTTGATTTATAGAACAAAAAATGTTTATTAAGCAGTCCACTGAGAAACCCCACCCTCTAGTGATCTGTGGAAAAAATAAGCTCATTATCCACTAATGTAGAGAAAACTCTGCCTCCTTTTAATAGCCCCAATGCTTTCATTTGCACAGTCTCAACAACATATCCTTCAGGGTGTGATCATGGCTCTGTGATCTTCATTTTTTGTCTTTTAAGAAACACCCAGACTGCTTTGGACAAAATTACAGGAGGCATAAGTATCTTGAGCAATTGCCCCACCACAGGATACAAAATAAAGATGGAATGAATCTTTGATTCTTAGTTTGGTGCACTAGATATTCCATGTGGATTCCTAAGGCACCATGCAAGGTAGCATTTACTAGATGCTTTGCTTTATTTCTTAATCCAAGGTGTGCATTGCATATGTCTCTTGTTTTACCATGTCAGGAACACTGAAGTTCCCTAATTGCTGCATCTCAGGACTTCTGTGGCTGTCATGACAGTTCCACAGTGTTTTTGGCCAAATAAGCAAAGCAGGCCACACGTTGATATGATTTCTACAATGGTTAGGAAGGAGGTGATGGAGGAGGGAATTAATGATGTCTCCTTTGTTACTGGTGACTCATTCTTTGTTAGCCAGCCTGTTAAGCTGCTCTTCCCCCAACAGCTGATGGATCCTGCTGGCTTCATATCAACCCTACAGATAACTTCGGCTGCTATGACCAGCTGCTTTACTTGAAGACCTAGTCATTTCTTTGAATAGGGAATTGGCGTGTGTGGTTGACACAATAACACCGATGTAAAACTGACAGCTGAAAAAAGGGTGCCTAGAAGCATGAAGTCAATTAAAAGCGAAGGATAAGAAGCTCAGCTGAAAGTTTTATTATTATTTATTACCAGATTTATACCAATCCCTTCTGATGCCTTTACATTGCTCAGGGCAACTAACAGCAAACCAATAAAAACACAAAATCATCCTAAAAGCTAACAACATGCAGTTATTGCATGCTCTAAATTGTACCTTTATTTAGCCTTTTTCCGTGGTTCGGAACATAATATTGATGCTTTTTTCATTCTACTGGATGTGCTTGTATTGGAGCAGAAGTTAAAATGTGGCTCATCTGTATTGCTTGCTGATATTCTTGCTAAGAATATAGGATGAGCTTATTTACGTTCTTAAGCAGGAGTGCCTTCAAGATTGCCGAACAGAGATTACTTATATGTTAATTATTTAGAGATCCCAAGTAAGTGCTCTTGATTTGTAAATATAAAATGCATCAGTGGACTAAGAAGATTGTAATGTATTTTTAACTGGTTAGCAAGTCTGAAATCCCTACATTAATTGCTTTATATTAAAAATGTATAAATTGTTCTTTATCCAGAAATGAATAACACAGACGTAACAATGCGGCAAAATAGAGGGATAGAGCTGGTCAACCATCTAAAAATATAATAATCTAAAATGTCTTGGCATAGAAAGAAAGTTTTTGCCTGGCGCTGAAAACCAATATTGCATTGGTTCTATGTGTCCTTCCCATGGGAGCGTATTCCATGGTTGGCATGGAGTGAATTCTCTCTTTTTTTCAAAACTTTTATTGATTTTCTACGTTTTTTAACAAACAAACAAACACAAATCATAACTAAACTTAGTCCAATATTAATATCATAGTTAATTGACTTCCTCAAATTCCCTTGACTGAATTTCATTATACAGTGGTACCTCGGGTTACATACGCTTCAGGTTACATACACTTCAGGTTACAGATGCTTCAGCTTACAGACTCCCCTAACCCAGAAATAGTGCCTCAGGTTAAGAACTTTGCTTTAGGATAAGAACAGAAATCGTGCTCTGGTGGTGCGGCAGCAGCAGGAGGCCCCATTAGCTAAAGTGGTGCTTCAAGTTAAGAACAGTTTCAGGTTAAGAACGGACCTCCGGAACGAATTAAGTACTTAACCCGAGGTACCACTGTATATCATTGTAACGGTTTTCCAAAACAGTTTCTTATAAAATTAACTTACTCCTTAACATCTTTGTCTCTTTTCATGTTTAAACATATTGTTTAAACTTTCAACATATTGTTTCATAATTTCACATATTTAAATCCTTAGCCTATCTGTTATTTTGCAAGTGTTTCTATTTAATTTATCTTAGCATATTTAGATAAATAGTCTTTGAATTTCTTCCATTCTTCCTGCTCCTCCTTCTGGTCACGGATTCTACTGGTCAGGTTGGCTAGCTCCGAAAAATCCATCATCTTCATCTGCAAATTCCTCCACTGTTTCCTGTGTTTTCCAATTTTTGGCTAATAAAATTCGAGCCGCAGTTGTGGCGTACAAAGACAGTCTAACATCTTTTTTGGGCAATTCCAAACCTATTATTCCAAGAAGAAAGGCCTCTGGTTTCTTAACAAATGTATATTTCAATATTTTTTTCAACTCATTATAAATCTTCTCCCAGAAGTCTTTCACCTTGGGACAGGTCCACCACATATGATAGAATCTCCTTTTGGAGTGAATTCTCAGTGGAGGGCTGTGCTGTTTTCTCTTCTGCTTCATGTTGGGTTTTTGCATGAAGCACCTGCACTAGAGAGCAATAGGAAGGGGAAGGGAAACCCGGCGTAAGAGTAAAACCGCCCTCTACTTCCCCGGGTTCTTTGCACTGGCCGCAGAACTCTGCAAAGCGAGGAGTCAGTGGCTAACAAGTAAAATCAGAATTTATGGACCCTTGCTAAACGATCAGAAAAAACTGGATATCTTTCCTTCCAAATATCTAAGAGGCTAAAATATTACTATTTTTCATTAGCAGGGACATGGGGGAGGGTTGGCTGGAAAAGGCAGAAAGCTTCCCCCACCCTGCTAGATATTGCCTAGTTAAGAAATACAGTCAAACCTTGGTTGTCAAATGTAATACATTTCGGAAGACGATTTGACTTCCGAAATGTTCAAAAACTGAAAGCAGAAGCCTCGATACAATAGAGAAACTCAAAACGGAAGCGGCATCGGACATTCGGTTTCCAAAAATCTTTCAAAAACCGGAGCAGTTACTTCCGGGTTTTCAGCATTTGGGAGCCGGAACATACGATAACAGAGGCGCTTGGGAACCGAGGTTTGACTGTACAGTGATACCTCTGGTTAAGTACTTAATTCATTCCGGAGGTCTGTTCTTAACCTGAAACTGTTCTTAACCTGAAGCACCACTTTAGCTAATGGTTTAGCAATCACGTCTTACGTTTCATTCAGGATGCGAACGGGGCTCTGGAATGGATCCCGTTCGCATCCTGAGGTACCACTGTAGTTTACCTGAAACCTGAAACTGAAACTGTTCTTAACCTGAAGCACCACTTTAGCTAATGGGGCCTCCTGCTGCCGCTGCACTGTCGCTGCACAATTTCTGTTCTTATCCTGAAGCAAAGTTCTTAACCCAAGGTACTATTTCTGGGTTAGCGGAGTCTGTAACCTGAAGCGTATGTAACCTGAAGCGTATGTAACCCGAGGTACCACTGTATTACTGAAGGTCGTCGTGTTTTTATGTAAACTGCTTATGTTTATTACAGTAAGTAGTATAATATATATAATAAAATAGAACTAACTAAATAAAAAAAGCTGCCTATTATGCCAACATTTTTGAACTCTTGCTATTAATGAAAAATGCTAGATCCACACAGTCTAGCTTACAGTAATGGAGAGAGTTCTTTGTGCTTTATAGTTTTTACAGAGCAGGATTATTTTGTCATTTAAATGATAATTAGGGTATTCATTTCCCATTACCTTTGATATCCTTTTCCCAGCAGGCAATTAACGTGCGGTTATGTTCTTCATAGGTTTCAGAAAGGAAGAAGATGCCCAGTAATGCTGTTCTCTTGGAATCCAAATCCTCACCCATCAACCTTCTAAATGAAATGCAGCAACTGCGTCTCCTAGGACACCTTTGTGATGTGACTGTCAGCGTGGAATATCAAGGGGTCAAGGCAGACTTTGTTGCTCACAAAGCTGTCCTGGCAGCAACCAGCAAGTTTTTTAAAGAGGTGTTTCTCAATGAAAAGTGCATGGACGGACTAAGGACAAATGTACTATTGAACGAGGTCCAGGTAGTGGACTTTGCATCTTTTCTTGAGTTTGTATATACTGCCAGGGTAGAGGTAGAAGAAGACCGGGTTCAACGCATGCTGGAAATGGCCGAGAAGCTAAAGTGCTTGGACTTGTCGGAAACCTGCTTTCAGCTCAAGAAGCAGATGCTCGAATCGGTGTTGTTGGAGTTGCAGAATTTTTCCGAGTCACAGGATGCGGCGGAGGACAGCGGTTCCCAGCCAGGCAACTTGCTTGAGCCGAGGGCAGTCGCGGAGACGCCGGGGGACAACACGGACCGTGTTGCGGATTCTCCTCTCGGCAGACCCAGGGACGGCGAGGGCCTTGAGGCTCCCGCCGCTAAATTAAAGGAGAAGTTAGACAAGAGGAAAGAAGCCGTGAAGACGTCCTGCGCCAAGATCAGGAGAGCCAGCGGAAGACTTGCTGGCCGGAAGGTGTTTGTGGAGATCCCCAAGAAAAAGTACACGAGGCGCCTTCGAGAGCAACAAAAGTATGCGGAGGCTGTGGCCGAGGAGAGTCGGCTCTCCAAAGACCACGGCATCCATAAGGAAGGGGAGGAGAAGAAAGATGAAGAAGAAGAGGAGAAAGGACAAGTGGTGAGCGTCGTGAAATCTGAAAGCAAAGGGTGCGATGGCACCGACGACCTGGAGGAAAACCTGACTAAACTGGAGGACGATAAAAAGAACCGTGGCGGCAACTTTACCTGCAGCACCTGCGAGAGAGAGTTCCTGTATGAGAAGAGCTTTCTGAAGCACATCAGGCACAGCCATGGGATCGCGGCCGAAGTCATTTACCGTTGCGAAACCTGCAGCCAGACTTTTGCCAACCGGTGCAACCTCAAAAGCCACGAGCGCCACGTCCACAGCAGCGAGCGCCACTTCCCTTGCGAGCTCTGTGGTAAGAAGTTCAAGAGGAAGAAGGACGTCAAGAGGCACATTCTGCAGGTTCATGAGGGTGGTGGGGAGCGTCATCACTGCCTACAATGTGGAAAGGGTTTGAGCTCCAAAACGGCCTTGCGGCTTCATGAAAGGACACATACAGGCGACAAGCCTTATGGGTGCACAGAGTGTGAGGCTAAGTTTTCTCAGCCTTCGGCACTTAAAACACACATGAGGTATGAACACACTTAACTGGCCTTATTAGTTAAATCTCTGGGCAAAGAAAGGAAAAGGTAGCGTTCCTCCAAGGCTGCTTGCCGGTGGTCAAATAAGAAAGCAGGGTTTTATGAGTAGAGTTTACCGTATTTTTTGCTCTATAAGACTCACTTTTCCCCTCCTAAAAAGTAAGGGGAAATGTATGTGCATCTTATGGAGCGAATTCAAGCTGCGCAGCTATTCCAAAAGCCAGAAGAGCAAGAGGGATTGCTGCTTTCACTGCGCAGCGATCCCTCTTGCTGTTCTGGCTTCTGAGATTCAGAATATTCTTTTTCTTGTTTTCCTCCTCCAAAAACTAGGTGCGTCTTGTGGTCTGGTGCGTCTTATAGAGCGAAAAATACAGTGCTCGTGAAATGTTTGGTAGTGTTTGCTCTTTGCTTTTGAAGAAAAAGTTTGAGACTGTCGTGCAGATGGCACCAAATCACAGGCTCATGCTCCTATTGAGTTGCCTTTAAAAGAGTTGGGAGTAAATTGAAGCCTTTAGAGGAGAACTGGGAAAGATAGTCTTGATTTCATCACACCGATACTCAGAATTGTAGTTAAAACAAGTGGCAAAAAAGACTTCAAACAATCCAGTCTGACTTTTGCCAGCTAATTTGGATAAAACACATTACAGTGGTTCATGGTATGAGTCCTTGGGAGTAATAATGGTAACTTGAATGCTTTCTATCTCCACATATAGAGCATTCAAATTCAATGGGAGGTGGCAGGTTTTGGGAATTGAAATTGAATTCTGCAGTCATTGTTTCAGGTGTTACTTGAGCACAAACAGTAGCATAATCCTTTGGTTCCAGACAGGACCTCTCTTTCTCCCACTCATCTTCTGAAACTTTTTGCGATAGGCTTGACAGCAAAACTTCATCACTGTTGATAGGTCAGTTTGCCCCTTGAAAAATTCAACGGCATGTGTGTTCTTCAGCTGGCAATGTCATGGGCAAATATTTTCTCTTGATGAAAGCCAAAGGTCTCCTGAAGCTTTGCCAGGGCTACTTTCAGTGCCCTGCATCTTCAAGGAAAGAGCCACAGGGACCTTTGTGGTCTCAAATCTCCAGTAGTAGAAGTGGCACTTCTTTGCAAGACAAGGACTTTGAATTCTTTGATTCTATTATTGTTCACTAGATGGGCTTACTGCTTTCAATTCTCCCCACTGTGAAACAGCTTTTGAAACCTGCAGAGTGAGGAATTGAGTCCTTCCCTATGACTTATCTTTCTTTTTAGATAGAACCTGCTGAAAAATATCTTTCGTGTGTGTGTTTATCTGTGGGATGGGGAGTCTCTATAAAACACAGAAAAGAAACTATGGGCTTGCAGGGCCCCTAGATACAGTGGTGCCGCCCGCCAGCATTTTAAGATCGCCCCGGGACAGCAGAGAAGTCTCCGCTGTCCCGGGGGTTTGAAAATGCTGGGGGTCGGCAGCAAAGGGTTCGCTGCCGCCCGCCAGCATTTTAAGATCGCCCCGGGACAGCGGAGAAGTCTCCGCTGTCCCGGGAAGGCAGGCGGGGGGGAGCAAAGACTTTTGCCCCCCGCCGGCCTTCAGAAGAGGTCCAGAACCTCTTCTGAAGGCCGGCGGTGGGCGAAAGTCTTTGCTCCCGATGGCCAGCATTTTAAAAGCGGTCCGGGATAGCGGGAAAGCCCTGCTATCCCGGACCGCTTTTAAAATGCTGTCGGTGGGGAGCAAAGCCTTTCGGCCCCCGCCGGCCTTCCTGGACCTCTTCTGAAGGCCGGCGGGGGGCGAAAGGCTTTGCTCCCCACCGCCAGCATTTAAAAGAGGTCCCCGGAGATTTCCCTATGGGCTTTCTTCTTGCGAAGCAAGCCCATAGGGAAGTTCGTCTTGCGGAACGACTCAAAAACGGAAAACTCTTTCGTCTTGCGAGTTTTTCGTTTTGCGAGGCGTTCGTCTTGCGAGGCACCACTGTACTTCAGGTTCAATTCTTAGTTCAGATATTTGGGGTGGAATTCATGTTTGATTAGGAGGGTGAAGTTCCTTCATTGTTACCGTGCATCATGCGACAGTAATATTTTTAGTGGTATGTTTTGTAAAAAATGTATGGGCTTGTAGAGGGTGACCTCTAGCCCATCTTTTGGTATGTTGAAAAATTTTGCTGCCTCCTTGAGGAGCCAGGAATATCAACAATTATAGAGCGGTGTTTGGTCCTAGCAGAGGAAACAGGGTGTGCAGGTAAGGACATAGCTTGTGATTAATTTTATATGTGTTATTGCTTTAAGTTGAGGGAATGAAATCCAAAAGGTAACTGTTCTAAAGCTTCCACAAGCAAAACATCTCTCTCCTCTGCACACACGGTTTTGAAAGCCAAAATATTTGTGATCCAGGGAAACACTTTTGGATCCCTCTCCCCGCCCCAGGGGATCCAGTTTTACTGGAAATATGTTGTCGCTCCTGTTGATCTAAGATTGCAGGTGGTTTTACACAAAAGAAGAAGAAAAAAATACATTCTTTATAAATAAGTACAAATAGTATCTGAAAATTACAGCTTTTTTGTTTTAAACAGAAGACTGCTTCTGTTCAGCTGGGAGCCCCATACACTAGCATACACTTGGCTTTCGGGGGGCAGGGGAAAGAGAAAGAGTCCCAACCATGGATAGGCAAAGACAACCTCATGAAAGAAAGTGCCCACCACTAGTTACTGCTTAGTAAAGAGGCAGAACAAGTGACTATAATGAAGTGCTGTAGTTGTGTTGATTTGTATTATTTTCTCATTTCAGAATCCATACTGGTGAAAAGCCTTTCGTTTGTGGCGATTGTGGAGCAAAATTCACACAGAATCACATGCTGATCTATCATAAAAGATGCCACACAGGTATGAAAGTATTGCTTTTTTTTGTTGCTTTGTATTCTTTCACTCAGTGTGTTTGATTTCCTGTACATCTGAGAGTTTGGCCACATTGATCCCAAAGAGCAAGTAATTTGGGACAGGTGCACAGTTTCTGTCTTTGCTCCAAAGTGTTGCAGGTTTATTCTGTGATGCTGCACTGGTGCAATGCATCTCCTTAGACAATTATTGCTGGACGAGTAGCTGTTAAAAAGAGGTGAGGGGAGAGTTAAAACTGCCAGTGCACTGTTTGGTTGAAGTGTATCTTGGCTCTCTCGATCCATATGCTTGTTCCAAATCTTACTGTTAGTGGCTTAAAATAACCTCTTCACCTTTATTGTGTCCTCTAGGGGAACGACCTTTCATGTGTGAAACGTGTGGGAAGAGCTTTGCCTCTAAGGAGTATCTGAAACACCACAACCGAATCCACACGGGGTCCAAGCCATTTAAATGCGAAGTTTGCTTCCGAACATTTGCACAGAGGAATTCACTGTATCAGCACATAAAAGTTCATACAGGTAGGAAGGCAAAAGGGTCAAGCTGAGGGTGGGACGGGGAGCCTCCTGTTTGCAAAATTTTGGTGTGAACGCGGGTGGCGCTATGGGTTAAACCACAGAGCCTAGGACTTGCCGATCAGTTTGTACAGTGGTACCTCAGGTTACATTTGCTTCAGGTTACATACACTTAAGGTTACAGACTCCGCTAACCCAGAAATAGTACCTTGGGTTAAGAACTTTGCTTCAGGATGAGAACAGAAATCGTGCTCCGGCGGCGTGGCAGCAGCAGGAGGCCCCATTAGCTAAAGTGGTGCTTCAGGTTAAGAACAGTTTCAGGTTAAGTTCAGACCTCCGGAGCGAATTAAGTACTTAACCTGAGGTACCACTGTATACAGTGAACTGGTAAGAGCCCCTCTCTTTAAAGTTAAAGGTAAAGGGACCCCTGACCATTAGGTCCAGCCGTGACTGACTCTGGGGTTGTGGCGCACATCTCGCTTTACTTGCCGAGGGAGCCGGCGTACAGCTTCCGGGTCATGTGGCCAGCATGACTAAGCCGTTTCTGGCAAACCAGAGCAGCACACAGAAATGCTGTTTTACCTTCCCGCCGGAGCGGTACCTATTTATCTACTTGCATTTTGACGTGCTTTTGAACTGCTAGGTTGGCAGGAGCAGGGACTGAGCAACGGGAGCTCACCCCGTTGCAGGGATTCGAACCACGACCTTCTGATTGGCAAGTCCTAGGCTCTGTGGTTTAACCCACAGTGCCACCCGCGTCCCTCTTCCTTCACTTGGTTGCTGTCAGAGTCTGCAAGAGCAGCCCTTTTGCATGCAGTCAAATAGCAATAGTAACCATGTGCTCTGCTTATAGGTGAGCGTCCCTACTGTTGTGATCAGTGTGGCAAACAGTTCACCCAGCTCAATGCCCTGCAACGCCATCATCGGATTCACACAGGGGAGAAACCGTTCATGTGCAACGCTTGTGGCCGGACATTTACCGACAAATCTACTCTTCGGCGGCACACCTCTGTAAGGAAATTTTGATTTTCTGTTTCCTAACAAGCCACGTAACTTAAGGATGCGGCAGGTTTGGCCCTCCAGATGTTGCTGACTACAACTCCCATCATCCCAGGCTGTTGGGTCATGCTGGCTGCAGCTGGTGAATGGTTTGAGTCCTACAGCTCCTGGAAGGCCAGAGGTTCTCTATCCCCGATGTAAATGGTGTAGTTACTGGCAGAGATGGAAAACATTGTGTAAACCCCACAGAGCAGGCTTCCTCAAACTTGGCCCTCCAGATGTTTTTGGCCTACAACTCCCATGATCCCCAGCTAGCAGGACCAGTGGTCAGGGATGATGGGAATTGTAGTCTCCAAACATCTGGAGGGCTGAGTTTGAGGAAGGCTGAATTAGAGCCTTAGCTGGCTGGCTGTTTTGTGCATAGGGAGTGAGCAGAAACGTTCTTTGGCTAATCCTAAGCTAGGGGCGTTCCCATTTTCCTGCATTTAAGAATTGAATTATTGAGTATGGGGTGTTGCGGATGGCTACCAAATCAGATTTCATGAACGCCTTGGCAGGTTAGACCTCTGTGCTCTTGCAGAGTTTCAGCATTGACACATTCAAGCAAATATCTGAACATGCCTATGGTACTTGCCCATTCGTATATCACTTTTTCCATGGTACTCATGCGGCTGGGAAGTGATTCCTATTAGGGCCTCAGTTGTACACTCTAATTTGTGCAACCAGAAAGCCCAAAAGCTGTTCCTTGCCTTTATTAAACAGTGAAAACAAATTACTAATATATAATGAGAAAATGCAGGTTTGGTCTTGCATTTTTGATCTTATTATGAACTCTTCCTGTACTTGTGGTTTTTTAAAAAAATTCCCTCACTACTTCATAACTTGGGAAGGCTACATCCTCTATTCTGCCTACATTTTAATTGCTCCCAGCCATTGTTCATAAGAGAAACAGGTTTAGGTTGTTGGAGCTAGTAATAATTTATAATTATAATAATTTATTTGTACCCCACCCATTTGGCTGGGTTTCCCTTCGTTGCTGAATATGAATTTGCAAGGGTCCTATAATGCTATAGCAGACCAAGAAATAGCATGTGCAGTTTTAGATAAAATAAACAAAAATAAAATAAGTCTGAAATGCCTCTCGACTTCGTTGGAGGCGCAGAGGTGGCTGCTTCCCTGCCTGAGTCCTGGGCAGTCTGGGCTCTGAATCCTTAGACAGCAGTTTGAGAAGTGGCTCAGGATCGCAATACCTCAAGGACTGCCTCTTTCCATATGAACCTACCTGGACCCTGGGATCATCTTCTGATGCCCTCCTTCGTGTGCCTCCTTGAGAGGTTTGGAGGGTGGCAACATGAAAACGGGCCTTCTCTGCAGTGGTCCCCCATCTGTGGAATGCTCTCCTCAGGGAAGTTGCCTGGTGCCTTCACTACACATATTTAGGCACCAGGCAAAAATGTTGCTTTATAACCATGCCTTTGCCTGACTTGATCTACATCAAGGGTCAGCAAACTTTTTCAGCAGGGGGCCGGTCCACTGTCCCTTGGAGCTTGTGGGATGCCGGACTATATTTTGGAAAAAAAATATGAACGATATCCTAGGCCCCACAAATAACCCAGAGATGCATTTTAAATAAAAGGACACATTCTACTTGTGTAAAAACACCAGGCAGGCCCCACAAATAACCCAGAGATGCATTTTATATAAAAGGACACATTCTACTCATCTAAAAACACACTGATTCCCGGACTGTCCACGGGCCAGATTTAGAAGGCAATTGGGCCGGATCCGGCCCCCGGGCCTTAGTTTGCCTACCCATGATTCTACATCTTATACCTTTTTTAAAATGCTGGCTCTTTTTGGGGGGTAGGGTTATTGGGTTGTTGTTGTTTTGATTTTATGTATTTGATATTTTATGTGAACCGCCCTGAGACCTTTGGGTATAGGGCAGTATTGAAATTAAATAAATAAGAGGGGGGGAAATCAGATTTCAGAGCAAATTGAAGTTGCTGTAGACTGTAATGTGTGCCAGTGGTGAATTTTGCATGTTTGTGGTTTTTCCCCCCCAGATTCATGATAAAAACACACCTTGGAAGTCTTTCCTTGTGGTTGTTGAAGGAGCGTCTAAGAAGGATGAGGATCATAAAACAGAGGCAGACTATAACGTGGCTCGTTCCAAAATATCCGAGAAGCTGCTGTCGTTCTCTGAAAATGGGCACTATCAGGGTCTGACGGCTATCCAAGGAAATCTGACTGCGCTGCATGAAAATGGAACGTCCGCAGTGACAGACTGCAAATCAAAGGGCGCTGCAGGGTCTCCGGAAACCACCGTAGCTACAACTTTGCATGATCTCACAGTGTTGCACACCCAGACTGACTCATTCCAGCCTCCACTTTACACCTTGGTGACTATAGAATAGCACTTGCTACAAAGGAGGAAACTCCAGCTGGGGATAATCTCTGAAATACTGTAGTACACAGTATCCATGATCCATGTAAAGAAGAAAGGGTTACTATGGATGATCTTAATATCCTGGATTCTCTCAAAACCATTACTTCTCAAGTTGTCTTTCAACTGAAGGATTCTCTCTCATCCCGTTTGTTAAAGAGAAAATTATTCTCTCTTTCGTATGCTGTCTCTGTAATTTTGAAGTAGATTTCAGATTACAGAGTCAGTGCAAAAAAGTGAAGTTTTAATCCAGATTTTTCCTTTCCTTCAGCAGAATGGTTTCTTTGGAGTGATTGTTTTCCCTCTGAAAGGAGACTCGTTCTGTGCTGGTGTTGTTTAAAATCTCTTAATCGACACTGATTTTACATTGTATGGAAACGAACGTGAGATCGTGTAGCGCAATCTCTCTGGGCCCAATATGAAATGCAGTTTTAATAAATTCTGGTGCTGTGTTGTTTTTAAACATTGGGGCATGCCTGACCCTGCTCTTTCAAGCTCTTGAATAAGTTATTTTGGGAAATGTTTGGAAAACCAGGTTGGTAAAAGTGCTGGAGCTCCACTGCAGTTCATATTTTAAATCCGTACTTTGTCAGATAGATTGTTCTACATAACTCTGAAGTGGATTTCAGAGTAGCGTTGCTGGATTTTGTTCAGAATTTCTGGAGGGATTTCACAGGCTTTTTAAAATTACTCTATGGTCCAACCTTCCTCCTAAGTACCTGGTGAAGCTTTTCTCTGTGCTCCTTCCTGTCTCCTCAGTCCCACCTACAAACTCACAGTCTTTTAATGGTCTCACCAGACTATTCGGTCATATGCACACACACCCAAAGCCACACGTGCATTTTCAGCTTCTGTTATAGATATACCCCAATTTCTATACATTCCCTGTACAGATAGTGTTGCATTTCTAAATTGCTCTTCATTACCCAGAGGACCTTAGTATTCTTGCCAGCCTCTTGTGATCCCAGTGCCCCACATATGGAGGTTGTGTGCTGGCCACGAGACAAGGAGTTCTGTCACTTTATAAATTTATTGGCAGCGTACTTCTACAACAAATTGCTCCGAAGTAATGAATGCCGGACTGCAGGTCACCTGTTGTGGCTCCCCCGTCCTCTTCCTCTTTGTGCTACAGCTGGTAAAATATTCTTTGTTCAGGTTTCCGGCAACGGTTTCATTATCTGGGTGAGTACGCTTCTTGTTTTTGTACTTGCTGTAATGTTTGTCCCAAAGGCTACAGAATGTACTGGAAAATGAAAATTATAACCTGAACTGGCATTCAGAGTAATGGGTAGCAGCCGTTTAAAAGCTCATTGAGATTTCCCAGTTCAGCTTCTAAAGGTTTTGCAAAATGTGTTGCATGAAAAGAAGAGTACACTTTTAGCGGACATAGTTGGAAGTCAATGCGAAGCAACTGCCAAAATTTTAAGAAATGCACGTTTCTTTTAAAATGTTGTTTTCCTTGTCATAGGGTTGAAGTGAAGAATTAATTTGTTTTTGCTAAAAACACATCAATACTGTGCCTTCCTAGTTTTAAATTCAGGAAAAATGAAGTGCCAAATCCCAAACTTATTTAAGTTCCGACATTCCACTGGATTCCAGCAGAACTTGCTAGAGCAACTGTTAGGAGTAATTGTAATTTATGAATATGTCTCCCAGCCCGTTAAAGCACTGGCTAATGGGATCTGTTTTTCAACCACTCTCTGTGTCCTGAGATAAAATCAAGTTCAGTGTGTTTTAGCTTAGACAGTGTTATAACCGGACATGGTTTTATAAAACACAACTGAGAATGTTAACTACTTCTTTCAAACTGCTGTGATTTCACTCTCTTTATGGATTCATTTTGATGCATTTTTCCTTTTCAAGAAGTGATTGCAATGGTAAATTAAGCCTGAGCTTAACAGGACCCTTTAAGTCATAGTATTCCCTGCTCTGGCTTACCTGTAGGATTGCCCCTGCACCCATTCACAATACTAGTAGTGAAAAAGTACTGTTATTTCCAAAGGAAGAGACTTGTTTCAGAAAAGTAATCCAAGTATGTAACAGCAAATTATTTCTCAAGGTAATGATGGACTCAGTTTATCAGTGTAAAGTGCTTTGGGTCACTTACTCTTCAAGGCTGATTTACTCCTATAGAAGATCTGATCCTTTTCATGTTGCTGTATGTTTTAGCAAAGTTATACTCTGGATTCACGCTTGGCCTTTTCTAAAGCTTTTTTCATTAAAAAAAATGAATGGTTTTTGTTCAAAATCACTCGGAGGGGGAAAACATCTAGGCTAACTTTGGTACAGGTATCACAAACAGGTAACTTAGGATCCTGCTTTCATATTTTACTTGTTGAAAGGCAATGCAATAAAAGATCAGTCCAACTGTGTATCAGTTTTGTTTTGTTTGTAAAACCCCTTAGTAGGAGTTTTTTTTTTACCATTTACTCCTTGTTTATTTTAATTCACTAAAAGGGGTCTTTTTTAGGAAGACTGGAAGAGCTTATATTTAAATATTTATTTTGTAATCCATGTGCTCCATTTTGACATTAGAATTTTAACGACCAATTACAAAAGAATTTGTAGTAAATATTTAAATCCTTATGTTAGTAAATATAGGTTGGGATTTTTATTTTTACTCTACAGAGATGTGAAAGTGGGTTCACTTGTATGAACTGGTAAACCCCATTAAAAGATTTTTTTCAAATAGTACTATCTTTGTTGTGACTCTTTTGGGGAGAGAAAACACACTTTACTTGAAGACTGCAGAGTTCTACCATGATATCTCTACTGTGATCCAGAGGAGTGAGCAATGTGTGTGCAGGATGAGGCAGGTATTTAACTGATCTATTTCAGCCCCATTCAAGATACATAAATACATAATGCAGTATATATAGGTGCGCAGAAGCAGGATCAATATGGATTAGCTAAACTGCAGAGCTTTCCAAACTGTGTGTCGCGACACGTTAGTGTGTTGGCTGCTTGTGTAAGTGTGTTGCACAAACACTCCTCAAACTCCTCCCGGGGCTGGAAAGGGCCTAGTTTAACCTCCGGTTTGCTAGTAAAATTGAATTACTGTGTCGTGAAATAATGCATGTCCAAAAAGTGTGTCACCAACTGGAAAAGTTTGTAACGGTTGAAGAGTAATCCTAAACATCTGTACCAGTTCTACAAGGTCTTACCTATTCAAGCATCATGATGGGGTGAGCTCCCGTTGCTCTGTCCCAGCTCCTGCCAACCGAGCAGTCTGAAAGCACACCAGTGCAAGTAGATAAATTGGTACCGCTGCGGCGGGAAGGTAAATGGTGTTTCTGTGCTCTCTGACTTCCATCACAGTGTCCTATTGCACCAGTTTAGTCGTGACCCGGTAAGCTGTGGACAAACGCTGGCTCCCTCGTACTGAAAGCGAGATGAGTGCCGCAACGCCATAGTCACCTTTGACTGCACTTAACCTTCCAGTGGTCCTTTACCTTACTTTTTACTATAAGTCTGTCACAAACATCACGCTTCAGATGGCCATAGCTAACTTCTATAATGTAAATTGAGGTGGGTACAGGTTTGCCAACCCAGATATAAAGCACATAAATCTTTTCTGTTTTGTAGCCCTTGGTGAAAACTCACTGGGCAGGTGTTGGGGGTGAATAAAAACACACACATTTTGTTGTTACAGTGGGCAACACACTCTTTAATGACAATTCTCATGATAAAATAGCAACGCAAAAAGCCGAAAGCCTCATATCCAGCCACAGCCCCTGTCAGTTAAGGACCAAACCCCTGGTGGCTGCAGCCATTATGGTAGTATTTTCCAGCTGTTGAGTCGAGTGCAAAGACAAGACAAAGCTTTGCCATTTCTCTGCATCTTGTTACAAAACAAAGCAACCCTACAGTGCCTCTACAACATCAGCGATGAATGAATCTTCTGTTACACATTCACTATAGTTTCATAGATTCCTAAACCACAATAGTACGTATGAACATACGATGGCCGTTGGTCTATGTTTACATACAGGTAAATCGGAAATAGCTCCTTACCATCGCGGGAAGTCTTGTGATGATTAAAGCAACAGAGGGGAATTTTGTTTGAAACATTTCTTGAGCTAGACACAGGAAGCTGCAGCTGAAAACCACGAGCCTGGAAATCTGGGCCGGTGCCAAGAGTCAATTCTCTGCACACCATCAGGCAGACAATTGATGGGCTTAGCATCAATCACAGGTTGGGGAGAAGGGGTTGGAGCTGCAGGCCTCTCCACTGGCCCCCCAACCAGTGACTGACACTACAAAATTGACTACACCGACCATGTGATTGTTGACTAAGTCCTCAGGCAACGTGGGAAGCCTTAGGGTGTGGACAGGGACAAGAAGGTTCCTCGTGTGGCAGCGTTTTGATCTGCACTGAATAGTCAGAGGAACTTGCTTTTGTGTGCATATTACCCAGACAGAATGAGAGCCATTTACTTAAAGTAAGCCCCACAGAAGACAACAAGACTGGTGTGGAGTTTGTGTGTCTTGCGGTAATACCGTAACCTCTTAGAAGAACAAGGACCGGAAGAAGCACATTTGAACAAGTAACACAACACAGACAAATGATGGTTCAGTGCCTGCACGCGGAAGCCTGTAGCAGCTGAAAAGTGTGCTTTTCGGAGACATGTCGAAAAAGGGGTGTGCCACAATTTAAAGAACAATTAGGTCTGTCTGAGAAAGAAAAATAGAAATCTACATATATATTTTATTACATTTACAGCTGGTCTTTCTGTGAGGAGGGAACCCCACCTGGGCACTAATTTGCTCCAAACCTTAACGTAGGGCTGCCATACACCTGGAATTTCCTGGACATAGCTGATATTTGTCTGTTGAAAATGGCGTCTCGGCGTTCCATATCCCAAGTATTGTTTTTTTAGCGTTCCCCTCCCCCCCCCCCCCGCGCGCAAAAAGGTAAAAATATTTTTGGAGATTTTGCAGGGGGAAAGCTCAGCAACTCTGCCCCCACCCCAAATCTCAACAACTTTGCCAAAAAAAAAAAGCTCAAAAACTTTTGTGTCCAGATTTATATGGCAACCCTAGTTGAGCTTCAACAGGTTGCTACATCACATACCTCAAGAATGGGAAAAGTGATTCTTCCTGATGTTGGTACATAGCCAGTACAGCCAATGATCAGAGATGACGGATAGCTGGAGTCCAACAGCACTTGCAGGGCCACAGGGCCTCCACTCCTACCATAGCCAGACCATGGATATAGTATTTGCACAACCATGCATAGCCTTTGCAAAAAACACTTGTTCATTTCCCACCTAGATAGGAGCCTCTCTCTCCTCTCGCCATCAGCTACTCAGCACTGACCCCCTGCAACCGCTGATCCACCGCCATGCCTGCATTCCACCAAAGGCCATCTGGCGAAAGCTTGCTGCCGTTTCCCAGCAGAAAGACACAATGGGTTGGATCCAGACCAGGCTGGTTGCGCCAAAGTCTCCCTGAAATCCAGGCGAAAAGTCAAGTCTTTATTCAATCGAGTCCTGTTGATTTCAATGGGAAGGAAGTTCTACGAACCTAGCCTGGAGCCAACCCAGCAGGAGGGTAGCAGTTAATGGGAAAGTCAGTGGCAATGAACTCTTTTGAGCTGAACTGCTAAAGTAGGCCAGTAGCAAATTACTAAGGCTATACACACACACACACTCTTTGCAAAATATACAGCAAGCTAGGTTCATATTTGGGCAGAATGAGACAAGTAAGAGTAGACTGCATCTCTCTGCACTGCAGGTGATAAGGGGTGCCATTTATTTTATTTATTTTTAACCCTAGTCCAGCAGGCAGGAAGATTCTAACCCAGGCTGTTGGCTAGCACACTTTGCTTGTAGAGAATTTATACAGTGGGAAACCCTACCTGCAACTGTAAGCCCATTCAATAATGCCATTCCCTTCATTCAGCTGCACCTATAGAACAGCTCTGGAAAAGCACACTGGCTCTTCTGCTATGGAAAGGCTGACAGCATTTTTCAACCTTGATTTATTTTTTATTTTTTTGGTAGTTCTACATGCTACAAAGCACACGCCCAGAGACACACATATGCACACGGCATATAAAAAAAACCACAGGCTTTCCACCAGCACGACTGAAAACGCACAATTCCTCACAATTTCACACACACGCACATGCACACACCCCTGAAAGAGCAGTCTAAAATACAGCTCGTTTATGACTACCGGTGTGTCATAAACAATATATACACTCATGGATCAAAGGTGTAGAACAGGCATAGGCAAACTCGGCCCTCCAGATGTTTTGGGACTACAGTTCCCATCATCCCTGAACAGTGGTCCTGTTAGCTAGGGATGATGGGAGTTGTAGTCCCAAAACATCTGGAGGGCCGAGTTTGCCTATGCCTGGTGTAGAAGCTCCCAGTTTGGAGAAGAAAATGTCGCCACAGAAAGGGAGGAGGGGGGAGGATCTGCTTGTTAGTCACTTTAAAAAATGGTAACATTCACCCCCCCTTCGCACCCCTTTTGAAGTGACTCATAGTGTTTATGTTTCTGGACCCCACAACTACCCTGACTGAAACTTCCACAGGGCACCTCCAACACACATAGGTTTGTGTGAAAGCCAGAACTGTATCACCATCACTGCGTACGTTCAGATCTTTTCAGACTACTGATGCGCGTGGATTGCATCAGCGCTGCTGATCATAATTGGACAAGCAGGAAGAAGCAAGCAAAGAGCAGGGCAAACGCTTCGAGAATTGAACCACCATCAGTTGTCACAAATTATGTAACTAACATTTAGAAGAAACCCTTCTGATTCATTCATGTCGTCCAGATAGACAGACGTTCCCCCTGTAAGTCGTGTAATCATTTCGGCTAAGGTCAAATTTGCATTCCAGATGGTTCATACCCTTGCTTGTTTTTGAGCCAGAGGAGGCTTAATATAGATACACTTTGGATCCCTGCATGTACTTACAAAGCAGTAAACCCCACTGAAGCCAGTGGGACTTGACTCAACAGGAATAGGATTGCACAGTAAGTGTGCCTAAATTTCAGGTTGGCTAGCATTTCATGTCAACAGACTGGATTTATAAGACACAATGAATAAGTCGAGGGAGAAAGTCCAATTGAACACAGAGGGCTTCCTTCTAAGTAAAGATGCCTTGCACTGTAAGGCAGCAATCCTATGGACAGTGATGTGGGGAATGCTGATCTCAGAGGGCCTTACTTGCAAGTAAATATGCATAGATCAGGCCGCATTTAGAAGGAAAACAAAAACACGAGGGCTTGAAAATATATATAGTTCATGTCCATAGTTACACCGAACGAGCCACAACAGGGTACTAAACAAGACACCAGTCAGTTAAGCTAGAAGCATTGATCCAAGTATCCCATAATGGTCCTTGGCCACAACACAGTATACTTCAGCAGACATGTCACGTGCCACAAATTGTACTGACAATTCACTTGAGGTCCCCGTCAGTGTCTTCCTGAATGGATTTCTTAATGCGAAGCAACATGGTCGTCAGCCACTGATCCAAGCGAGATATTGAATCAAACTCCTTAACCTAATTAGAAGAGGGTAACATAACCTGTTAGCAAAGCAAGTACAGTTGTACCTTAGATCACGAATGCCTTGTGAGTTGAACGTTTTGGCTCCCGAACGCCGCAAACCCAGAAGTGAGTGTTCTTTGGAACCCGAACCTCCGATGCGGCTTCCAATTGGCTGCAGGAGCTTCCTGCAGCCAATAGGAAGCCGCACCTTGCTTATAAATCAATATATTTTTTTAAAAAACATGTTTTATATACTTGTAATTGCTTGTTTCTATAATACTTAAAGGGACGCAGGTGGCACTGTGGGTTAAACCACAGAGCCTAGGACTTGCCGATCAGAAGGTCAGCGGTTCGAATCCCTGCGATAGGGTGAGCTCCCGTTGCTCGGTCCTTGCTCCTGCCAACCTAGCAGTTCAAAAGCACATCAAAGTGCAAGTAGATAAATAGGTACCACACCGGTGGGAAGGTAAACGGCATTTCCGTGCGCTGCTCTGGTTCGCCAGAAGCAGCTTAGTCATGCTGGCCACATGACCTGGAAGCTGTAAGCTGGCTCCCTCGGCCAATAAAGCAAGATGAGCGCCGCAACCTCAGAGTCGGTCACAACTGGACCTAATGGGGTCCCTTTACCATTTACCTTATAATACTTAAAGAAAATTACATTAAGGACAGGGGCCTCCATAATCAGAACATTATGCACAGACTGTGGTTCACAAAAGCTCGTGCCATAATAGATGTGTTAAGTCTTTAAAGTACCCCAGGACTCTTGCTGTTTTTCAAATGAGTCAGGGGCACATGTCAATCACAGCGGTTTCCCCCATACAGTGGTACCTCAGGTTAAGTACTTAATTCATTCTGGAGCTCTGTTCTTAACCTGAAACTGTTCTTAACCTGAGGTACCACTTTAGCTAATGGGGCTTCCCGCTGCTGCGCGATTTCTGTTCTCATCCTGAAGCAAAGTTCTTAACCCGAGGTACTATTTCTGGGTTAGCGGAGTCTGTAACCTGAAGCGTATGTAACTTGAAGCGTATGTAACCCGAGGTACCACTGTAGTTTGAAAGAGGAATTGGGTAAACTCAACTGCAGAGTTGACAGCCTTCAAGCACCACCTTAAGAACTGGACGAAACCTGTAGAAGCCCTTTCCCCTGGATCCAACCCACCCCTTCCTTTCGAGTAAACCTAAACCAGGCCTTTCTCTCTCTGAGGAGGCAGTGCGCAGGGCTTCTCTCTCTCTCGCCCAGCCTCTCTGTCTGCATAAGCCTGCGCCTCCCTGCTCTCACCTTGCGCCCACTCGCTTCTCCTTCTGCCTTTGTTGTGTGTGTGCGTGTTTCATGCCCAACTTTGGAACCTTCGCCATTCTGGCTGGCGAGGAGCATGCTGTGCTCTCTTGGGCTGCCTTGGAGAGGAGCTGGGCTTGTGGGGGCAGGCTGAAGAAGGCTTTTCCTACGGGACCGCCTCTCCTGGTATGCCCCACGGAGGACCTTAAGGTCCATAAATAGCAACACCCTAGTGGTCCCGGGCCCTAAGGAAGTTAGATTAGCCTCAACCAGAGCCAGGGCCTTTTCAACACTGGCTCCAGCCTGGTGGAACGCTCTGCCTCATGAGACCAGGGCCCGGCGGGATCTGATTTCTTTCTGCAGGGCCTGTAAGACAGAGTTGTTCCGCCTGGCCTTTGGCTTGGAGTCAATTTGATTTCCTTCCCCTCCTCCTGTGATGAGGCTGCATTTTAATGTTGTATTTTAATCTTGTTTTTAAGTTGTATTCATTCAACTTGTTTTTATTATTGCTTGTTAGCTGCCCTGAGCACAGCCTTGGCTGGGGAGGGCGGGGTATAAATAAAATTTATTATTATTATTATTATTATTATTATTATTATTATTATCATCTCTCTTGGCCTGTGATCGACAGAAATCAATCCAGCGACTGACCAGTTGACTGATTACGATCAACGCGTTGGACATGTCTGCTATACAATTACCCGAAAATGCACATCCACACAATACATTTAAAAGAGCCCTGCTTCCCCCCCAGATCTGTATTTTACACCTCAGAGAGCTATAATTTCCAGCACCCTTAACAAGCTACAGTTCCCAGGATACTCTGGTGAAAAGCCATGTGCTTTAAGTGTATGGTGTGTGGGTAAGTGAAGTGACCACCTAAGATTGTACTGTTAATCTGGAACCAACTCTATGTCTCTGTTGCTTCGAATGTACTGTGGTTACAACAGTGCTGGCTATTTTACTTTTTTTTAAGTTGGCCCTATGAAACCTGCCCCGTGTCCAAGTAAAACAGAAGTCTACTTACCGCTTCAGTGTAAGCTTCACAGTTTTGTTCCTCGTGAGCTTCCAGTAATTTCTAGAAGGATGACATGAACAGATTAAACAGCAGAAGTGACAATGTTACTGCATCTCTCAAGGAAGACAGATTTGTTAAGTAATCCTGTTTGGGTTCTGTAAAACTGAAAGAGGCCTTTTGCAACTTGAAGGCGTTCTAAAAACTACCAGGTAATGTATCCCTTCAATTTAGCAATAGCCTGTTATATACAAAGTTGTTTATCCCAGGACTATGATGGATTTGAAAGGATGGATGTGGTGCCTGCATCAACCCATCATCACAGCAATTGTGACCTCATAGTCAGGCAGAGAAATGTGGGGAATTGAAGTGTCAGAAAATATTTACATGGTGCTGTGGTCCCCATCCCTAGGAGCTAGGTCTGTCTATGTCAGGGGAAGAAAGCTGTCTTGTTCTGCATCAGAACTTTGGGTGATCAAGCTCAGTACCAACTAGAAATGTAAAGGCCTTGGGGAAAACCCAGAAAATTTGAAGGAGAAAAAATCCAATTATTTCGCCCCCTCCTCAATTTTCCAGAAACAAATACGGGAAAGACGGAAATATGGGGAGAGGGAGAATTGTGTCCTTCCCAGTTTTTCTTTTTTTAAATTTTTACTTATGATTTTCAATTTTATACATTTCAATAATTTCACAATCAATTTAACATTTCAATGCTCGACTTCCTTCCCCCCTCTTTCTGCAGTTCTTTAAATTTATATTTTTCTTTTCTGCATATTCCAAATTAACTTAACTTAATCATTTATTCATCTACCTTAAATGTACACTCTTATCAAGCTGCAGGTTATTACAATAATCCCGCCAACTTATCTGTTTACACTTTGTTTGTAAATATTCAATAAACCATTTCCATTCTTTTATAAAAAGTTTGTTAGCTTGATTTCTTATTTTTCCACTAAGTTTCGCCATTTCTGCGTATTCCATAAGTTTTTGTATCCATTCTTCTTTCGGCGAGACTTCTTTCCATTTGGGGGCAAATAACATTCTTGCCGCCGTAGTCGCATAGATGAATAAATTTCTATGCAGTTTGGGTAGTCCCTATAATTCCCAAAACTATCATTTCTTCTTTCTAGACCTTCACATCTCTAGTCCTGCTCAGAGTGCCTCCTCCAAGGTTTCAGACATGAGTCTTTCCCAGCCGACCTGGAAATTCCAGGGACTGAACCCGAAAACCTTCTGCATGCAAAACATATTCTCTTCCACTGGGCTGTGGCTCAGAAAAATGATGTTGGGGGGAGAGTCAAGGGATGAAGGGAGGAAGGGGTTGGGTGAACACAAGACTATCAAAAATGTGGGCTGAAGTGGTACCCCAATCAGGAGCAGAGTCTAAAATAAGCTTGGAAAGGGCATACTGATTGTGGCGTTTGCCCGTTCATTTAGAAAATGTTTGAACAGGGGGGAGAGATAGGGTTAAAAATATAGGCCAATAGGAAAGCCAGAGGCGGAGCCTATCTGTGTATAAAAGGGCTTAGCCCAATGTTTGAGTGAGTTGTTGGTGGGTAGTTGGTTGGATTTAGTGGGTTGGCTGGTTGGGAAAGGCAGTTGGTAATAGAGAGACAGTTAGGGCAGTGGGTTCTTGAGTGAGGGGAGGTAGAAGAGATAGAGAGAGGAAAATAAGACTAAGAAAGTAAAGAGCAACAAAGTTGGGAATGCCGTTAAAGTTTGCTTGTGTCTGAAATAAAATACACTATTCTTTATTAATTGAGAACCTGACTGAGGCTGAAGTGATTTTACCAGGGAGGACCTAGCTGGTGGCAGCGGATTAGTGGTGTACGGGTCAATAGTCCGTGAGACGACCGGGGGCTCTGTACGAATGCCACACTGATAAACAAAGGTCTACTTGTGAGTATCAGAGTGGAAGAGGAAATGAATGTAGCTTGGAGATCTGTTTACAAGGCCTAGTATTTACGCCCCTAAAGCCATAGGGAACAAGCAGGCATGGAAATGTTGCAGGCCACTGGAAGAAGTCCGTAGTAGGCTAGCAAAACCATTTTTGAGGCTAGCAAATGTGGTAGGTTTATTCAAAAGGAGTGAGGAGGAAAGATCTCCGGAGCTTCTCCAGAACCAAAGGAAGCACAGAAGTGAGGAGGAGGAGAAATACAGACCCCTTTCCCTCTTTCTGAGGCTGGGGTGGGGAATCTTGAGCCTGCCAGATTTTGTTGGGACTACAACTCCCATCAGCCCCAGCCAGCCTGTGGAGACTTGCCGTCTCTGGAAGTGTAAATTGTTTATCTCAGGCATCTGCAGGAAGGAAACTCTCCAAGTTGATTAGTGGTGTTTTAGCACCTGGTACCTAAGATGCTGTCTGGGTGTGAATGAGCCATCAACCCTAATCACCCCAGGAATGTGTATCTGCTGAGTCTCTGAGAAATTTAGGGAGGGAATCTTTGATCCAAGGTCTTAAGAACTAACAAGCCTCAGCTGTTACAAGCTAAGTTATTAGCCAACTAGCTGACCATTGGTGAATTTAAACATAATCAAGATTTTTGATTGGATTTGAGTTCCGTTTCCATGTGGGGTTTTAGAAATAAAGACCCTAGGAAAGGAGGTCTGAGCGCGCTCTGCAATCTGCCCTCCTGTAAGTTTGCCATCATGCTGACAGTCGTCTTGCTACATTCCTATGCATGTCTTTGTGATGAAGATCCCTACTGTTTTTGAGATGCAGATTCAACTGAGGACTTTTGAACCATTCTAACTTTGCTATTGTTTCGCTTTGTAAGTACGTTTAGCTAGCAATACTCTATAATGTTCTTATTTTTTCTGTCTGAAACGCTATAAGAGATGTGCCTACTTTTAAGTATGTTTAATCTTGTTTTTTAAATCAATTTTAAAAAGAGAACTTTCTTGTTGTCCTGTGTGCCATTCTGGGAGAAGTCTGAATCCAGAGCCTGACTAATTAGCCGCCTACTGAACCTGTTGAATTTCTGCCTGCATTTTGTAGAAGCAACTTGCATGGTGGGGCAGCTGGTAACTAGGAAAAATAACCTTCTCCCTTGGGTTAAGTCTTCTGGTGCCCTGGTACAAGGGAGTGGTGGCAGCAACTACCCTTTTGATGTGTTTTGTCCTGTAAAAAGTATATGTTTCCACACCACCGTTCCTCTAAGCCTGGTCCTGCTGGATTGTAGGGCGGGTGAGGGAGGGGCGAGTGGCTGGAACATTACTACATGGTGTCAGTGTCAGGACTGGTCGTTGTCCTCTTCAGATCACCACACAAATGCTTCTTGTTCTTTTATAAAACTTTTTATTGCGTATTAACAAAACATTCTTATAAACGGTTCTTAAATATTATTCCTCAGAGTCACTTCTTTCAGATACCTTCTGAGCTCTGCTTCTCCATGACCAGCCACTCTCAAAATGGCGAAGGCGCCCTTCCCTTCGCTTTCCCGCTCTTTTTTCTAACCTCCTGGCTAGAGCTGGCTTGTATCTCCCCTCCTCAGAATCTTCTAACTCTAACTCTTCCCTGACAGTCAGCATGGTGGGATTAAACCCCCTGACATTACTACAATCACTTATTAGCAACAACCGGTACAGCACATCTTCAAATCCCACCAAAAGAGATTATACGTATATGGCAACTGCCATTCTGTTTGCCGGCTTCGTATCTCCTTTATCCACACGCCGGGAATCTGGCAATCTCCATGTGACAATTAGAATGCTACAAGAGGAAATCCAGCAACGCTTTTCTATTTTTAACCCGTTCAAACACATGCAGTTTCACCTACTTTCAATAGTTTACACTCCCTTGAATCTGAGAAGGCCGGGAACATTTCTTCATACTTCTCCAGAGCAAGCTGAAAGAGAGCAGCAAATTTTAAGCTTCCTATTTCATCGAGCCAGGCAGATCCCCTGCATATCATCTAGTTTAGTCCTTAAACCTACCAGAAACTATTTCTTGGAGATGGATCACAATGCAAGGGTTGAAAAAAATTAAAATTACTTAGCACATTTGGAGAAATGCATTTAGAATATGAAAGGGTATGGTGAGAGGCACTTGTATTTGCTTTTTATAAATAGGACAGTCCTGTGTTACAAACTTACATCTGTTTTATCTCAAACCTGAAACTACACCTCCATACTTCAAACAGACAGGACTGGCTTTAGACATATGTGATTGCCATTAAAGGTTTAAGGCAAGAAAACACAAGGCAATTGTGATGACTCTTCATAGTCTCACATTACCATAAGCAAGCACAGAAAAGGACATTCAAGTAGGGCAGATTTTTGTAGTCGAGCCCTGGTTTTGTAAATAATCATTTAAGAACTCCCATTGCTGCATAACCATAGTTTTGGATTTTCTCCTTATTATATCCATCAGTTTTGCTAGTTCCAGGTACTCGCAAAGTTTCCCCAACCATTCTCTTTTTAAATCTGGTTGTGTTTAGAATAATCTTGTGCGTAATATAAAAAATACAAAGTGAGACATTAAGGAAATCCAAAGGGAAAATATGAAGAACAGAGGTTCTGACGAACAGATTATTAAAAACGCGTGAGGTAAACGGTGGAAGTCTTTTTTATATATATCTTTTAAAAAACACTTTATTTAAGGTAGATAAGGACAAGATGAAATTATACAATTGAATATAAATATAGTTGGGAAACGGCTATGTATTGTGAGTACTTATCTACTTTTACAATTTTTCACCTATGATCTTTTTCTTTTACTTCTTTATTTTTTCTTTGTTCTTTTTTCTTTTTTTCTGATATCTTATCTTTCATTTCACTGCTTTATTGTGAATAGCATTTTATAGAGGTATAAATAACTGTAAATATGAAAAGAGACAAAATATTCTCTAATTTTTTCCCCTTGGTTAGATGTATTTTCTTTTTCTTTTGTATTTTCTTTTGTTGTGAATATGCATGTTTTCTAATTTGTACTTAATAATAAAAAAATGACACTCAAGTAGGGCTTGTACAGTGATCACTTGTCATTTCAGAAAGAACAGCAGTATGAGCAGATGGTATTGATGGTTTAACATTAGTCAACTGATTCTGTACATTCTTTGTACAAACGAGGGTGCATCTTGGCCTATACAACGATGGTACTTAGTGAGTTGCACTAACCTTAGCATTCAACTCATCAACTATAAAGTGACACAGGGCAGCTTTAAAGAAGTAATCTTTTGCACTGTGCTTGAGTAATGGATTATCCATAGTGCTTGTTCCAACCTAAAGAGAGCAAACAGACATTTAGCCCAATTAGGAGCAGTAAAATCCAAAACGCTATTATATCATCCAGTTCCTTGTGATTCCCTTTCATTCTATTTGAAATGCCAGCATTTTGTTGTCCCATAACTCCAAACTTCACTTTGTTTATAATCATAATAATAGGTAAAGGTAAAGGGACCCCTGACCATTAGGTCCTGTCGTGGCCGACTCTGGGGTTGCGGCACTCATCTCGCTTTATTGGCCGAGGGAGCCGGCGTACAGCTTCCGGGTCATGTGGCCAGCATGACTAAGCCGCTTCTGGTGAACCAGAGCAGCGCACGGAAACGCCGTTTACCTTCCCGCCGGAGCAGTCCCTATTTATCTGCTTGCACTTTGACGTGCTTTCGAACTGCTAGGTTGGCAGGATCAGGGACCGAGCAACGGGAGCTCACCCCGTCACGGGGATTCAAACCACCGACCTTCTGATTGGCAAGTCCTAGGCTCTGTGGTTTAACCCACAGTGCCCCCCGCGTCCCTTAATAATAAAAATACATTAGTTTTAAAATATTATTTCAATTTCACAACACATTTCACTCTACCACAAATAGAGAACTATATTTTATACGCCAAGAGTCATATTCTCAGTACAGTACTGTGCAACAAAATAGCATCAGTAATGATGATCCAGTGTTGTTTGGGTCCTGAGCTTGTCCGCAGAGCATGAGACTCTTAATCTCAGGGCTGTGGGTTT
Source organism: Podarcis raffonei (assembly GCF_027172205.1). Lineage (NCBI taxonomy): Eukaryota > Metazoa > Chordata > Lepidosauria > Squamata > Lacertidae > Podarcis > Podarcis raffonei. The sequence goes on from NC_070604.1 coordinate 18,339,697, forward strand.
CAGGCCCACGTTGGGCAATCCTCGTGGTCCCTTCCAACTCTACAATTCTATGAAAGCCCCTGGAAGTGATCCCATTGGGGAAAGTACGTGGGAACTCATAAATACTGAGGTGGCCTGGCACAGACTTTGTCATCCTTCTGGAACCAAACAAAGACATTGGTACTCTTCTGGGCATTTGGGCAGCACTAATGGTTCAACTTTGGGTCATTTATTTTTGCTGTTCATTCTTTTGCGGGTGGGGTGGTTATTTGATGTGGTTTTTGAGGATCAACACTTACATTTTGTTTCATTTTAAGGCCAATTAGCCTTATAACAGGCCAATATTACAGGAGAACTGGTTAAAAACAGAATTCCCAAGCATGTAAAACAGCAGTTCTCGCTGAAGCAGAACCAGCAGCATGGCTTCTGCAAGAGTAAGTCCCGCCTCACTAACCCTTTCTATTTCTTTGTAAGTGCCAATAAGCATACAAACAGAGGCGATCCAGATGACATTCTGTACGTAAGACTTTCATAAAGCTTCTGACAACTCCTGAGTAAGCTTAATGGAATAAGTGGAGAGGTCTTCCTGGGGATCAGTAACTTGTTAAGAAATGAGCAGGAATAAATGGACAATTCTTTGGATTGTATGCCTATGATTTATTCTCTACCTTTTGTGACACTGAATGTGGCGAACCTACCTGTTCAAAGAGTTCAATTGCCTTCTGATATTGCTCTAACTGAGCAGCATACCCAGCCACCTTCAGCAGACATTTGTTAGCAGAACTAGAAGCAAGAGGTAGAATTAACTGAATTGCACAGAAGTAAGGATTTCTAAACAAATGCAAAATGGATCAACGTACGACTGATGAAGAAGCTTCAATTCCTTAGGAAATTATTTGACCCCATGCATACAGATGGAAGGATACTGGTGTTCAGTCATCATACGATATATCTATATCAAGGGAAACCTGTGGTCCTCCAGATGCGGTTGGACTACAAATCCAATCATCCTTGACCAATGGTCTAGGGGTGATGGGAGTTGTAGTCCAACCGCATCTGGAAGGACACAGAGTCCCCATCCCTGGCCAACTTCCAACTGTCATCACATCAATAGGAATCTGGGGTGTTGATACTGAAGTTGGCAGCTGGGCAAGCAAAATGCCAATCCACAAAAGCTATTTTTAGGATTTGGGTGTTATGTTGCACCTTACAGCATGGGAAAGAGAGAATGCCATTTTATAGCGTCAAAAGAAAAGCCAAAACAGAAGTACAGTCGTGCCTTGGTTCTTGCAAACCGGAACACTCACTTCCGGATTTGTGGCATTCGGTAGCCAAAACGTCGAGTCACAAGACGTTTGAGAACCTTCCCTATTGAAGGAGAATTACATGAAGATGATGTACAGATGGTACTCAACACCAGTGCAGTTAGGGAAAATGTACGAAACTAGTTCAAATATATGTTGGAAGTGTAAGGAAAAGGAGGGGACATTTTATCATATGTGGTGAGATTGTAAGGTAATTTTAAAAATTTGGGAAATGATATACAACGAATTGAAGAAAATGATCCATTTAACATTTGTTTAAAAACCTGAAGCATTTTTGTTAGGGATTGTAGGGAAAGATCTGCCAAAAAAGCTGAAAAACATCTTCATGTATGCAACAACAATGGCTGCAAGAGTTTTAATAGCAGAAGGATGGAAGACTGAAGAAACCTCAACTAAAGAATCATGGCAAGAAAAATTGATGGACTATGCAGAACTGGCAAAACTGACATACAAGCTACGGGACAAGGATAACTGTGACTTTAAGGATGAATGGGAAACCTTTACAAAGTATCTGAAGATGTAACAAAGTGAACTGGACTCATTGGCAGGTTTTGAATAAACATTCACAAACTTTTTATTGATAATTATCAGCTAAATAGTTTGAGGATCTATACAACTGTGTAACATGCAGAAAACAGCATTTTTAGAGAAATCAAAGACTGGAACTGAGGGAAGTCGGGGGGTGGGTTTTGTGGGGGAGGGAGGGGCGAGAGAGGAAAAATGGGGGGGAAATAAGGATGATAGGTTTCTGGATAATATGTTTTGTTTTAATTTTGAATAAAAAAAGTTTAAAAACAAAACAAAAACAAGGCATTCGAGAACCAAGGTACGACTGTAATCTAGATTTATACACTGAACACTAAGAGTAGCTATTTTATGAAAACTTACCTGTTGGATTCTTCCCCTTTGTAGTAATCTGCAGCCTGTTCATAATGGGCAATAGCCTAAAGAAAGCAAAACAGTGGCTTTCCATAACTTATGCAACACTGAAGAAAACAAAAACAAATTTCAAACTAGGAAAAGGACAAAAAATAAAACAGTGTCATAGGTGGAGTGGCTGTATTTCTAATGTACTTTTATTGCCTTTGCTAAAAGGATTCCTCCATCTGAAAATATCTTCTTGTATACTTCCCACTACCGCTGCCATCATTTGAGTAAGCTAAGAGTATTCTGTGGTGCTGGAGGAGACTCTTGAGAGTCCCATGGGCTGCAAGAAGATCAAACCTATCCATTCTTAAGGAAATCAGCCCTGAGTGCTCATTGGAAGGACAGATCCTGAAGCTGAGGCTCCAATACTCTGGCCACCTCATGAGAAGAGAAGACTCAGTGGAAAAGACACATGTTGGGAAAGATGGAGGGCACAAGGAGAAGGGGACAACAGAGGATGAGATGGTTGGACAGTTTTCTCGAAGCTACCAGCATGAGTTTGACCAAACTGCAGGAGGCAGTGGAAGGCAGGAGTGCCTGGCATGCTCTGGTCCATGGGGTCACGAAGAGTCGGACACGACTAAACAACTACTGTATTTTTCGCCCTATAGGACGCACTTTTCCCCCTCCAAAAATGAAGGGGAAATGTGTGTGCGTCCTATGGGGCGAATGCAGGCGCACCGACCCCTCTCGCTCTCCAGGCTTCAGGAAGCTATCCGCAAGCCGTGGGAGCCCGGCGCGAAGTCGCGCAGCTCTCTCACGGCTTGCGGAGAGCTTCCTGAATCCCGAAGCCTGGGGCGCACTGAGCTCAGTGCGCCCCATGCTTTGAGCTTCGCGCAGCTCTCGGCAAGCCGTGGGAGAGCTGCGCGACTTCGGGCAGATAGCCGCAAGCCTGGGGAGACCGGCGCGACTTACCGCCGGGCTCCCTAGGCTTGCGGATAGCAGCCTGTTCTGGGGGCTGGGGTCAGGGGAAGCTCGGGCTTCCCCCGCCCCAGCCCTGCGCCTGCGGGGGGGAAAATAATTTTTTTTCTTTATCCCCCCCCCAAAAAAAACTAGGTGCGCCCTATGGGCCAGTGCGCCCTATGGGGCGAAAAATACGGTAAACAACAACAACAACAAGAGTATTCTGTGTGGCTTGCTGGACTATGTCTGTGCTCAGAGAAGTGTGCACAGGGTTGCAATCTAAATATTTTCAGACTATTCTGACAGAGTCTTAACATGTACACAAGGGACTCAGATAACTTAATGGGCATACCTTTTCAATGTCCACGAGCTCAGACTCATAAATCTCCGCAATGGTAATGTGATGCTTGGCCGCAATAGTAAATCGGCCCTAGGAAGAGAAGTAGTTGACCTAATTATTCTCTTTTCAACGCCAACCACAAAGACAGCTGAACCAAAGAGTTAACACCAATCTGCACGGTCACGAACTGGAATCCCAACCCTAGCACCTAGGGTTTCTTACCATGTCTGTGTAAATATCGATGGCGGCATTTAAGCAGTTGATAGCCTCTGTACCGTATGCATTTTAGGGGGAGATAATGAATAAAATCAGCACAGTCATTCAAACATGGTTTATTTCACAAGTAAAAGGAACTAGCTTGCTCAGATCATTAGATTCAGCATTCGGAACCTCGGTCATTCTTAAATTCTAATAGCAACTCAACCCATTCACCCTCTGACGTATGCGTAAGATAGTGATGCCCCTTGCCAGAGATCCCTTTTGAGCACAGGTGCTCTGACATAATTATTGGAAGTCTCTCATCTGCAAGAGCTTCTCTATATACTTCCACTGAGGGAACTGGCTGACAAAGACACCAGCCACCTCCGATGAAGAGAACATGTTCAATATATGCGCCCCAGCACTCATGTGCAATGGAGGTTGTGCCATAATGGTAAACAGGCAAATGGCCCCACTAATTTCAGTTTGCCCTCAGTCAGCCCCCACCTGCCTGCCTTCTTATAGCCAGTTGATGAAGCAACATGGCCTGTCATTTTTCTCCTCCTTAGTCTCACCTTTTCCCTTGTAGAATGCAGCAGGGAGGAGGAAGGGGGCAAAACTAGAATTACCGTATTTTTCGCTCTATAAGACACACTTTTCCCCTCCTAAAAAGTAAGGGAAAATGTGTGTGCATCTTATGGAGCGTACGCAGGCTGCGCAGCTATCCCAGAAGCCAGCATAGCGATCCCTCTTGCTGTTCTGGCTTCTGGGATTCAGAATATTTTTTTCTTGTTTTCCTCCTCCAAAAACTAGGTGCGTCTTATGGTCTGGTGTGTCTTATAGAGCAAAAAATACAGTAGTTGGCTCAGCCTGTAATTGACTCTGGCGCCATCTACTGCTGTCCTCCCAGCCGTCCCAGTCCTAATTTGTAATAATACTACTACTAATTTATTACTTATATCCCGCCCATCTGTCCAGGCCTACCCAGCCACTCTGGGTGGCTCCCAACAGAATATTAAAAACACAATAAAACATTTGTAGGATGCAATACTTGCGTCTTCAAACTGAATTAAGGCATAGTCAATTCATACAGGCCCTTGTATACGTGAAACACACAGACACACGTGTGTGTGTGTGTACTATTGCAACAAGCCTAAGACTCATTCATTCTCTTCCCATCACATATAGGACCTTTAATATAATCCAGGATCTAGGCATGTAAATATCCACATGAGCATGGATAATCTTAGCTGGAATACACATAGCCTGGGTGTTAGTAAAACCTTTAAAATGACATGAACAGTCAGGGGGGGAAACTGTCATTGATTAGCAAATGTTTAGTCAGATTTTGTTTGGGGAAAACATTAAGATTTATTTTTTAAAAACAGATAGCAAGATATCGTATTATTTTTCACTATTCTTTAAGGAGGGAAACAGTTTGGAAGGATTAATGTTTTATTATGCATCCTAGCACAATATATGTACAGTAAACCCTATGCATGTCTACTCAGAAGCAAACCACACTAAGTTCAATGGGGCTTACTCCCAGGTAAATATGTATAGGGCTGGAGCCTTACACACTTTTCAGTATCCTTAAAAGTCAGCTATATGTCATTCAACAAACCCATTCATATCCCACAATTATTACTGACCCCACTGCACCTAAAACAATTGTGTGAAATGGACCTAACACTATATTTATTCCGAGTTTCCCATGGGACCTTTCAGGACTGCTCATGATGATATATTATTTTCAGGAGAGTACAGTTTCGTTTGGCTGCCTTGGCTTAGGAAAATCTCCAAGCTACAAATTGTAGAGCTTTATATGTAATCGTCCTACCTAAATGCCTCGTTCAACATAGGTAAATACCAACCTAGACAGTTGTACTATGCACAATATGCGTCTTACCTTGGGGATCTGCCTTTTTGAAAGCATTGCCTGCGTCTACAAAACAGGTTGCTGAATCATGTTTACTCTGTAGTTGCATGTGGAGTTTGGCTGCCTGACAAAATGCATTTCCTGCAGCTGGAAAAGAAACAGTCCCCAAATCACATGATCTCTAGATACTGTTATAAGAAGCCATTTGAATGACAAAAAGGACAATGATCTCTCCCACATACACCCCCCCAATACTTTCCTTTGTAAATACAGAATTCAGGCTCACACTGAAAGATAGCCTATTATTTGCTCTAGCTTGGAAGAGTGCAGATGTTTCTGGACAGCTTGCAATGATTGTTGTAATTTTCTCTGTTCTGGATCTGTCTCTGAATTAATTACATAACACAAGATGTTCTTATGTTCTTCAGGGGTGGGAAACCTCTGGCCCTCCAGATGTGGCTGGACTGAAAGCTCCATCGTCCCTGACCATGGGCCTTTCCTGACTGGGACTGATGGGACTTAAAGTCCAACAACATCCAGGGGTCAGCAAACTTTTTCAGCAGGGGGCCAGTCCACTGTCCCTCAGACCTTGTGGGGGGGCCAGACTATATTTTGAAAAAAGAACGAATTCCTATGCCCCACAAATAACCCAGAGATGCATTTTAAATAAAAGCAAACATTCTACTCATGTAAAAACACCAGGCAGGCCCCACAAATAACCCAGAGATGCATTTTAAATAAAAGGACACATTGCACTCATGTAAAAACATGCTGATTCCTGGACCATCCGTGGGCTGGATTTAGAAGGCAATTGGGCCGGATCCAGCCTTAGTTTGCCTACTCATGATCTAGAGAGCCACAGGCTCCCCACCCCTGCCATACTTTTAAAGGAGTTTTAATTATCACAAATAAATCCTCTGTAACAATGCAATTGTTCCAGCTAGAAATATACTATGCATTCACAAAGACCGTGAGAAAGGTGTAGAAGAAAGGGAAACATTTGAAATTATGCTATATTTTAAGTATACGACTACACTTGATCTTAGCCAAAAGGCTGAGAAGCGTACAATATGGGCATGTCTTTAAGTTAACATCTTACATTAAAAACCTGATAGTACTGAACTATCGAAGGCTTTTCACCAAAGCCAGACTAAACGTCTTTCCTTCTGCAGTGTTGGATGGTAGGTTGAGAGGAGTCCTCTACCAGGACAGACTTTGCTCGTGTGCTCAAGACATTGATTCCATAAAACATATTTTGTTGCACTGTGCAAAATATGAGCAAGCCAGGGCTGAACTGATATTACCCTTGCTGGTACCTTTCCAGGGGAAAATCAGAGGCTCACTATGTCAGGTTCCTATTGGAAGACGGAACAAATGCTAGAACATTAGCAGTGGCAAAGTTTTTATCGGTGGTTGCAAGAACCAATGATCCCTATATTCTGAACAAAATGCTTGTTTAACCTGGAGCTAGGCTGTATGAATTGTGTATTGCTTTGTAACAATTTGTTGGGTCTCTGGACCGTAATAAAGATTGATGATTGATTGAATATACAACTCTAGGGTAAAAATGACGGCTGGAGGACCAATGCGGAGAAGGCATCTGTTTATAGATGACATGCAAAAGGCAATAAGGGAAAACAAGACACATTGATAAGCTTAAATGAATTGTACTAGTGTGCAGCCAATCCCTCCACAAGTTTCTGAGAAATTAACTTATCCAGAAATAATGAGTTCTGAACCAATCAAGGGCTGAGCTGAAAGCAAGGGAAAGGGCTTCTGAATCACCTCGATTTCGTCTTGGGAAAAGAGAATGAATCATCAACAAACAGCAGAGTCATTATCTAGCATACACAGAGATGAGTGGCTTTAAAAATTCAATGCAAGCAAACCATGACTTAGGCTATCAGCCAAAGGGGAATGGCTGCATCATGCTTGCATGTGGAATTAAGGAATGTTAATTCTGATCAAACAGCTGGAATAAATTACCCCATATATCTATGGGGCATCATAAAGTTATATGGGAGCTCTACAACTATCCATTGGCCTTCTCCTTCTGCAAAGGAAGAAAACATTTCCATACATACCATTCCAGTTTTTGGCAATCTTGAACATATTTGCAGCTCTGGTATACATTTCACATGCTTCTTCTACCTTTGAATTTCCTCTATGGGGGGAGGGGACAGAAAGAGAAAAGGAATTGGAAGGAGGCAGATATTTCTAATGCTAGGAAACAACTAGGTATGAAAGGGAAGCCTCAATCTGATTCCATGACATAAATGGTTTACATTACACAACTGTGAGTCCTTGGTAGTTGTCTGCACAATGAATGCTCTGCCTTGCACAATGAAAGCCTGAAGACAACAGAGAGATATGGGCATTTTTACTAATGTGACCCAAACACCACTAATAGAGGAGGGGTCCAATGAAGAGGGGTCCTTCAATGAAGAATTGGGAAGACCAGATTCAGGGATCATCCGAGGAAACAGCCTCCAAATGAATTAACCCCACCGCCAAATAAAACTTTCAAAGGATAGCTCTGGAATCCAGGTACACCTCTATCCTCTCCCCCAAAGGAGGCAGCTCTCAGCCCCAGAGGACTTATCCCAGAACTACCTGCAGCTTAGGGACACGGGTGGCGCTGTGGGTTAAACCACAGAGCCTAGGACTTGCCGATCAGAAGGTTGGTGGTTCGAATCCCCGCGATGGGGTGAGCTCCCACTGCTCAGTCCCTGCTCCTGCCAACCTACCAGTTCGAAAGCACGTCCAAGTGCAAGTAGATAAATAGGTACTGCTCCGGCGGGAAGGTAAACGGCGTTTCGGTGCGCTGCTCTGGTTCGCCAGAAGCGGCTTAGTCATGCTGGCCACATGACCCGGAAGCTTTATGCTGGCTCCCTCGGCCAATAAAGCAAGATGAGCACTGCTACCCAAGTCGGTCATGACTGGACCTAATGGTCAGGGGTCCCTTTACCTGCAGCTTGGAAGAGTCCCTTTCCACTGCTGCTCTACCTCCTCCATGGGCAACAAAAGGCTTCTCAGTCCTACCAGAGCTTCAGACTTCAAAACAGCATATGGGCCCTTTCAGCGTAGGTAACTTTGCTCTGAGGAAATGGAACTTGAGATTCGCACACAGCTGCAGCAGTCCCGAAGCAACCCTCCAAGGCAGCCTTTCTCAACCTGTGGGTCCCCAGATGTTGTTGGACTACAACTCCCATCATCCCTAGCCAGCAAGCCCAGAGCTCAGGGATGATGGGAGTTGTAGTCCAACAACATCTGGGAACCCACAGGTTGAGAACCGCTGGAGTTCAAACTCAAAAATCACTCTTACAAATAAGTGTCAGGGACTGGAATGAAGAGGAGGGGGGAGTGGTGGAGGTCGCCAGCCCCTTCTCCTCTAGCTGACAGGGAAAAGGGAGGCCACGTTGAATTACAGCCAAACTATGAGGGAGATAACAAGTCAGAGACAGGCGAACAGCCAAGTTATGCAGAGTTAGGAGAAGCGGGGGTGGGGGGAGAGAGAGCAGCCAGTGGACACTTCATTAGGCAGCATAGAATCTCAGTGGTTCTCAACCTGTGGGTCCCCAGATGTTGTTGGACTACAACTTCCATCATCCCTGAGCTCTGGCCTTGCTACCTAGGGGTGATGGGAGTTGTAGTTCAACAACATCTGAGGACCCACAAGTTGAGAACCACTGCTCTAAGGACACTGATGCTTTGACCTTGCATTGAGCCACCACAGAGAGCTGTCCGTGGTCCTGATCACATCTAGCCCTTGAAGCCTGGTCTCCCAGGGCCTATTCTGTCACTTTAACTGCTATTCCATCTTGACTCTTGTGGTGTATCTTTTGCTGTGGACATACCAGTCTCTTTCTCTGTGTGTGTGTGTACACGAGTTAATGCCAAAAATGTATTTTGATGAGTTATGGTTCCATTATACCATTATTTCACATAATGAAATAACTCATGCTACCACCATGAATTGACCAAACTGCGGGAGGCAGTGGAAGACAGGAGTGCCTGGCGTGCTCTGGTCCAAAGGGTCACGAAGAGTCAGACACGACTAAACGACTAAACAACAACCTATGGCTTTGGAACAGTAAGGACATGGGTAATTTTCTAGCAAACATGTGCTTTAGTAGCTGATTTAAAATTTGGTGTTTCTACAGTAGTAGATATAAGTCCTGGTCTGCCATCGTTCACAGCAATCCAATATAACAAAGAGCTAGAAGACGAAAGCATCTTGAGAAATATGCAGAAATGGGTTAACTGCAATTAGAAAACTATATCAAAATTGTACCAATGAGGAGTTATAGGGAAACTGTTGAAGAAACAGGTAGTGATTGCATTCCCTTAGGTCAATACTTTCACGTACAACATATAATTAGTAACTTATTCATTAGTAACTCTCCGAAGCTCACTGCACAACTCTACAAATTTCAGGGTAATGATTTCTAGCAAGCCAGCTGTAAAAATCTTGAGCCAAGTATATAAAATCACAGCTGATCTAGGCATTATGAGGCACTTACACAGATTAGTGACTAAAAACCTTATGCAAATTATGGCACAAGAAATGTGAGTTTGGGTGTGGAAAGGCATCCTACAGTATGCACAAAAAATTATTAGAAATGGCTATTTAAATGGTTCCGGACTCCACATAAGATGAGTCAAATGTAGAAAATAAATGTTGCAGATGCAGCTTGAATAGATTGAATATTCTTCATGCATTCCAGACTTGCCCTAAATGAATCAGGCTTTCTACAATAAATTATTTTGATAGGGAAAAATCAGGTTTTGAATAACCAGTGGACCCTTTAGTTACCTTAGTGGGATATGATACTTGCAGACAATATAGAAATGTAATATATTTACTAACTGTGGTTCACTCAACCATTAGTTATGGCCAAAACAAATTAATATTGGATATGGCCTACATGGTTGAACTTGTTAATAGCAAAATGCTATGATAAAAGCAAAAGAGGTAGGAAAACAATATAATCAATTTATGCAAAAATTGAGTCATTGTATTCCAGAGGTAGCCAACACTGTAAAACAGGCATGCCCAAACTCGGCCCTCCAGATGTTTTGGGACTACAAGTCCCATCATCCCTGACCACTGGTCCTGTTAGCTAGGGATGATGGGAGTTGTAGTCCCAAAACTTCTGGAGGGCCTAGTTTGGGGGTGTCTGCTGTAAATTAATGAGTAATAAGAGTCTGCAGATAAATGAAGAGCTGCTTCTGTTAGTTAGCATCTGCACTGTCAGCCAGTCCCCAAGTCCAGTCTAGAGAGAAGAGTTTGGAGACTAAATTATGTCATCATCTGCCAGAAGCCAAAAAAGAGGGCTATAACCATATCCACATATCTTCAATGTGTTGGGGAAGGCCCAAAACTGAGCAACAGTGCATCTGCTTTGTATGAAGAGGACTCTAGCTTCAAACCCCAATATTTCTAGGTAAAGGTAAAGGTAAAGGGACCCCTGACCATTAGGTCCAGTCGTGGCCGACTCTGGGGTTGCGGCGCTCATCTCGCTTTACTGGCCGAGGGAGCCGGCGTACAGCTTCCGGGTCATGTGGCCAGCATGACTAAGCTGCTTCTGGCAAACCAGAGCAGTGCATGGAAACACCATTTACCTTCCCGCCGGAGCGGTACCTATTTATCTACTTGCACTTTGACGTGCTTTTGAACTGCTAGGTTGGCAGGAGCAGGGACCGAGCAACGAGATCTCACCGCGTCGCAGGGATTCAAACCACCAACCTTCTGATCAGCAAGTCCCAGGCTCTGTGGTTTAACCCACAGCGCCACCCGCATCCCTATATTTCTAGGTAGGGTTGGTAAAATTCCCCAGTCTGAAACTTGAGAGAGCTGCTGTGTGTGAGTGTTGACAATACAGACTGTTGGTCTGCCTTGCTATAAGGTAGTTTAGTATGTTCTTATGTTCTGATACTGTAACTCTGTGCAGACTTTTTAAAAGCAGAAATGAAATAAAAGGGTGAGTTTCTACAACTATCTTTCTTACACCTCTTATTAAAAAAAAGAAGACAATAAAACAATTATCTTCCTAAATATAAACAGAAAGGAAAAAGTTAAATCAGTTCTGTAGTTATCTATTGGCAAAAATCCGGTTACACTTGACAGCTCATTTGCTGAAGAAATATTGGAAGAGAATTATTATGATGGACTGATATCAAGAAGTCTTATGAACACAGTGTTCCCTTTAAATAATGTCATCATAAATGCTCGTGACAGCAAAATGTAACATAAAAACAGCCATGGCTTCCTAGCCATGGAACCTTGGACCCACAACATGCAAGATTAAAAAAAAAGAAAGATCACCAATTGTTTTTAGAACTCAAGGTCAACTGTAAGGACCCAAACTGATTTGACGAGACCAGAGCACATCTTTTCTCTGTAAAATTCACCTCCTTTCCTAGAGAGCTGGAGTTCGTAAATCCAGTTGCTTTAACAAACCTGGCACAAACTGAGGCTCTAATCTCTTTAAGAACAAAATGAGATATACATTTGAATTAACGGATTAGCGGAATCAGATCCATGATTGCCAATTAACCAATAATCTGAGAAGAACTTCTTCAAGGTTTGCCTGATGTAATGTAGAAATCAGGTGCTACAAGGTGCATCAACAAATATCCCAGGAAGAAGAAGAGGTTACAGAACAGCTAAATGATTTTCAGCACTATGCCCTCGTAAAAACCTCAGAAAAACAGATGAAGTAGCAAACATCAGACTCTTGCATTGCAGGCAGTTAGACTAGATCATTGTTTCCCAATCGGGGGGCGCTGGATATTCCAAGGGGGCCACGGGTGAAAAATGCGTAAATGTGGGGGGCACAGCATGAGCCGGGGGGCCACAGAGGAAAGTGAGAAGTGAAGGAAACTATAATTTTTTAAAATCCTGATTAGCTGGCTATCCACTTGGCCAATCCCAAACGGGTATGGAGGTAGCCCACCAGGACCTAGCGCCGGGGTCAGCAAATTTTTTCAGTAGGGGGCCGGTCCACTGTCCCTCAGACCTTGTGGGGGGGCCAGACTATATTGGGGGGGGAGGAATGAACGAATTCCTGTGCCCCACAAATAACCCAGAGATGCATTTTAAATAAAAGCACACATTCTACTCATGTAAAAACACGCTGATTCCCGGACTGTCCGCGGGCCGGATTGAGAAGGCGATGGTTGGGTAAATTATGTGAGTACCTGGAGTTAGCCAAATTGACGGACTTAATAAGGCGAAAACCCAAAACTATGGTACAGAAACAGTGGGATTGTTTAAATGAATATTTGCATAACCAGGGCTCAACTACAAAAATTTGGTTGTGTTTAGACTAACCTCGTGAAGACTATAAAGAATATAAAGTAATAGATTAGGGAAAAACCTATAGGAAGGATGTGAAGAACAGAGGTAAGGTGAACTAGGTATAACAGACGTGTGGTGTAGGCGGTGGAAGTCTTTTAAAATATTTTAATCAAGATTTGTATTTTGCGGCATGGAAATGCATGTTTGTGTGTAAGTGCAAATTTGAGATTGTTGTTTATGGAAAGTATCGTTCTAGTTTCTAATTTTTTTCTCTTTGTTTCTTTTCTTGTTTTCTCAATATTGTTCTACAATGTGTGCATGATTGTGTTTATATGCATATGTTTGAAATTTGTCTCTTTCTTTGACATACTTGTATTATTTAATAAAATTAATAATAATAATAAAATTTTAAAAGAGAGAAGGCGATTGGGCCGGCTCCGGCTCCCGGGCCTTAGTTTGCCTACCCATGGCCTAGCGATCCTTTTCACCATGTGTACTTTCTTGGAGTAAGATAAAAGGGCCCCTGACCATTAGGTCCAGTTGTGACCGACTCTGGGGTTGCAGCGCTCATCTCGCTTTATTGGCTGAGGGAGCCGGCGTACAGCTTCCGGGTCATGTGGCCAGCATGACTAAGCCACTTCTGGAGAACCAGAGCAGCACACGGAAACACCGTTTACCTTCCCGCCAGAGCGGTACCTATTTATCTACTTGCACTTTGAGGTGCTTTCGAACTGCTAGGTTGGCAGGAGAAGGGACCGAGCAACGGGAGCTCACCCCATCGCGGGGATTCAAACAGCTGACCTTCTGATCAGCAAGCCCTAGCCTCTGTGGTTTAACCCACAGCGCCACCCACGTCCTTTCTTGGAGTAGTCCAGGTTTATTTCCGGCAGGAGAGGGCGATCAGCTCCTGTTTTAACCAGTAGGGCCTCTGTTTCAGAACTCCCAGGTCAGGTAAGGGCACTAATGGGGTAGCAATGGGTAGGGCTGGATGAGCCCAAGATGCTTGTTGCTGCTGCCAGAGCTGGGCCCGGTGGTAACCTGGGCCTGACTCTGCAAGGCACAGGGTGCAATCCACCCCAGTACCTGGGGGATCAGGGCCCATCAGCACCATTGGCCAGGCTCTGCAATGCACGGGGTGAAATCCATGAGGGGTCATCTGGTTAGGAGGCAGGCTTTTGTTAGGGTGGAGCAGAACCTCAGATTTGTATTGATGTGTGTTACGTACTGAGCTGAATCCTAGAACAATAGGATCCAGAATGCAGCAGTCTGATTAGTCCGCAGGAGCCACCCAATCCAGCTCTAGGTGGAAGTGAATCAGCAACCTGATTGGCCTGCAGGAGCAACCAATCAGGCTCCTGGGTGAAGTGAATCAGCAACTGGATTGGCCGGCAGGAGCAGCCCGGAATTAGCCAATCACGCAGGGCCCATTGTGTAACTAATGTATATATAGCTAGACGGTTTGGGGGAAGTTTCATTTATTGCTACTATGAGATGAATAAAGAGCATGAAATTCACACTCGACTCCAAGTATATTTCAATATGTATTGATTTTTAATTAATGGGGGAGCAGCTGCCCCTCTTGGCTACGTCCATGGGGGGGCCACAGTAAGGAAACAAGCTCAGAAGGGGTCCACGGTTGGAAAAAGGTTGGGAAACACTAGATTAGATCACACACACACACACACACATACACCCTGTGGTCCCTTCCAACTCTACAGTGCTATGATTCCATTTGAGCCGATGATGATGATTCATTAAATTTGTATACCACCCTTCCCTTGCAGATCCCAGGGTGGATTTTGTGGGGTTTTGCAGTTTATTTCCTCCCTACTGTACCCACACCTGCCAACTGAGAAGAGGACATCATCCCATGCGCGGATTGATATTGAAACACGGAGGGTGATGATGCCGCCACAACTCTGCTAAGTCATTAAGGCAGCCCAAAACTACCTTAAATCCTGCTGAATTAAACGGGAATTGTTCCCAGCTCAGCGTGCGATGCTCCTCTGCAATCTGTCCTTGCCTTATTGACATTGCCATGTCACAGCCTCTGCCATTCCATGGCCTTTGGAGTGCCAGGATGATGCCCACAAAAAAGTATTATTCATTATTATGATGATGATTACTCCTCCTCCTCATCTGTCTATGTAGAGACAGGCAGGTGGGCAGAAATCATAGCTGTCAACGTTTCCCTTTTTTTAAGGGAAATTCCCTTATTCCGAATAGGATTCCTCGCAAGAAAAGGGAAAAGTTGACAGCTATGGCAGAAATACATCCTGGCGACGGAGGCGAAGCCGGATCAGGATCCATCCCTGCCCACTTCGCGCAATCCTTGGGAGAAAAGCGGGATCTGCTCGACGGTCACTCGGTCGCAAAAGGGAGGGAGATCCGTTGCCCTTCTAAACCCATCTTATCTAGATCCTCTAGATCCTTCGCCCGCAGACGCGGATCGACCCACCTCCCGCACCCAGCGGGGCCTAAAACTGAGCGGCGGGTCCCCGCGAGGGAGGATCCCTCCCTTCCAGGCCCCGAGAGGCGATCCCCCCTGCCCGATCCCCTCGCGGCGATCCCCTCTGCGCGATCCCCTGGCCCACTCTCACCCGAAGAGGCCCCTGAGGAAGGAGTGCGAGGACTTCACCCTCTTCTCGGCCTCGGCCAGGAGATGCGCGGCCTCCCGCTCCTTGCTGCCCGCGGTGGCGGCGTCCATCGCGGCTCCCTTGCCTTCTGCTTGTGGCGCGGCGGCGGCGGCGGCGGCGGCTGAGGAGGAGGCGGAGGGCGGCCGGCGACCAGGCCCCTCCGGAGCCAGCTCCGCCTCCTGCGGCTGCGGCGCCTGCTTCAAACCCCCCGGCCTGGGAATCTACTCGGCGTGTCTCCGCGGCCGCGCAGGGGCTCGCTCGGCCCGGTGCTTTTCGCGTGGGATGGGATCGCGCCGTTCGAAGGGATCCCCGAGGGTCATCTAGTCCAACCCCGCGCGCGCCGGGTTGATCGATCCCGCTTTTCTCCCTCGGGTGGGCAGGGATGGATCCTGATCTGGCTTCGCCGCCAGGATGTGTTTCTGCCCACCTGCCTGTCCCTACACAGAGATCAGTAGTAATAATAATCGCAATAATGAATTATACTTTTTTGTGGGCATCATCCTGGCACTCCAAAGGCCATGGAATGGCAGAGTCTGTGACATGGCAATGTCTGTAAGTCAAGGACAGATTGCAGAAGAGCATCACACGCTTTACCTGGGAACAATTCCTTGTTCAATTCAGCGGGAATTGCTTCTGAATAAACACGGCTGAAATTGAGCAGGGGGGAAAACAAACTAGATACATGCTCCACATGACAGCCCTTGAGATATTGGAAAATGGCTATCCTATCTCCTCTCAGTCTCCTCCCCACCCCCAGGCTAAACATACCCAGCTCCTTCAACCACTCCTCATAAGGCTTGGTTTCCTTCTGTTGTGGCACCCAGAACTGGACACAGGATTCCAGGCGGGGTCTGACCAAGGCAGAATAGAATGGGACTATGGCTTCCCTTGACCTGGACGCCAGCGCATGGCTTAACACAAAATGTCTGCCTCCTGCCCAGTTGTCAATGCCAGGCTCAAAGTTAGCTGGGCAAAGGAAATTGTAGGATAATCTGGAAAGCCATCTGGAAGGTAAGGGAAAGAATATCTCACCACTTTTCATACCCTTCTTAAAATACTTATTCGCCTGCTTATTTATTGTGGGATTTATATTCTTCTAGGGATGTGGGTGGCGCTCTGGGCTAAAACACAGAGCCTATGGCTTGCCGATCAGAAGGTCGGCGGTTCGAATCCCCGTGACGGGGAGAGCTCCTGTTGCTCGGTCCCTGCTCCTGCCAACCTAGCAGTTCGAAAGCACGTCAAAGTGCAAGTAGATAAATAGGTACCACTCCGGCGGGAAGGTAAACAGCATTTCCATGCACTGCTCTGGTTCGCCAGAAGCGGCTTAGTCATGCTGGCCACATGACCCGGAAGCTGTACGGCGGCTCCCTCGGCCAATAAAGCGAGATGAGCGCTGCAACTCTAGAGTCGTCCGCGACTGGGCCTAATGGTCAGGGGTCCCTTTACCTTTACCTATATTCTTCTAAATGATGCTATTGGCACTCTTAAGACAACTGAAGCCTTCCTCATCAAACTCATTACTGACGAGGGAAATATTGATTGCTACATACCGGAGAAAATTAATAATAATGATAACAATAATTTATGGATATGCTGCTCCCATCTGACTGGGTTACCCTAGCTACTCTGGGCGGCTTCCAACGAATTAAGACACAGTCTGGCACCAAACATTAAAAACTTCCCTATGCAGGGCTGTCTTCAGAAATGCTCTGGTTTATGTATGTGACTTAGCACCAGTGATGTCATATATCAGAGGTGGGGAACCAATAGTCCTTCAGATGCTGCTAGACTATAGCTCTATCATCCCTGGCCAGATTGACCAGAGAGAGTTGCGGTGAGACGGGTGTTCATGGGTCCCAAGAGCATTGATGGCGCTGCCCAAGTTATTTCCTGGACACAGTTTTTGAAGAGCATGGCAAGGATTGGACAAGAGGACTCTTGCGTCACAATGGCATCACAATGGCTCTGAGGTGCTTTTTGGCCCTGAGATCACCAACTCGTGACAGAGGATTCAATGGGGGATATGATCTCCTCTCCAGCCTCTTGGTTATGAGTGAGCTGTAATCTAGTCTCTTCCGGTTGCGGACGGATTTTAACTTTAAGCAGAGGGCACAACCATTTCAACAGCCTTCAGGGAGCAGAGCAACAGGATGGCAAAACAGAATCTAACATGCTGGAATTTCTTCAAGTGCTTTGACAGAAATAAAAGGTATGTTCAGGATCAAACCAACTCTGCTGGTCCCGGGGGCTAACCAAGAGGCGAGGTCCGAGTCCAGTCCAAGGTCAATGGTATGGTATGGAGGCTGTCCATCAAAGCTGTAGCTGGGCCCAAGGTGGGGAGTCGGGTAGGGGTCAGGATCTCTGGCAGAAGAGCAGGACAGGGTGCAGGCAGGAACAGGCTAGCAACAACATTGCTCCCACAACCTGGGGCTGGGGCTGGCTGGTTTTTATCTGCCCCGAGGCATAGGGCGGCCCTGGTCCACAGGTGACTCGCCTCTCCTGGCCTGGAGGTGAGCACTCCTCCTGCGGGAACTTAGTTCCCTCCACCTCTCTGCCCTGAGCCTCTGCAGCTCAGGAGAGGCTGGAGGGTTACCGGACCCAGAGGCAACCTCAGCTTCCCCTGACGGGGCTGAGAGTGGAGCCCCTGCAGGCAATGGGTCCTCCATCACCTCAGGGACCGGAGCAGAATCAGCTGATGCCTGCACCTGAGGATCCAGCACAGGTGAGGACCCTTCAGGCTCAGGCCCCAGCCCTGGCTTAGCTGGTTCTGGAGGCGGGGACTCCTGTGCAGGCTGGGATTCCTCAGGTTCAGCCTCTGAGTTCGAATCCCAGGCCATCACACTAAAGGGAAAAAATTGGCATCATAGGTGGAGGGATGTCTGCATGCAAATTACATTGAAAGGGCGTGGCTTTCCCCAAAGAATAATGGGAATGGCAGTTTACCTCTCACAGAGCTACAGTTCCCAGCACCCTTAACAAACTAAAATTCCCAGGATTCGGAGGGGGGTTTCGTGTGTTTTAAATATACTTTAAATATATGATACCTAGGTGAGATGTGTTGTCCATCCATCCATTACTGGGTTTCATTAAAGAATCATTTGACCAACTCATCAGTGTGCTAGGAAATCACAGAAGCCTCCTTATAAGCCACCCGCATCCCTTCAAGAAGAGTAGCTTAACTCAAATGACTTCATATGCTTCCCAACTTTGATCCCTTTTTTGCATTTCCAGGAGAGACATCCTTGAGCTGGCAATTTCTGACGAGGAACCTCAGAACATGGAGAGACTGAAGATGGATAATCTCTCCCATTTCTTATCAGACAAGCAGAGCATCGTTGGCCACTGCAACACCTTCACCATTGTAGCAATGGTGCACATCACCAAGGACGATGGAGATCTTCTGCAGGATGTTAAGCAGGGGCAGAGAGAGGAGCAGACCGTGATGGAGAACCTTTCTGTCGTCCCATGCAAAGGAGAAACAGATGGAGATGGAGAGTGCCTTGAGAGATCTGATGACAGGAGACAGAAGGACGCCGGCACACAGCAGACCCACAGAAATGGCCTAATGGGGAAAAGGATAGATTCTAGGATACTGAAAGGTCAGTGGGGAGTAGGAGAATTGAAATATATGGCTTGTCACAATGTACCGTATTTTTCGCTCTATAGGACGCACCAGATAATAGGATGCAGCTAGTTTGAGGGGGAGGAAACAAGAAAAAAAATAATTATGAATCCCAGAAGCCAGAACAGCAACAGGGATCTGGCTTCTGGGATAGCCTCTTGCAGTTCTGGCTTCTGGGATAGCCACTGAACTATCCAAAAGCCAGCATAGCTAGAGGGAGCGCTGCGCAGCGCTCCCTCTAGCTGTTCTAGCTTTGTGCAAAGCCTCCGAAGGGCACAGGGAGCCTTCATCCCTGTGCCCTGCAGAGGCTTCTGGGACAGCCCGCGAAGCCTCTGCAGGGCACAGGGATGAAGGCACCCCGCTGCCCTGCAGAGGCTTTGCGCTGCTAACCCTGAAGCTAGAACAGCGAGACGGAGCGCTGCGCAGTGCTCCATTTCGCTGTTCTGGCTTCTGGGACAGCCCATGAAGCCTCTGGAAGGCAACAGGATGAAGGCACCCCGCTGCCCTGGGGAGGCTTTGTGCAGCCATCCCCAAGCTAGAACAGCGAGACGGAGTGCTGTGCAGCGCTCCATCTCGCTGTTCTGGCTTTGGGGACAGCCTTTGAAGCCTCCTGCAGCCTGAAGCCTTTGGAGCGCAGCGGGACCTCGCGCTGCGCTCCAAAGGCTTCGGGTTCCTTTCGCTGAAGCCAGGAGTCCCGACCCCTCATCCCGCACCAACCCCTCTCGCTCTCCAGGCTTAAGCAAAAGCAACGCGTAGCCTCCGGAGCACAGAGGGAGCGCTTCCTCTGCATTTTAGAGGCTTCGCGTTGCTTTTGCTGAAGCCAAGGAGCCTGCACTCGCTCCATAGGACGCAAAAACATTTCCCCTTAATTTTTGGAGGGGAAAAAGTGCGTCCTATAGAGCGAAAAATACGGTATGTGCCATCCAGCCAGTTGATCTGTCTGCCTAGGCAGGATTTGGCTTCTGGTTGCATCACTTCAGTAGGAAGATGAGCAGAGATATCTTCGGGGGCGGGGAGAGGCACAGCAATCACCAGTGGCAGATCATGGTGGACCCCCAAGTCACCTCTGGCCTAGGAGATGCTCTCCTTACAAACGAGAGAGCATGGAAAATAAATTTGCCTGTATCACCATCCTTACCACCCATTTGAGAGAAGGTTGGTTGTTCTATAGGGACAAGGGTGGCGCTGTGGGTTAAACCACAGAGCCTAGGACTTGACGATCAGAAGGTCGGCAGTTTGAATCCTTGCGACGGACTGAGCGCCCGTTGCTCGGTCCCTGCTCCTACCAACCTAGCAGTTCAAAAGCACGTCAAAGTGCAAGTAGATAAATAGGTACCACTCTGGTGGGAAGGTAAATGGTGTTTCCGTGCGCTGCTCTGGTTCGCCAGAAGCGGCTTAGTCATGCTGGCCACATGACCCGGAAGCTGTATGCCAGCTCCCTCGGCCAATAAAGCGAGATGAGCGCCGCAACCCCAGAGTCGGCCATGACTGGACTTAATGGTCAGGGGTCCCTTTACGTTTACCTAGGTTGTTCTGTGTAACTGCACTCCTCAACAGCCTGCTTTTATGAGGTAAACATTTTCATCCCAAGGCCTGCATTCATTTGTGGACAAGCTTTTGAAGTTGTGGGCATATGGGAGAGCAATGAATGCCAGTTTTGCCTTTGTACAGTAGGCTGGATTACACAGCCTCCCAAACCTCTCTCTAGCCCCCATCCGGACAAGGGGTAGGTAGTAATAGTGATGATGATGATGATGATGATGATGATGATGATGATAATGATAATAATAATAATGGCACAGGATGCCTATTGGATAGTACTCATGCCATGACTAATAATGAGCATCTCAATTAGGAGAATCTAGTGCTTTTCTAAAACCTTTTTTTTAATAGCTATTTTGTTGTTTAGTCGTTTAGTCGTGTCCGACTCTTCGTGACCCCATGGACCAGAGCACACCAGGCACTCCTGTCTTCCACTGCATCCTGCTGTTTGGTCAAACTCATATTTGTAGCTTCAAGAACACCGTCCAACCATCTCGTCCTCTGTCGTCCCCTTCTCCTTGTGCCCTCCATCTTTCCCAACATCAGGGTCTTTTCCAGGGAGTCTTCTCTTCTCATGAGGTGGCCAAAGTATTGGAGCCTCAGCTTCAGGATCTGTCCTTCCAGTGAGCACTCAGGGCTGATTTCCTTCAGAATGGATAGGTTTGATCTTCTTGCAGTCCATGGGACTCTCAAGAGTCTCCTCCAGCACCATAATTCAAAAGCATCAATTCTTCGGCGATCAGCCTTCTTGATGGTCCAGCTCTCACTTCCATACATCACTATTGGGAAAACCATAGCTTTAACTATACAGACCTTTGTTGGCAAGGTGATGTCTCTGCTTTTTAAGATGCTGTTAGCTATTATGTTCCCACAAATTATCCTTTTTTCAGAGAATAGATTGCTGTGTCCTTGTTTCTTTCAGATCAAGAAGATAGGAAGAGTGGCACACCAGCCTTTTGTTTTCATTTTCTCAACCACCATCCCAGGAAGGTGCCCAACATAAATCTGATTGAGTCATTCCAGAAAGATGCATCAACAGTCGCCCATTAAAAGTGCCTTGATCATCGACAGACTTGTCAGCATATGGATGTCCTTGTTTCAGAAATGCTGGCCAGGGGGTCTCCCTGCACGGGGCCAGATTAACTCATAATTATCCTCCCAATTGCAGAAGATGCATAGATTCTGCAGGCAGCCTTCAAACGAAAGCTGAACTGAGAGACAGGAGAGAGCAGGAATAAGGAAAGGGTGCCGTGGCTATGTTTGAAAAAATAATGAAAATACGGCAAATGGGCATTCCTCCTCTCTGGCGATTCCCCCAAACATGCCAGTGTTGCTGCATATGAAGGTTTTCCGTGCCATTTCTTGGCCTGGAAACGCGGTTACTAAATGGAAGCTGGTGTAATCCTGGGATCTAGAGTTTATCCCCCACAAAGCAGAAATTCCTGCTCCCTTAACAAGCTAGTTACTGGGGTTGAGGGTCAAGTGGATCAGGTGGTGACCCAAAGGAAAGCTGTTTGTTTATTCTTCGGCACACTGCTGTGCTATCGTTTTCCTCTTCGTTATTACTGGCAAAAAGTTCAAGTCCACCTCACCCCAGCAACATTGGCAGAGTTCTCGTTTTAAGCACTTTAATCTGGGCTGAACAAATATATATATATATATATATATATATATATATATATATATATATATATAATGTGAAGGTTCTGTGTGTCATGGCACCAGCAGGTCTCCCTGACTTCCTGCTTGCAAAGGAATGTTTCAACTGGATCACATTGCTTGAAGTGGGGGTTGAGTTGCTGGTGACTCTCCAGATTTTGCTGACTCCAACTCTCAGTGAAGAGTCTTCACCTGCAATTGATGAAAGCCTTTCTATTCCTACAGGCATTTCAAGTACCGTATTTTTCGCTCTATAAGACACACTTTTTCCCTCCTAAAAAGTAAGGGGAAATGTGTGTGCATCTTATGGAGCGAATGCAGGCTGTGCGGCTAAGCCAGAAGCCAGAACAGGGAGAGGGAGCGCTGCGCAGCGCAGCACTCCCTCTCACTGTTCTAGTTTCTGGCTTAGCTGCGCAAAGCCTCTGTCCCTTCCCCCATCTCCCAGAAAAGCCCCCAAGAGCCGCGCTCCCTTTAAAGAGCATGTGGCTCTTGCAGGAGATGGGGGAAGGGACAGAGGGCAGCTTACCCGCGCTGGTGTTTTTTTAATGATCAAACAGAATATAAATGTTGTTGAATCAATAAATCAATAAAGTATTTATAGATCACTTTTCACTCTTCCGGGCAGGGGGAGCCTTCATCCCGCTGCCCTGAAGAGGCTTCGCGTGGCTATCCCAGAAGCCAGAACAGCAAGAGGCTATCCCAGAAGCCAGATCCCTCTTGCTGTTCTGGCTTCTGGGATTCAGAATATGTTTTTTCTTGTTTTCCTCCCCCCAAAACTAGGTGCGTCTTATTGTCTGGTGCGTCCTAGGTAAGTTTTATCAGGCCAATTTTTCTTTTTTATTACACACCATATTACTTGACAGATAAGTTGTTTTGTAAACAAATTTGAGACCGTTTATGGTAAAACGTGGTCTATAAATACTGGGGGTGGGGGGCAGATAACAAATATTTATTGATTTAACTACATTTATATTCTGCTTGATCATTAAAAAAAACCCCAACCTCTAAGCTTGTTTACAGAAAGTTAGGATAGTAAAACTAAAATGATCAAGAGTTCTGCTGCTTGATAAGGTCTCTTTCAAAAGGGATTACCGTATTGGCCTGAATATAAGCCTCACTTTTTTTCCAAATTCCAACGGTGAAAAGTTAAAGTATGGCTAAAATTTGCGACCTTACAAAGATTGGCTTTTACGATTTCGCTGCTGAAACAGACATATGGAACAGATGTGAGTGCCTGTGGAATTTTAAGGGAGCAGCTTATATTCGGGTATTGCCTTTTTCTCTCCCCCCCCCCTTGAATTTTAAAGGTGCAGCTTATATTCAGGCCAATACGGTATTATTCAGGTTTCCTGTTAACATACAGTAAAGTTTGTGTAAAGTAGCTATGAATCCAAAATTTGTTGTAATGTTGATGCTTTGAAAGTGCATTTCAGCTCCTAAAATTCTGTGTGATTCCAGTGGAAGGGTGGAGCTGCCATATAAATACCAGTCTATGTTGGCTGGGCAGATGTGAACTGGAGCTTTAAATGCTTGCCACAAAGCTCAGCCTTGGGTTGGAAACATCTTTGTCACTCTAACACCTCTGCTGCTTTTCATCCATCAGTCTTAAGAGCAGACTTTGAGTCTTCCTGTGCTTGCTAAAATCAGGGGTAAGGACTCTGTGGTCCATCAGTTGTTTCTAGAAAATAGGTCCCATCATCCCTGATGATTGCCCATAATGGTTGGGAGCTACTGGGAGTTTGGAATTGAACACCTGGAGATACAGGCACCCTAACCCTGACTTAAAGAACTGCAATGGTAGCTCTTTATTTAGTAAATGTGAGAAGAGAACTAAGGTGTAGCCTTCAGCTGTCACACACAGATACCTAGGATAAATATATCCACTTGGACAGCTTGTTGAAAGATATATTCAAAAAGCACTGCAAAGATGGTAGAGATGGCGCTTGTCAGATATCTAATGGGAATTCCAGGAAGGTCCAGTTCTGGAATTGTGCAGAACGTACCTCCTGAAAGATGCCATCTTCGGATGCAGTGATCGGTTGGGCACATAGGGGATGAGATGATCTTTCAAATATCCCAGTCCCAAGCTGTACAGTCCTTTGTACCCCACTACTAGCTCCTTGAACTTAGCCCAGTAGCTAATCATAAGGTGCAGGTAGGTGTGTATGCATTTTGAGCCTCTTAGAATACCATCTTCTCACTCACATCCATGAAGCAGGACTAAGAAATGTCCATTAACCTCCCCTGAATAAAGCTGGCCAAAGTTTATTGTGATGCTTTTGAAATTCTCCGAGTGAAACTGCCTTGAACTCTTTGTTCTGTTCCCCAACTTGTACCATGAGTATTCAAGGGTGCTGCCAAGCGCAGTGCTGACTCCAGCATATGAAAACAAAACTCTTGAGGAGGGTGCCAGTCAGTACAGAATGTCTCATAGCTCACCCTAAACTGCTTAATCTGCAAATGAATACACTCTAAACATATCCCACCACCCCATTTCTCAAGCAAAGGTGGTTCTCCCCCACCCCACGTGTTTGTTCTGCTTAAAAGGTCACTCTCTGGTATGCAGGCAAAATGTCAGTTTGCCTTCAGTGTTTGGAAAGTGAAATTCTTCAACAGATGGATTAAGGAGCTACACGGTGCTGGAAACCCAAATGTCAGGCAACTGGTCTTTCAAGGAACGGATCTTTTAGCAAGTTAAGTTTGGAGCAAGAGAGGCGAGGTTGCCTGCAAACTGCCTTCTTCCAGAATATCTTGTGTGGAGGTTGAGGAAGAGTTCTAGGAATGTAGGTCTTGAGGAAAAGTTTCCAGAGCAAGGAGTAAAAGAAATACAGTGGTACCTCAGGTTAAGTACTTAATTCATTCCAGAGGTCCGTACTTAACCTGAAACTGTTCTTAACCTGAAGCACCACTTTAGCTAATAGGGCCTCCTGCTGCTGCCACGCCACCGGAGCACGATTTCTGTTCTCATCCTGAAGCAAAGTTCTTAACCCGAGGTAATATTTCTGGGTTAGCGGAGTCTGCAACCTGAAGCGTATGTAACCTGAAGCGTATGTAACCTGAGGTACCACTGTACTGGAGTTTGAGGAAAGAACTGCTGGACGGTGGCAAATGTTGGAGGAAGAGAGGAAGGAAGGCTAACAAGGGAAAGCCTCTCTTAAACATCTTGTTGGTTCATGCTACCAGCATGAAGACAGGGAAAATAGAGAGGTGCTGGAGCAGCTCACTTCAATGCGTTTTCCCCTCAGCTTTGTGACTCCACTCGCTCTTTTTCTGCAACTGCTCAGAAGCAGATACCACACATGTTCTGCCTTTTCTTCATTCTGGTTGGTCAGAGGCATGTAGGAATCTAGATAAGACTATGGGAGCAATGATACTACTGGGAGCAGAGCAGAGAGCCACCTGGCAAAGTGTATGCAGGTATTTTGTCACTCCATGAACATTATAATCCTAGCAATTTCACCATACAGAATGGAAGCATGACTATTACAAAGCAAAAGGGTCAAGGCTCAGAAAAAATATGGATGCCATAAGCAGTCTGAGAATTCATGTTAAAATTCACCCCGCAGACATACAGAGCATGGGGTCTAGACCACTTTAAAAAGTTGGATGATCAAGAACCAAATTCATAGTTAGGTCATAGTTAAGTATTGCACACATGGCTCAAACCACTACAAATAAATCAAATGCAGAGCTAGATTATATTTAGATATAAAATGCATTTTATTTTTAAAATAAGATCATTCCCAGAGACCTGAAGGCTGCTCTTCAACAAAAGCAAGTTCAATACAAAGCAATCAAGACAAACTACGTCCACCAAACAACTCAGTAGTACAGACCAAAAACCATGTACATATACTTGCATTTATTGAACTTTTATGTAGTCAGCTTTGTACAGCAGTGACAAGATTCATATTATACAAGCTATTGTTTTCAATTGTTGATTTGCCATAGAAGGATTCCCCCCCCCCCATTTTTATTATGCCCTTGAACACTTCAGTAAAAAGTTACAGATACTTGAGCTTCAATTACCTGGTATTGTAGAGAGGTATGGGGTTTAAGTACATGCAAACATACATACTTGACGAAATACTCTATATCATAATTTCTGAATAAGTTATACACAGTACATTAGCCAGAGCTTAAAGACTACAACCCTATTACATTCTGAAAATCAAATCTAACATTCTTTCTTTTCTTTTCTTTTTAACACAGCTGCTAGTGGCCAGAAAAAAAGATGATACAAACCTCATTTAGCTATCTACATATAAAGGGATTGTGGTTTTGCAAGAGCAAAGATTTGAGCAATTTTATTCAGCCCTTACTACCCTTGCAACATATAGCACCACAAGAGTGCAAGGACTGCTGCAAACATCTAGAGCAGTACTTACTGGCTTTTGTATTGTGCATCTGTGCCCTTAACATTTAAGTACAATGATATATATATATTTTAAACCTATAGTCAGACACTGGCAATTTGGCTTATAGTGATTGACAACATTCTGTGCGTCAGCAAAATTTAGATACAAAAACAGTGAAGGAGGGGTACCATTCACCTGAAGGTTGCTAGGCAGAGGCTATGCCATTCATCATTGTATCAGGCAAAGTAAAAAGACAAGACCGCGGCAACCTGAAGGCAACGGGGGGTGGGGGTGGGGGGGGGTGGAGCGGGTAATGAAGCTACAATTGCAGTTTTACAATGCGATGGCACACCTGTCTGAATAGATGCGTGCATCGGTGCAAATGCACGCACCTGAGGTACCTTTCCCCCCAGGCCAAATATTATCTTATACAGTACAGCCTTCTCCACTAGTATTGGAGTCAAATCAATTGAACAATGATATTTGGCAATTGAGATCCTAGCAACTTAGGCAACTATTGCATTTCAGATTGCTCAGAAACCAGGTGCGTATGTTACAGTACACAGATTCCACATTAAACTGGTCAGTTCAAAACACAGGAGTAGAGTAAACCAGTAATTACACTGACCAAGCATTCTAGCAATGGCTTTGACAATCGAGCAACGACTTTTCATATTCTATAGTGGACCATGTGTTATTGCTTCGTTTGGATGCAAGAACAGTGAGGCATTGCTAGCTTTGCTCAGTGGAAAGAATTGGGTGAACATACCAAACGGCATTCCTCTGTGCACGGAGTCTGCTAAAAACTGCTTGAACTTTCAGACATTCTTGCTTGTATGGTGCTATTACTACACTTACATAGACCTAGAGAACTAAAGTGGCTCACGGTGGGACAGAGGCAACTTTTGAGCTCTGGTACCTCCTGCTTCAACCGCTCTAGCTGCTCGGTCTGGAATATATTTGGTTGTTCAGGCATCCAGTCATAAATCCTAAGGCAGACATACGAGAAAGGAATGAATGCAAAGCCAAAGGCACACTCAAGGTCTTATATACACAAGAGCAGATATGTCCCAGCACAACTGAAGTCTTCACCCCAAAAAAGTTTTATACCAATGTTTTAAGACTTTGATGAAATTTGCTTTTATATCCCTGTGTGCTCAAATATTTCACCCAGTGATAGTTCTAGAAGTAGGGTACTCAGCATCCAGCATGTCACCAAGTGAAAGCTTTGAGGCAACCCTGCTAGCAAAGTTATGGAGTGGCTTTCCTGGGTGTTAGAAATCACCATGTTAGAAATCCACCCAATATTTCTGGTGCATGCATTGGCACAAGATACAGGCATTGCTTACTATTTGCATGCCATGCCATACAACAATTTCAACCTTTAAATGAATGAAAAGTCTGCAGAGAACATAGTGCATACGCTGCTACTGAATAAGAGCGTTCCAACTTTTGTTTTTAAAGTAAGGAGAAAGCATTGTGGAATTATGCACTTTTCTATTAAAAAAAAAAGCATTCTGGTCAGCAAGTACAAACCTGTCACATCATTTGTAAGTTGAGGATCTGGTGAGTGTCTAGAGGAAAAGGAATCCAGGTGTCAGGGACGAGTTACTCTCCTATTTAGAGGGTCTACTCTTGAATACAGCACACCTAGAATTTTTGCTCGTCTCTGGGAGACAGGTGCCTGGGGGATTTGCATAGGTAGTAGATCCAATGTCTGATTCAGAGTCCCATCAGACATTTGTAACATGACCAATAACTCTAGCCTTCCATTAAAGGTCTCAAAGGCCAGAATTCTGTGGACAATGATTGGCAGGTGCAGAAAGGAAGCTGAATTGACTCCTCCCCACCCACCTCCATAGCTTCCGGTGCTGGTTCTGAAAACGGGCACTTCCACCTACAGATTCCAAGCTTGATGAACTCATGATTGTTTGACCATATAAAGAAGCAAGAAATAAAATCTTGAAATGTGCCAATTAGCCTTAGGTTGAATACGAATTAAGTCCCTTGCTATTGTATCTAGGGTTTCCTGAAAAATATTGTTCAGTCTCTACCCATAAGGCATGCTACTCTAGGTGACCAAATTTCTGAAGCCATTTACATGAACAGCCGTAAAACAGTATTCAGTTTTTATTTTAAAGTTAGCTTTACATCTAAAATATAGTTTGGAGCAGCCACCTATCCCGAAGTTTTAGTAGCTATTGCTTTCCCTTACCAAATCTGGAGGCATTATTTAATGAATAACCCAAACCCTCTCTTCTCAAACTACAGTTCTTTGAAACCACCCTTCACAAGATAAACAGGAATGTCCAGACACTTCTCTGTTGTGCAGCCATGTTAACAGAATGATTAGTAATGCTCTGCGAAAATGGTTTTCAGATATCCAGGGAATTAAATTAGGGAAACCAGAAACAAAAATTCCTTGATGTGAGAATAATGTTTATGGTCCAAACCTCAAAACTGATCTTATACACTAGACCACACTGTCACATTTTCACGATACAAAATAGAAAGGGATAAACATGAAAGCCATGAAGAATGCAAAAAGGGTTCAACTGGAAGCATTCACTGCCAATAATTTGATTTCCTGTTTTCTAAAGGCAGCATGGACAAACCGTCACTTGAGTTCCAAGGATAGTTCATGTAGTCTTGTAAGATTCTGGTGTCGTCTGGGCTTTAGGGAAGTTAATTTAAAGTTCTCAACCACTCAGCTGTGCTTAATGGAGGGGTCAGGAGAACTTAGAATCCACCCCCCACCCACACAGCAGCTGAAGAGCTTCAGCATGGCAGTCTCTAAGGATGCCATCTAGCAGGGGAAAGGTTGATTTAGAATAAAAATAAAAGATTTTGTGCTAAAAGGTGTCAGATTGCAGAATATTGACAACTGTTCCTGTTGCTCTTTGGGACATGCTGCATATTATTCGACTTGTGCTGATGACTAAAGGATAGTAAAGACTAAGGAATTTCTCTCCCATGCTGGTTTTACATTTTTTATATCAGTACAGTACCTGGGAGCCCACAGAAGCAGCAGATGTGCTCCCCTCATGAAAGATATTACATTGCCTAGCTACCTGAGTAATTTAATGCTGATCTACATACAGGTGTTTGTACATGTTATTTGTAAGATGCAATCCATAACAAAACCAAAGGAGGATATGAGGAGTTATTGGAAAATGCAAATTAAGCAGAGAAGAGCCGAGACCATATAACACCGGTCTTGAAAGACCTACACTGGCTCCCAGCACATTTCCAAGCACAATTCCAAGTGTTGGTGCTGACCTTTAAAGCCCTAAACGGCCTCGGTCCAGTATTCCTGAAGGAGCGCCTCCACCCCCATCATTCTGCCCAGACACTGAAGTCCAGTGCCGAGGGCCTTCTGGCGGTTCCCTCGCTGCGAAAAGCCAAGTTACATAGAACCAGGCAGAGGGCCTTCTCGGTAGTGGCGCCGCCCTGTGGAACGCCCTCCCACCAGATGTCAAAGAGAAAAACAACTACCAGACTTTTAGAAGACATCTGAAGGCAGCCCTGTTTAGGGAAGCTTTTCATGTTTAATAGGTTATTGTATTTTAGTGTTCTGTTGGAAGCCGCCCAGAGTGGCTGGGGAAACCCAGCCAGATGGGCGGGGTATAAATATTATTATTATTATTATTATTATTATTATTAGGTCCAGTCGTGACCGACTCTGGGGTTGCGGTGCTTATCTCGCTTTATTGGCTGAGGGAGCCGGCGTACAGCTTCCGGGTCATGTGGCCAGCATGACTAAACTGCTTCTAGTGAAACAGAGCAGCACATGGAAACACCGTTTACCTTCCCGCTGGAGTGGTACCTATTTATCTACTTGCACTTTGAGGTGCATTCGAACTGCTAGGTTGGCAGGAGCAGGGACCGAACAACGGGAGCTCACCCCATCATGGGGATTCGAACTGCCGACCTTCTGATCGGCAAGTCCTAGGCTCTGTGGTTTAACCCACAGCGCCACCCACGTCCCATTATTACAAGCTGTTTAAATTACAGCCAACAGGGAAAAGGTGGTATACTCCACTTAACAAACTTTGCATTCAAGATGTGTATCACCAAAGTGATATCAATATTGAAAAAGGTGTATTTTGTAGATTGATAGTTTTTTCTATTTTCAAAAGAATTCAAGGCACATTGAACATGCATATTGTTCTAGGGCAAGCTTTGAGTGTATCACATAGAAACTACTACTACCATTAAAATGGTACAAAGAGGGTCAGGTATGCAAACGTGTTTGCCTATTTGAGACAAGGTTTTAGAAGCCCTTGATTCCAAGATTCACCTGCTATCTTAGCAGCCATTGGAATACAGCTATAAACACATTGCTGATCATATTCAATAGTTAAAATACTGTGATACCTGTCATATACCAGACCATGAACTCCATATTCCCTCAATTTCTTCCTGTTTTCTAGCTCATTTGTTTTGTCGCCCCAGCAGAAGACAACTAAACCTTTAGACCTGGCTTCGGCAACAAAAGATGGACTGAGTAGCAACTCCTCTGTGTGTGCATTAATCCCCTGAAAAAGAAAAAAATGAAATATTACCCATATATAGCTGAGATGTTAGCAGTGCAAGGATTAATCTTTCATGTCGTTAGGCATGTTGAGTACTATACAACTATGTTAAGATACATTGAGGTCTTCGTATTTGTAAGGTAAAGGTAAAGGTACCCATGCCCATACGGGCCAGTCGTGTCCGACTCTAGGGTTGCGTGCTCATCTCACTCTAGAGGCCGTGAGCCGGCGCCGTCCGAAGACACTTCCGGGTCACGTGGCCAGCGTGACGAAGCCGCAGCTGGCGAGCCAGCACCAGCACAGCACATGTAAACGCTGTTTACCTTCCCACTATAAAGCAGTACCTATTTATCTACTTGCACTTAAGAGTGCTTTCGAACTGCTAGGTGGGCAGGAGCTGGGACCGAACGACGGGAGCTCACCATACCGTGGGGATTCGAACCGCCGACCATATGAACGACAAGTCCTAGGCACTGAGATTTTACCCACAGCACCACCCGCGTCCCTCGTATTTGTAGAAAAGACAATTATAGCTAAAGCACAATCCTCATTTCAAAAGTAGTTGCCACATATAATTGTCTAGATGCTTTATGACCTACCAGCAGATTTTCAAACTGCGCAAAACTTGTGGCAATAGCCGTTGTGCGGCTCCTGAGATCCATAAGTTCTGGGTAAGTATCACATTTTCCTTGAGTTAGAAACAATATGGGATATTTGTTTTGTTTGTGTCTGACCCTGTAAAAAAAAAGTTTGAACTAGGTTACAAGTTGAACAGGAAAAATCCCTGAATCAGACCATGAATCACCCATAAACTATAACTAATTTACTTGCAAAATATAAAGACAACATTTTTGAATAACACTACATTCTTAAGTAGAACTTTAAATATGCAATATGAAAATGGTTACAGTGTTTAAATAGAGAATATATATATATATTCTACTTAGAAAAGCAAAGACATGCTACAAAAACACCTGCCCTTCCATTTTCTTCTTTACAAAGCACAAACCCTACTTTTAAAAAAGCTCACGCAAAAGGTATTACAGTAGACTGGATGAAAACCATTTGCTTATTTGAATGACTTCAGTGATTGTATACAACTACTTTAGACATGTAGTTTGTTTGCTTCCACTGTCGTCAAATGATTGTATTCTAATGTGATGCATGTAGGCAGAGGCTTTTTTTGAAAATTTTGAAAGCGATGACATTCAGCTGTGTGCCTGCTGCAAGTGCCATGTTCCCGCTGTTACGAAAATAAATGAATTTCGATTACTTTTGACACGGGTAGCCTTTATCAGCAGAGAAAGACCCCACTCTGGTCATAAAAGACATATTAAAGGCTTGTCTGCCATTACCCAGAGGTAGGCCAGGGCTCAGGCAGGTCTGTTCTTCTCCAAAACCTAATCCTGTGATGTCCTTTGCCTCTCTGGAATATCACATGCTAAATTGAGGAATCGTTCCTCAAGGCTCCTGCCTAAAATTTACCCAGAAGTACTGCTTCAGCTGAATGGTAATTTTCACCCACCTTTGTTATATCTGTAAGGAGTATAATTACCAGGCCTTTTAGGGTGGGGTTTAGCCTCAGACCCATACCCCTTAAGTCCTTTATCACACCATCATGATCCTGATAGACAGGAAGAAGAATTTATAGCCTGTGCCTTCATTTTAAATTACAAGCCCAGTTCGAGCATAAAAGTTTATGCCTTTTGTCTTAGGAGCTAGGAAGCCACAGCTTCCCCACCACTGATAAGAGAGAATAATTCACATTTTCTTAACATTAACCTTCTTCCACGAGTAAGTATTATTTTAACACTATTGATCACACCAGACGCTCCAAGTTAAAAATACATCTCTCTAAAATGTTATCAAGTATTTCCATCAACTCACATTGTACATATATCGGCATCAAATGAAGAAAATATAACCCTCCTACGTCCAGCCTTGAGCAGAACAGTTTTCAAAAGTATGTCTAGATAGAGGTTCATGTCAAAGTAGGTTGAAAGATTGCCATCCCATAAACCATCCTGAAAATGGAGAGGGGAGGGGGGAGACAAGCCAGACACTTTTGGTTATTAAACTTGAAAGTTCATGAACATCCGTTGATATGGGTGAAGATTAAGCTGTACCTTTGATACACAGAAGGCAAGTTACTCTATTCTGGCTCACTTAATAACAACAATTTCATTGTATCCTGCCCATCTGACTGGGTTGCCCCAGTCAACAAAGTATAAAGGAACCCACCAAACACCAAAAGTTAAAAAGCTTTCCAAAACAGGGCTGCCTGCTTAGTACAGAAGAATTGTTATCTGTCGTTCCCGACTTCCACTTAAAATCTTATAGCCTAAAAAAATCAGCCTTGAACTGTATTATGTTGGTCACAAAAATACAATTTTTAACCACCTAATAAATTAATGTTGCAGCAAACATCCTTTAAACCACGTAGAAAGTAGCCGATAATTCTTTTGGGAAGCTCATGCTATGCTGGCATGGAGTTAAAACATCCAATAAATATATTCAGTTTACCGGAGCATCAGCTTAGATCACAGTCATGATTGGACTGATGATCATATTTGGTGTTAGGAAGGAAATCCCCTCCTACCCAGCAAACAGGTTAGAGATTGTGGGTAAAAGCAGCAACGTTGCATGAGCGGACTTCCATTTGTCCATTGTCTCCTCCCCTTCCTCTCCTCCGTCCTGGAACCTCCTGCATGACCCCCAGCCTCATCTGGAGCATCCTCAACCTTGTGGAGGGAGGCTGAAGAAGGGGAGCACAAGGGAAAGCCGGTTCTGCTTGCACAAAGGCACCATTATTTCACCCTGTAGGATTTGGTTTTAATTAACTTCTCCTGCGAGGGACGCGGGTGGCGCTGTGGGTTAAAGCCTCAGCACCTAGCATGTGCTGATCGAAAGGTCGGCGGTTCGAATCCCCGCGGCGGGGTGCGCTCCCGTTGTTCGGTCCCAGCGCCTGCCAACCTAGCAGTTCGAAAGCACCCCCGGGTGCAAGTAGATAAATAGGGACCGCTTACTGGCGGGAAGGTAAAGGGCATTTCGTGTGCTGCACTGGCTCGCCAGATGCAGCTTGTCACGCTGGCCACGTGACCCGGAAGTGTCTCCGGACAGCGCTGGCTCCCGGCCTATAGAGTGAGATGAGCGCACAACCCTAGAGTCTGGCAAGACTGGCCCGTACGGGCAGGGGTACCTTTACCTTTACCTAACTTCTCCTGCAGGAAGCTCCCTTTGTTCTTTTGCTTTAGTCACCCAGAACCATGTTTCCCTGGCATTCTTCTGCAGTGCGTCTGATCTCGGCCATCATTACATTTGTCTCTACCAATCTGTGGGGGCTGGTGGGTTTTCCCTACTTCCAACAACAGGCTGGGTTAGATGGAACCAACAGAGTGCCTCTATTTTCAGTAACTGTTCCTTAGAATTAGACATGTGAACCACAGATTCCAGAGCAAGAAAACAATGCTAAATTTAGAAACGACATTCACTCACTTTAACCATTGGAGAATCAAAGGAAAAAAGAAGCAGAAATGTACTATTTAACCAAATCGGTTTCTATAATTTAAACACTACAATGAAACAGCAAGCTACTATGTTTAAGATGTATTGTTAGTAGACTTTCTTACCCTTTGCTGGCAGATCCATTTGATTTCTATATTAAAGCCCACTTCTTCAGGAATGGTTTCTAGTACCTGGGTGGAAAAGCGATAAAGGTCAGGAAAAATTGTGCTAAAATGTTAAATTTAAGAGTGATTTCCCTCACCTTTTATGTCTGAAATCAAAATGGCTCTGTAGAGCCTATAGAAATTGAATTCCATGGTGCTGGAGGAGACTCTTGAGAGTCCCATGGACTGCAAGAAGATCAAACCTATCCATTCTTAAGGAAATCAGCCCTGAGTGCTCACTGGAAGGACAGATCCTGAAGCTGAGGCTCCAATACTTTAGCCCCTCATGAGAAGAGAAGACTCACTGGAAAAGACCCTGATGTTGGGAAAGATGGAGGGCACAAGGAGAAGGGGACGACAGAGGACGAGATGGTTGGACAGTGTTCTCAAAGCTACCAGCATGAGTTTGACCAAACTGCGGGAGGCAGTGGAAGACAGGAGTGCCTGGCGTGCTCTGGTCCATGGGGTCACAAAGAGTCGGACACGACTAAACGACTAAACAACAACAGACTATAGGATTTCCCTTGCAAATGGTAATAATAATAATAATTAATAATATAATAATTTATTATTTATACCCCGCCCATCTGGCTGGGCCTCCCCAGCCACTCTGGGCGGCTTCCATAGAAACCAAAAATACAGTAAAATATCACACGTTAAAAACTTCCCTGAACAGGGCTGCCTTAAGAAATAATAATAATTATTTATATTAAATGGTAACCACATCAGCAGTCTAGAACATGCTATTCTCCTCCCACTGCTGATGCACTACCTGCCAATTACTGTAACACGCAAACCTGGGCTCCTGTCTCTCCAAACAAACCATGAGTGGTAAACAAAGAATAAACCTTGGTTATAGCTTGCGGTTGGGGAGGAACAGGGCTTAACCAGAAGAGGGGGGGAATTGGCATTAAAAAAAGCACACCCCTTTCCATTCTGTTAATGCAAGCCTCCACTGGATTAGGTTCTGCTTCAATTATCCCTTCCATTCTAAATTTTAGCTTACAATAAACCTAGGGGGAACAAATGATTGCTGTACTTACACTTTGTAAGGAGGGGAATGGCTGTGTGTCAGAAGGAGCATTTTTGTCTTCTTTAAATGATTCTGCAGGGAAATTGTAGAAAAGAAGCCTTGAAGAGAAGTCTTAAGCAAAAGTCTTAAGTAAAAACGATGCTTTCCCATCTTTTCCTCCCCCTACGGTCCCCTCGAGGGTTGGGGACCATCCAGAGCAGATTTGGGGAAACACAGGGAGAGGGTACAGGGGTAGGAGAGGAAGAGGACATCCTGTTGCATGAGCCAAAGTCTGTTGCGCAAATGGGGCAGCATCGCTGGATGCTGCCCATATAGTGCCAGAAAAACTGTGATTACTAGCTAGTTAATTCGCAACTGACAACTTGCAGGCTGGTCGTGCTGCACTTCCAGGGATGCCACTGACCCTGCTCAAAGCTGCACTGCAGTCTACTGGCAAGCCTAGCTCGTCCTTACAAAGGCATGGAAGCGAAAGCATAAGGCAAAAGGAAAACCTGCTGTGACACTTCCAACAGCTTCCTGCTACCAAGAGAGAGATGCCCTCACTCTGCCCTTCTCCTATTTGCTCTATCTTTCTTCTGTCCGTTCTGAAGAGCAGGAAGCAGTTAAGATATGTCAATAAGCCCTGGGTGCTTATGCAAAGAACCAAGCACCCCCCCTCTGTATCATAACACTGTTCTAAATGGCCTTGCCAACCCAGGAGACACATTATCTAAATTCTACACTTCACTAAAAGCACTTGTGCTACTTCGCTGGCCCAATATTAACTAACTTGTTGCCAAGATAAAAGGTTGCGGCAATGCAGTCAGCTTAGCAGTAAAGCAGACTTGAGTGAAGCTCTACCAGGCCAATAGAATATAACTGCCGCATCTCAGACATAAGTAGTGTGAGCTATTGTTCTCATTCAACAGATCAATAAATGTCTGCACAAACTCTTCCAAAGTACTGGGAGGAGATACTTCATTCTACAAAAACTCCAGATACAACTGTTGAAATATTAACCAGCCAATATGTTGGTTATGAATGGAAGAACAGCTGAGAATTACCAATTTTTTCGGCGCTTCTACGTACCTTCGCTATCTTTGGATTTCAATGCAGTCACGTGTAACAGCTACAAGGAGGAAAACACGAAACGCTTTTGAAAGCTATCTTTCAAGTACTGCCCACACATTTCCTGAACAGTGTCTCTGCAATGGCCTCAAAATAATGCTGAGTGCAATCTACAGCAAGAAGGAAGGCCTGTTCCTATTTGGTCGTCTTGGGAATTCAGATAGTTTGATAGACAATTCATGATGCCT
Source organism: Podarcis raffonei (assembly GCF_027172205.1). NCBI lineage: Eukaryota > Metazoa > Chordata > Lepidosauria > Squamata > Lacertidae > Podarcis > Podarcis raffonei. Next base: position 18,376,899 of record NC_070604.1, read on the forward strand.
GGGGATACTTTATTTTATTTTATTTAAGTTGCACTAGGTCACATTCAGCTGCTGGCAGTTGTGTGAGGCTCCAGCAACCCAGGGCTTAATAAACACAGAGAAACAGGATTCTGTTGCTGGGTCTCTAGGAGCAACTGTTTCTTAAGAAAAAACTAAGCAACATAACTTTTTTTGCCTCCAAGGTCTAGCAAAATCTTACCCAGCAACCTGCCACCCCACCACAAAGCAGTAGTTTATGATGCTGAGGTTTTTGCTGAGGGATGTATTATACAGTATCATGAGTTTCTGGAGCTTTTGAGTCCCTGTCAAGAAGAATTTGCAGTTCCAAATGTCTCCCCCTTTTGGGCCTAGCAAATAGGACTCTAGCACTTTTTTAGAACCGGCAGTAGAGGGGGATAGGTGAGCTGAGTGCAGCCAGACCATGGCAGAACTGATGCTGTTTCATTCCCTCTGTGGAAGAAGCAGAACTGCACGGGATGTTTTGAATCGTTTCGCAAATGCCCCACACCTTTTGATACTGCCGTTTTAATACGAAATGTATTAGAGCATTTTTGCAGCAGAGAATGAAGGTTAGTAGCCAAAGAGGAGTATGAAGTCATGTTAAGGCTATTGTGAGAAGCACTTGGTATGCATCTATATTATTCTGGATAAAACAAGTCTACATCGGCAACCATTTTGATCTTTCCTTAAGATTCCCATTCCATGGGAGGCTGGGCTAGATGGATCTTTGCTCTGATCCAGGAGGGCTCTTCTTATGAGGCCTTAATGCTTAGCATAAATAGAAGAGCCTATTCCAAAGGCAGTATTCCATGGCAAAGACCATTCTCTGGAACAAAGAGAATATAGACAATGCTTCAAATCACTGACGTCGAACACGAGTTTGAGCCTTCTGTAACCCTTGTGTGGGAAGTAACAACAACATTTTAAAATGTTTTCAATGCTTCTTCCTATAACTATGTCCTGTCCTTGGTAACAGAGAGCTGTCTGTAGTCACACACACATTTGTTACTTCCTGGTTTAATCAGTGATATGCTTTCAGAGGCCTGTTATGAATCGTGGTTTGAAAACTGCAGCTGGCTGAAAGCATCAGTGCTTAACTTCCAGCTGCAAGCAGCCAAAAGGAAGTCATAACATCTACCTTGAACGGGCTTCACTCATTACCGGTGGTTTTCTGGGCTCTGTTCAAGGTGTTGGTCCTTGGCTAGAGCCTTAGCTCCCCTTGCATATTGCTACCATTTGGACAGGCACTGCTTTCTATGCCTATATATACACACACACGTACATATTTTAAAAAGTGGTTGCCATGAGGAGCAGGGTCATTTCCACTTTGTTGAGCCCCTTTTCCAAAAGGAGGCATGCCAGCTGCACGCCAGATTCCATCTAAGTTTTAAGGAAGGCAGTTTAAACTACTGTTTCTCCAGTATTTGGATCAGGCCAATCCAGTAAGTGGAAAGCTGAAGCTCCTTCTGTAATTTCACATCACTGCAATTAACTGTGGTTATTGGTTCAGTTCTGGAATTGGTGTGTTTTATCCATTTATTAAAATTACGAGCTGCCTTGATGGCCTATGTTGGATAGGACAGAAATGTTAAGTAAAAACAATTTACTGGCCTCATGGGCCAGCCTGGTACAATACCTTTAATAACTGCAGTTGGGCGTATGTGAGCTCTTTTACGGGAATCTCGAACAGTTCCACTGGCTCAGATTCATCTTTCTTTTAAGCAAATAAGGAATAAGAAGAAAAAGATTAAGTTAGAAAGCTACTGGATAGTGTGCGTTCTTCTAAGGCTGTACTCAACTGCTTTTAAAGCTCTTTGACCCATTACGTTTAACTTAGCTAGCAAGTTACAAGTCTAAAAACTAATAATCCCAAATACCTTTGTTTGGTAAAAAGATCCCAGGTTTCCTTTGTTTTGTGTTATGTTAAAATACTTGGAATAAACATCATGGGAAAAACTGGGACAGTGGCTGCAGCCACTTCTGGACGTCATACTAAACCATAGTTTAGCATGATGTAAAGGAGCCTAGGTGAGTTTTGGGCTTAGGCACTCCCCCCACCTTTTGTATGTTTGTCTGAAATAAACCGTAGTTCATATGAAACATAATTGGGCAGTTCAGATGAAAGAACAATCACAGCTAAGGAAAACTGAACATTTCTGAAGACCCTATAGCCATATGGGAGAGGCAAGAGGAAACAGGGGAGCCTGAGGTTTGGCGCAGCTCATTCCAGCTTGTTCATGTCCATGCCAAACTATGATATCTGAATGTGGACATCATCTTCACATTGCAAACTTCATATGCAAGACAGTGCTCAACCTATTTCAGAACACCATATATTTTTCCCCTGGTTCAGGTCCGAAACATTACTTTAATAATAATGTCTAAAAACATTATTTGAATCTCTGCCCATCAGATAAACAACAGTTTCCTGCAAATAAATTGCCCGTAGTTTTTTTAGACTATTCCTTGAAGGAAAAATATTTAAGAACTACTTTCTTAATTCAAAGCAACCTTACACTTTATCCTCTCACTGAGAGGGGGAAAATAACTAAATTAATTCAATCCCATAATTCTAGTTGATTAAATCAATGTGTATAGAGATGTAGGATTTGTGGTCAGCAGCACACACAAGTCAGTGAATCACAGCATGAATAAGAAGATAGCATATTTTTCAACCTCATTTCATGAACTTCTAAAGGAAGTCAAGATGAAATCTTGCAAAAGCACAATAAGTAGTTACTTTCATTATATTACCACCAATCCAAGTCTCTTGAGATACAGCCATTTTACTGCCCATTTCAAAAATGCTAGCCAAACAAAACAAACAACACATTTAAAAATACCTTTTTCATAGCAATACAGCAAGTAAGGTCATGATATATGATAGGGACGTGATCCTTGGAAAGGTGTACATCAAATTCCACAAAGGCTGCTCCCTAAGTGAAAAGAAAAGTTGGAGGAGAGGACAGCAAATAGATTTTAGCATATGAAAGGCTAATATATATATATATAAAAGACAAATTTGCACACATTTCCACCAACTGTGAAAAGACACAATAAAGTGTTGGCTGGCATTCTGTAGCAATTTATAGAGGAAGTCTGGAAATGAACTAAAACTCTATTTGAGGAGAGCAACATCATTTTTATATAAAATGTGAGTTTTATGAGAAGCATGGTTTTATGTAACGATTTATATTTCATTTTATAGTGTTCATTCTGATTTTATTTATATGTGCAGCATAAATGTGATAGGATAGAAAATTGACTGATCTTTTATTTTTATTCTTTTTTGGGGGCGGGGAGGAACAAGCATCTAAAGAGCTTCTAACATTAAGCCTTCTTATAGTGAAACGTGTAAGTTCTCTAATGTGTATCAGGGTATGTTTTACCCAGAGTTACTTGCTCATAACTTTAAAGGGGAAAAATGAGGATCTATTCTGTGAGCAGACATTGAATATAGCCATGGCTTGGAGAAGGAAAAAAGTGACTGGGAAAAGTGAGTCTTGTGGATTATGTGCTATAGCTCTCCTTCAACAAGATGCCTTAGATTTAAACTGAGCACAATTCAGCTCTCTGTTCCTTGGTTTTTAGGCTCGCCTTTTCTAATAACTGGAAATGCTAACAGCTGTCATCGCTGAGGTCATCAGGGGGACAGGAAGCAGCACCCTGGCATCCCTCCTGGGTACAGCTCCACCTGCAAGCCTCTGCTACTATATGGAGATACTTTTTCCTGTCTTTCTATGGAATTTGTGATCTTTTGCAAGTGCCCTTGGGAGGACTTTGCCTTGAAAGGCAGCATATATGATCACTGAATGAATAAATGAATAAAAGATTATGTATTTTCTACAAGGTTCAGTCTTTGCTCATTGATAATAGACAGCCATAGGTGTTAACATGCAAAAAAAGAATCAAGGTAAAATCATCACACACATACATGTTTAGCAGCATTTTTCAAAGAAGCAATGGTATTTTCTCGAAGTTTAGCAAGCCTGGGAGGAGGAAAAAGGAAAACAGTTTTACTTATTTCTGATGTTGGGAAAAAAATAAAATTCACAAATGATGGGCAAGCAATTTTATAGGTAATGAACTTCTTAATTTGAGTTTTCATTGTACATGCAGCACCTTGCATCCTTGATCCACCAGGGCTGTCCCAAGGAAGAGGAAAACCTCCTTCCCTGAGCTGAAGTCTGCTAGACGTTCACAGGATTCACACTAGGGGAGCTACTAAAATTAAAACTCCAAATTCAATTACGCAAACTTACTTGGTGGTGGTTGTAGAGTTTCCTGCGCCTCTGTGTCCAACATCTAACCCTGTTCTGTCACGCCAGTATTTGGCATATGAGGCTTTCACATCACAGGAGTACCCTTGAATTGGCTTTATAATTATGTAGTCGACTAAAAAGAGAAAGCGAATGTCACTTGGTGGTCAAATTCTTTACTTATATACAATGAAATCTTTTCTCTCATCACTAGATTTAGAGAAATATCGCTTAAGATTTACTGGGATATGTTAAAGTACCTAATGGAGAACCAAAAGGTACATTTTGAATATATTCCTTATTATAGTTTCACTAGGCCCCTGACATAAACTACTAGTTCTGGTTGAAAAGCACCAGTTTTTCTGAAAGTCCCTGGACTAAAAATTTCTGAAGGCAAAAAGGGAAATGTATTTAGCTTAAGGCCCATGCTTGCATTACCACTATATTAAGCATACCTCTAACTTTTCCAATTGTTTTTCGTGAAAGTCTGCTCATAATAGGAAGAGTGAGAATGCCACAGCTCTTTCCCGATTCTGCAAGAGTGGAGGATAACAGACACGCAGAGCCCACGTGCCCCGGAAGTGCGTCTCCTTGAATCACTGCTTCACTAAGGTCTTCCTAAAAACGCAACAATGTTTACATATTTAATTTTACAGTCATACCACGTGTTGCGTTAGGTTCACGTTGTGTCTTTTCGGCTTGTGAACGCGGCAAACCCGGAAGTGTATACTTCCGGGTTTTGCTGCATGTGCAAGAAGTGTTCTGTGCGCTTCATACATGCGCAGAAGCGGCGCTCTAGTTAGAGACTTTTTGGGGTGTGAATGGCACCCCGGAATGGATCAGTTCCGTAACTAGAGGTACCACTGTATTGCTGTGAATTCATCTCGGCACTTCTTTTAAATTCCTGGAAATGTGAGGATGCAGAACTTGGAACATTCAGTGGGTTGCAGCCTACAGTGAAGCACCGTTATTTGTTCTGCAAAATGAGTCTGAAGGTTTTGTGAATTTACTCATGTATTCAGATGTACCCTTTTACAGTTACATTACGACTGAGAAGGCTAAATTGTGTGAATGAAAACAGTGAGTGGATACTTGGAACGTGAGCTCTGCAAGGTTGCTCATGCGGTCACTGGATGCAACCTGGTCGGTTTCATAAGTCCTCAGATAATCAGTAGAATAATACAGTAGTGGATTAACTGCACAAGCCCAATACATTTGATGCCAAGAGGTCTAAAACATTCCTCGTTCTGTGAGGTTCTTCCCCGCCTTCCACTTTCCTATCTATAAATTGTACCAATAGGATAGAGGTATAAAAAGGCTTTCTGGCCACCAATATTAAGCAAATAGCTAAGCCCTCACCTCAAAAAAGTCAAAGATTAATTCCAAATTGTCCGGTTCCATGGTCTGAATAGTATATTCTGTCCATCTATCAGGCTGCAGACCATAACCACATTCTGGCTGAGAATGACGAGATTTGAACTCAGTGTCACTTATTAGTGAGATCTCCAGCGTGTTTGGCATTTTATGTTGAATTGTAGGTGACAGTCTATCATCCTCTTCATCTTCACCCTCCTCCTCCAAGCCTTCAAGGGTGAGCTTCACCCTAAGCAGTAAGGAGAAAGCAAAATGTCACATTATGTAACAAATGATGTCACATTATGTCACAAATCTTCAGTGACATCAATAGTGACAGAATAATGTATTATGCTTTTGGTAACACAATGAACTCAAGGCACTAAAAATGCAGCATTATTTTTCTACTTAAGGACTCCAGTGTACCAATAATTTGAGTGTCTTGGGGGATGGGATGAAGGAAGAAATTCCTAAAAGGAGGCTGCATATGTACTACAAACTGTACAGATTTTTATTTTTAGTTTCCCAAAAGCAATGGCAGTGAAGAAACTCGATGCTGATTATAAAAGACTGAGAAATAACCACAATTAAGCCAGAAGCTATGTAGGGGGAAAGGAGTTTCTGAATTTACAAAATGGACTGGGAAAGGAACTCAAGTTTTTTCACAATGTCAATATAGATGGATAATCCAGTAGTATTCATATGCTAAAGATGGGATTTAGTTTCAATAGCAAATGGAGAACTTTGATTAGCATGATCATACCTAAACCTGGATTTTTTGAATTTTCTCTTAGTTATAGATACAGGAGGCTTTTCAGAAAAATGGAGGCGTAGCCTTATTTCTGTCTGACATGTCAGCCAACCGGAATCGACACTTTCCACATCATCTGACAAAGGAAAATAATAATAATTACAAAATGATTTTGCTACATTCCAGAATGACACCAAAAAGACTTCTTAAAGTTGTTACCAAAGCACTACTGTCCCAATATCCCAGTTTCCAAAAGGGATGTGCCATCACAAACTAGTTGCTGCTGTTGAAACTAGTATAGGTACAAAAATTCGAGGCATACACAACACAGACGCAAGCAGACATACTGGAATGACCCTAAGAACAATAAACGGTCTGCTGGCGTGCACATTTTCACTACGTTTACATGCTCCTAAAACTGTGGATGAGTTTTCTGCATGAGCAAGTCTGCAAAAGCCCAGGGCTTGTGCACTCCCCACTCCTCCCTCCACAGGCCAGGAGGAGGAATAAACTAGGATTCAGGTAAGATTTTCATCAAATCCTGGCAAATCACTATGTCTGTAAGAGGAAAAGTGGCTTAAAATACTGTAAACTCAAACCAGGTCAACTTCAAACTGTGAGTTATGAAACAGGCTTGTTCAATATTTTAAAGAACTATTCCTGGTGAGTACATAACAAGCCAGGAATCGGCAAAAGAAAAACTGAAACCTGATTTATGACTCCTGCTAGCAAAATGAAATAGGAGTGCTCAAAGCAGAGGCTTTGCTTGGGCTCAAAACAGATTGGCTTTAGTGTTCCAGGCAAACCCTCCTACTGTGTGGAAATCCACCAAATCGCATTTGAGTTTCCAAAATCAACCTTGAACATGTTGTGCACCAGGGAGAGGAAATTTACTATCATTTATTTTAAATGGCTTTTAATTCACATTTGAAGGTGCTCTTTCTACACAAGGCAGCTTACAAAACTCCTACATAAAAACAAAACTACGATAACAGTGCTTCTTACCAACGATTCCGAAGTGTCCGTCATCAACGGAAATATCCTCTAAAAATGAAGGAACAAACAGTGAGAGAAGTTCACATTCACAGGCTACAAATTATTGCGACTTTAAGCCTCAATCCTACACATACTTATTTGGGAGTAAGTCGTATTGAACTTTATGAGACTTTGATCCAAGATGGCATGTGGAGGACGTTATCAGTAATGGTTCTACTTTTGCACTTCACCGTTAACTGCTATAAACCAAATCATTTAAAAAGAAAAACAAAGCAGCAGCAAGTTTACTGCAACCTGCAAGATACTGCTAAGCTTTGTTTTCTTGCTAACATTATCTCCAGGCAAACTTAGCATGATGGACAGTACTTACTTCAAAATGAGCTATGTAAACTGGAAAAAGGATATTGCATTATCTTGACAAAATATAATCCTAATTGCTATTATACTAGAAAGATAATGCTATGTTACTAATGTGACAGACATTAAACTATCTGCTAAGCAACCAATAGTTCAGATATAAATCTTCTGCGTTTACAATTAAAAATGCTTATTTTCTTCCCTTTGCTAGAAACAATAGTCAAAGTTTCACCTTCAATCCATGCTACAGAAAGGTAAAAGATGAAAAGCTTTAGACATGGAATAAACTCATCAATAAACAGAATTATTCAGAGTTTAAAGTTGAAGTGTAACCCTCTAATATCAAAAGCTCAGTTTTACCCATGTTCATTTTCAGGCGCTATTTATATTAGGTCTGACCTTTCACCTGTAGCAAAAGAGTTGGGGTTTTTTTTGGCCATACAGAAAAAAATATCAGTTTGGAATAATCCCGTGAGGACCTTAAACTTTTGTGTGACTAATCTCCTTCAAGGTCAGCGGGACTACTAAGTTAAAAATTGAGAACAGCCACCAGGAGAATGTTTTCAAAGCAATGTAATTTCTCTCTAATGAGGTTATTGGGTCTTAGGTTGCCGAAGGCAGCACTCCCAATAGGATTGCACTGTAAGGCTTGGTATGCACATCTGTTCAGAATAAAGTCACCCTAAATTCAGTTAGATTTGCTTCTAGGCAACCATGCAAAGGATTGCAGTCTTAGAAGGAAAACCTAAGTTCATTCCTTAAGAGTATGGATTTCACTTTCAAATACAGTCGTACCTTGGAAGTTGAGCGGAATCCGTTCTCGAAGTCCATTTGACTTCCAAAATGTTCGGAAACCAAAGTGCAGCTTCTGATTGGCTGCAGGAAGTTCCTGCAGCCAATTGGAAGCAGCGGACGCCCCGTTGGACATTCAGCTTCCAAAAATTGTTTGCAAACCAGAACAGTCACTTTTGGGGTTGTGGTGTTCAGGAGCCAAAAAGTTCAAGAACTAAGCTGTTCGAAAACCAAGGTACGACTATAATGCTATTTAGGTGGGCACATTTCCATTCAATTTTTTAAAAAAATAATGAATGAAACAAAATCAGCCAACTGCAATCTTTTCAGGTACACCTGCTCCAGAGAAGACAGTATATAACAACAATCACCTTATTGAACCACCTTCAGGAGGAAGAACATTAGTTTAGACCACATGTTGCCTTTTGTACAGTTTATCTCAAATCAGTAGAAAAAATATCTACATTATTTATCCTGTACAGTGGAACCTCAGTTGTCGAACATAATCCGTTCCAGAAGACTGTTTGACTTCCAAAATGTTTGACAAAGGAGGCACAAAGGGCAGCCTGCAAAGTCAATGAAGAAAATTGAAAAAAACTCAGTGGAAGCCATTAGACTTCTCTAAAGCGTTCAAAAACGGAAGCATTTACTTCCAGGTTTTTGGCGTTCGAAAACCGAAACGTTCGGCTTCCGAGACACTTGAAAACCGAGGTTCCGCTGTACTTATATTATGTCCTATTGTATTCATGAATATGCTTCTGATAATGTTTCAGAAAACCTCCAAGGCAAAAATAATCTCTCTTACGAAAACAACTGGCACTCTGACTTAATGTTAGCCACAGTCAATTTATGGAATTTATGTTTCAAATCCACACTATTTTGTTCACAAACACTTTAAATGCTCGTGCTGTGCTAAAAATGGTGCCTTTGGTGCCTTAAGCAGTGGTCTTAATCTTAAACCTACAAAATATTACCAATTCCACTAAACCGTTTTGCAAAATATTAGTAATCTTATGCATATGCCTCAAAAGAGATGCAGTTCATGCCCATACCTAATGGGGTTATTGATCGTGGTGGTAGATGAGTCTCCCACTTGTGAATTATGACTTGGCATGGACCACCGGTTTTCTGTAATTTAAAAGTTAAATGTCTGCAATAATTTTCGTTAAATCCCGATTTATTTATCTTTTAACCAGTGATGCCATTTACAATCCTTTGTGAGCGTAGTTTACTTATACCACCTTTGAAGCACAAAGCTTTAAGTTTAATTCACACCATGTATACCATAATCATTGATGTCATTAAGACGCATCTCATCACCTTATGACAAAAAACCCCATTCAAATCACACTGCTATCTTATATTGAAGGGGGGTGGAGGGTGGGATTGCAATGGCAGCCCCTTAGTCTATCCTCCCATTTCCCCTTCATGAATCAGTCCTGCTTGGAGGCTAGACTGAACATGTGGGTCAGGATCTAGGCCAGTGGATGCAATCCCATGCACAGACCCCACTCCACAGGTCCAGATGGCTATGTGAGCTAGCCTAAGTGGTGACAAATTCTGACAAGTGTAGGGTTTTCCAGTATAGTTGCAATCGTCATACATGCTAACAGGCCAATTTTGGAACGGTCGTATGGGTATAACTAGTCACAAAAAATTGCAAACGCATGCTAACCAATTTGGGCACTTAACTAATTGTTATTGCTTTCTACAGTGCGTCAGACACAGAAGTTAAGTATGACACAGAGCACAAAGTCTGCACAGCATACCATAGCCCCAAATCTTCTGCACTTATATGCAGATACAACACCCCACCACCACTGAACCAGCATAGGAAACAATGGGGATCTAAGGCTCCCTTTCCACATGCGGAAGGAGTCTTCGGTTCAAAGAAGGGCTGCTTTGTGCTTCTGTGCCAAATATGTGAAAATTTCCTGCTTGTATATAAGAGTTTTCACAAGTATAAGAACTGCATCATAACCCATGTAGTACAGCCCTGTATGAACTCCTGTGCAATTGTCTGAGGAAGAGCATTAGCAGCTATTTAGATCCAACCCATTGCTTTGAGCACAGTGAAAACAGTGAAAATGAATGCCAATAATAAAGTTCCTTAAACACACACACATATTCCTGGGTTGTTTTGTGTTTTTTTGTGTATTTTTGGTTAAGGTGATAGAAAATGCGTATAACTCAGAAATGAACACGGCAGAGGGCTAGGTAGGAAAAAAGAATCATTAATGTGTATCTTTCAGCCTGATCAGCCGAAATTTCTATTTAGGAGTTGGGTGCTCAAAATTTGCCATTTTGAGGGTTCTTAGCTGATCTTTGGGTCTTATAAAGCCTGGTTTGCAGCTGATTGGGGGTGTCTGCAAACCCCCTTTGGACTGAGCCATGTCTTTACCACCCCCCCCCCAAAACTATGATGTAGTACAGGTGGGCACAGTTTGGACAAAATGGCCTTGTGAGCCAAATGGGGAGGACTGGCGGGCCTGATTAGGCCCACAGGCTGAGGGCTCCCCACCACTGACAAAAAGTAACCCACAGGATGGATAAGTGTGGCATCAGAAGCCAATCACAGCGTGCTTGTTTTCACATGATGCAATTTCTTAGCTGGCATCAAAAATGAGCCCCATGTCCCCCTGAAAATAGTAATGAAACTTCTTGAGATGTCTATGTCTCAACACATCCTAAAAACAGGAACTGCCCAGAATCCAGATAGACTGTAAACAAGTTGTACACATTACTAAGTTTTGAGAACTCTTTCTTCTTCCAAACCAAGTGTATGCATTCACAGAATACAGTACTCCTAAAGAATCTACTTGAATTAGCAAACATTTATTTAAGAACCTAAGACTGCAACTCTAAACACATTTTCTAGGGAGTAAGCCCCACTAAAAATAGTGAGACAAAGGGTTGTATCTAATGCTGTTCACACACAAGCAGACATACGCTTTTTAATAACTCTCCATCCTCCTGCAGTCCCAAATACCCCCAAAATCTGCTCCAGAGGATTCCCAAGCCCTTCAGAGCCGATCCTGAGGGTGTGAGGGGGACTGCAGGGGGGAGGAGAGAAAGATGAAATCCCATTGCAAAAGTGGAAATCCATTCACACAACACTGGATTCTGCCCTTCCTTCCAAGTACAAAGTACAGAATTGTGCTTCCACCTACAGTTATTGCCATTATTCAGCTGTAGAGCTGACCCTCCTACATTTTAGATTAAAAAATCTATTTAAGAATCATATATTTTAAAATCAAAAGCACAGCATAATTCACAAAGACCCAAGACCATTTGTTCTCACTTCAGACACTGGGAACAACAGAGTCATCCATACAACATCTGCTGAGGTTTTACAAGTTCAAAATATAACAATTATTAGAATTATTATTTTATTATACCCCATCCACTCCGGGTGGTTTCCAACGCGTATAAAAACATAATAAAACATCAGACTTTAAAAACTTCCTGATACAGGGCTGGCTTCAGGTGTCTTCTAAAAGTTGTATAGTTATTTATCTCCTTGACATCTGATGGGAGGGTGTTCCACAGGGAGATTAGTTTGTGTCTTTGAGCCATTAAGCCCATGTAGTTTATTAAATTGAATGTTTGTACAACTGGATCTATGGCCATACAACACGCACTAAATAAAATAAATCATCTGAAAATGCAATATGCTTTTAACTTATAAGGCAGTATTATCTTTTGTGGACACTGTACTATTCAGTAGCTAAATCAGAAGGGATGGCATACGCACCCCAAATGAAATTTATTTGAAAAAAGTTGTGCAAGCAGTTTCATACTGGATACTTATCTTTTCTAGCCAGTATCTATGGCTGCTAGCAGAGTGGGTGGGGTTTTTGTAAGACACTTCTAGAAACAGATGATTAACAACAGAAACAGTAACTTTTGAGTTACCAGGGTCAGGTAATTTTCTAAGAAAGCGTAAGGATCTCCCTTCCCGCAAGCACAAATAAATCAAGATAATACACAAGAAGTACGGGATGGGGTATAGAAAAATATTTGCTTAATGTTTCTAAGGAAAGCGTTATATAAAAAGGAAAAGGGCTTCCTAGAGAGCCAACAAGGTGCCAGCTATTTGTACTCTGCCCATGGTCTCTTAGTGTAATTTTATTTCTAAAGCAAAGGAGGGGGCCCGATGAGAGTGAACTGCTGTCTCTCAAGCTACTATAGATCACTCTTGTCTCCCCTGATGTTGTTGGACTAAACCTCCCATAATCCAGTCGGTTTAGCCAATAGGGAGGGACTAAGGGAGCTGGGGAACAAAGTTGAAGAATACTGCTCTAGATTCAAGAAATCATCTTGATAGCTTTATGCCCAACCAAGCTTCCGCAAGCATCTAAGCAATGTGAAGTATTTTTACACCTGGGAAGTTAGGGAACTGGAACTGTTCCCAATAATAACAACTGACTACATAGCTGTCATCTGCCCCGATTCAAATTAGTCCAAGACAACTTAATGAGGAGTTTAACAGCAGTAACAGAAAACAAGTCAGTCTCCTTGGCAATAATATTTAAAGAAGCATCATGTCAATTATCTCATATATTTGAAAGTAAGATGGAGTCATATGTTACACATGTTAGCAGAAAAATGCCACTTGGACTACTCAAATTATGAACCAAGTTTAGGTTTACATATTCAATCTTGACAGGTATTTTTGTCATGGTCTAAGAAATCATTAACATATATTTAGTATTCTAAATATATTTGTGATTCACCTTCTAAGGTGTTAGTCACAACATCATGGTAAAATCAGATTTATCACCCTTGTTTAAAAGTTTATGTAAAAAATAGTGAACCTGTTAACTTGCCCTATAAGCATTAAGACTGAAACTAGAAAGTCTGTTTTATTTCCTGGTTCATGACACTTGACACATTTCTGTGTATTAAAACCCCTTCATTTGGCTCTTATATCAGCCTTAGTCTAATTGTAGGCAGTTTCTCAACTTATAATAAAATGCGAATGTTTTGCAATGTATTTTTAATGTTGAACACCACCCAGGGATCTTTGGATAAAGGGCGGTATATAAATTGAACAAATAATAATAATAAGGACTACAATACATTCCAGTCATTAAAACCAATCAGGGCTAAGTGAAATGACTAGAAATGGGAAAAATGCAACAGGAAGAGCCATTTAATGAAAGCACTGATTATTAATTCAATACACAGGAGCATTTAATGTTACATTTACTTATGTTACAGTCAGTCGCCACATTCTACTTTGTGTTCTTAGTATCGCTCCTGCTTTCAGCTTCACTGTATTATATCCTCACATGGGAACAATACATTCTTTATGCTAGAATAACCACCCCGCAATAAAAATGCACGCTTTTGCCAATATCGAGGCTCACAGTGTCCATCAATATGGGCTCTTTCCATATGTCTCTACTCTGCTATTCCATAAAATTCATACTTACCACAGAAGACTCTGCATCACACGGAACTTACAGAGTGCACAATACAGAGCACCTACTTAAAAGGAAACAAACTCACCAAATACGTTCTGTGAAGTTTGCATGTATTACAAGGGAACTTGATTTACTTCAGATTGTTTTTCTTTAAAAAAACCCCCACTACGTTTACACATTTGACAATATTTAAAAGGGTGTGGGCAGAAAGGGATAAAATCTAACTTCGGCAAGGGTTTTGGCTTATGAGTCCACAAGCCTTCACCGATTTCTAGTGTGTGCTGCAAAACTACTTAGGCAAAATCTAGCCACTTTCTACTGCTGGACTTATGTTGCTAGTATGTTAAATGCTTGTGCTATGTTTAAAACTCTTTAAATACAAGTTACAAGCAACATGATTTTTTTTGGGAATGCACCAGTTAAGCTTGATATGCTTCACGTTCTACATCTTTCTTACATAGAAAGCACTTGGGTAGGAAAAGCATGAGATTTGCAGATCACGGCATGCATCAGTTTACATAAGTATTTTGATCAGCACGCAAGCTGGGAAGCAGTGATTTGTGGTTTGCAAATACTGTGCAGAAGGTTACACGCAGGCACACTCTCCACACAGAATTCAAGGTCTCATACACAACTGCTTTCTGGATAGGAAGCTTTTACTGAAGTTAAAAACAGGAGAATTGAATTCAAAATGAATCCAACAGCCAACTATACTGTGGGCTATTTCCAAACGCCATACCACTGGGAACTTATCCCTAAGAGTTAGTCAACAAGTTATATTGGTGCTTACTTAGGCATACGTACCTGGGGTTCTAAAAAGGTCCCCTGAAAGTATCGATATTCAATATCATCTCCCCTAGGAAGTGGAACTGTAGTTCTCCATAGCAGACTGCAGAAAAGTGTTTTTGAAAACATTTTAGAAAAGATATAGGATGGCTGTACAACAATGACACTTACTTTAAAAATCCCTGTGTGTGTGCACACCTCTCAGAATACAAGGTGTCTGACGTTTTCTTCCATGTTGTTTCAAAGGGCCATTTCTGCTGTGACACTATGTATTTTAAAACCATCCATGCAATTAGCTGCACGTGGAAAATGAGTGGCGCTCATTCATAGCACAGTGATCCAATAAGGATCCAATAAGGATCATTCATAGCACAGTGATCCAATGAGTTCTCAGTTATATTTGAGAAAAGCAGACACCAGGGATTCCCCCCCCCCCCCGCCTAAGTGCAACCACCGCTATGATAGTATTAAAAAACTGAACTTAGGGGCCTTAAAGCTACATCAGATTTGTCTCTTCTCAAGAGGCAAGACGAAACTGCTGGGGTAAAGAAAAGGAACAAGATGCCTACTGCATGCAAAGAACTCACTGTGCAGCTTTCTGAATCACACTGGAAGGGGCTGGGGAAAAGGTAACATTTGATGAAGGTATGCAGGGGTAGCCAATGGGGACTCCATATATTGTTGGACTACACCCCTCATTATCTTTGACCAGTGGCCATGCTACTGGGGTGATGGACACTGTAGTTGAATGTGTTACGTGGGTGAAAGTACTTTTTTACAGGCACGCTTGAAACAAATGTGAGCAATTCAAGTGCTTAAGCAGGATTGAAGTACATACCAAGGCAGAAGGGATAATCCACCTCAAGTGTCATTTGTCTTCTAGAATGAGGTGCTCAGAAGTCGAGGTAAAGAAGTAGCACTTGAACTGTATAATTGGTGTCAAGCCAGCCTGCATGCATGGTTGTGAATTTCAAAATGTGCTACTGAAAGAAACTTACACATCACCAGCCTCCTCCTCTGGCTGTAGGATTACTGCGGATTGGGGATCCCAACTTCCCAGAGAATTGCAACTGCCACATATTGCCAAAACTTCTCCTAGAAAAAGAAATATATACTAGAAAGCATACAATAAAGCTCCTAAACATTTAAGAGTTTTCACAATACACTTTTGCCAATATTATGTAACGTATCAGGCCCACACTAAGAACAGGCGCAGACTCGAAATTATTCAACTTCTGAACTGCTTTTCTTTTAAGAATATTCAAAACGCTATCTGAAAATCATAGAACTAAACAAGCAGCAGGAGGAATTTATGTGCCTGTCGAAGCACACATAAGGCAAGGCAGACCTAAGGGGGGGGGTCTCAAAACTTGCATCTCATGAAGTTAATGCATGGTTGGAACTTTTGCTCACTCTCCTCCTGCCATGTCCCCCCCCCAATCTGCTCCAGGGGGTTCTCCTAATCCCCTGGAAGAGATTTGAGGGGACATGGGCAGCAGAAGAGTGAGGGATAGCTCTGTTGTACAAATGGAAGTTGTTCCATTCACATAATTACTTTTTTGCATTCAACCCTCAGTCTTTCTCTCACTCAGAAAGCCCAGCAACGGGGTGATAAAGCCCTCTGGGAACAGACCCTGCCCATGTATCAATCTGTTAGCAGATAACCTTTAAACGCTTATTTGGGAGGGGGGCTGCTAATTAGTTACAATTAGTTCACTAAAGCAGGCTGTTCTATACAGTGGTAACAAAGAGAGGATTGAAGAAAAGGAAACAGATAATCTGTATGTTACTGTGAGCCTGGAAAGTAGCAACCTAAGCATTTATTCACTGCAGTGAAATACCATTCCCAGCACTACTCGATACACACATAACACTATATGGGTCTACCGGGGGGGAGGGGCAGGGGGGATGGAGAGAGGTGAAATGATATCCCAAAGCTGTGTACAAGCTGCCAGTCAGCCTTGTAGGAACATTTGTGCAACACATTCTTACATTAAATAAGTCTTGTAAGCATTTATACAGGTCATGTGTACTAAGCTAAAAACAGTCGGTTGACTGTTATCTGAGACACCAATAACTTGTCGGCTGCCTGGTGAGCTTGGGCCATTATGTAATATTTCTGAACATGTCACCTGGCAAGGGAAAATGATCAAGGAGGTGACTTGGACAGTACAGTTGTTATGAGATCAATGCAGCTTTGTTGGCAGAGCTCAGCAGTGGAGGGTGGAGATATAAAGAGAGGTCGAAAGAGGGCAGACACAGACCTAGGAAGCTGTGTGAAGAGGACCAAGTAGGGTACTCAATTTTATTTTTAAAAATTACCGCATTTTTCGCCCTATAGGACGCACTTTCTCCCCTCCAAAAATGAAGGGGAAATTTGTGTGCGTCCTATGGAGCGAATGCAGGCTTTCGCTGAAGCCTGGAGAGCGAGAGGGGTTGGTGTGCACTGGCCCCTCTCGCTCTCCAGGCTTCAGGCAGCTATCCGCAAGCCTTCGGAACACTCCGAAGGATTGCGAATGGCAGCCTGCAGCCTGAAGCCCGGGGAGTGCAGCGCAGCTTCAGGCAGCTATCCGCAAGCCTGTTCTCCGCAATCCTTCTGAACCTGGCGGGAGTTCCCGCCAGGCTCCGAAGGCTTGCAGATCGCCTGTTTTGGGGGCTGGGGTGGGGGAAGCTCGGGCTTCCCCCGCCCCAGCCCAGCGGCTAAAAACGAAGCCATGCGCAACCTCTCCTTGCTGGAGCGGTTGCGCGTGGCTAAAGAGGAAGCCAAGACAGCGAGCGGGATGGATCCCGCTCGCTGTCTTGGCTTCTTTGCTCTTTGGGGCTGGGGGGGGGGGAATATTTTTTTTTCTTTATTCCCCCCCCCTAAAAAAAAACTAGGTGCGCCCTATGGTCTGGTGCACCCTATAGAGCGAAAAATACGGTATATCTAAAGAGGAAGAGAATACAAGTGGGTTGGAAAAAACACTGGTGCCAAACTTTACAAGGGACATGAGCATGCATGCATATGCTTGCATGTCAGAAAGCCAAAGCTCGTTACAAGTGTTTTGTACCTGGTGGTGGTATTCCTCTTACTTCAAAGGTAATGTGGCAAGGTGACATGCTTGTGAATGACGTTCAATGGCTGCTGTACCCTATTGAGGAAGGGGGCAAAAAAAAGCACTAGTTTAGGAGCAGGTCATTTCTGTATACATCTCAATATTATACCTTTTTTAAAAAAATCCAGTTATACCAAATTCCCTTCTGGAGAATCTTCCAAGGGCCACATGTCAGGAGAGGGTGGGGGGGCCAGAGGCAAATGTGAACAGAGAATGCAAATTTTACCTTTGCACAGTAGGTTAGTTTCCACACACACTCACACATCCTTCTCTATCTTCCATGCGGACAACCAAGAGGAATTACCAGAGTTCAGGGACACATTCAAGCCAGGCAAAAACATTCAAGGTGTGAAGAAAGGCCAGTGAGGGCTATGGCCTGAGGAAAATTATGAGAGCCAGGCAGAGAGGCTTAAAGGGCCACATTTGGTCCCCAGGCCTCAGTTTCCGCACCTGATTTATATCCCGACTTTAAAGAATAAAAATATTTGTAAGGTTGCTTACAATCAACAGAAACTCTGCCATGTGTGGATTAAATTTCAGTTTGTTCATTCCCACCCATCTCTGGGGACAATTCTGACACTGAATCATAATTTCCAGAGATTAGGAGCTGGAAGTGAGGCAGTACTGAGCGGGGCCTGCTGACAGATGGGTAGAAGAGGTCAGATTTGGGGGCCCAGAAGAGGCCCCAGATTCTTAATTTTCTCCCCCCTCAAAATCACTCAGTTGGACATTTCTGGAGGAAGTTCATCCCCATGAAAGAGCAACAGAATAAGCAGGAGAAGATGGATGCAGGAAGGTACTGGGGTATGTTTGTTAAAACACTTTCCTGGAGCAAACATTACTTTATTTACTCTTAGGAGTGAATAAAACACAACTGGCTGGTTTTGGTATCTTTTACCCAGAAGTATCTCCCTTGAAATAAATGACGTTTTCTTCTAATGAGAAAAATATATATATTATAGTGCCCCCACCGATTTTCCATGTCACCCAGGCAACCACTACTGGCCTGCTTGTCATCACTGAGCTGTTATTTATACAGTCACCATAAAACAAATACAGTGGTGCCTTGGGTTAAGTACTTAATTCGTTCCAGAGGTCCGTACTTAACCTGAAACTGTTCTTAACCTGAAGCACCACTTTAGCTAATGGGGCCTCCTGCTGCTGCCGCATGATTTCAGTTCTCATCCTGAAGCAAAGTTCTTAACCTGAAGCACTATTTCTGGGTTAGCGGAGTCTGTAACCTGAAGCGTATGTAACCTGAGGTACTACTGTATATATAATGCAAAAAGAATCAGCAACTACATCCACAAAACAATTTACCTTGCAGTTAAATTTCCTATGTACTTTAATGCAAATATTCTTTAAAATCAAGGCAGGCAATGTGTTTCGAGGGCATATATGTTTTGTATATTTGTATCTCGATTTTCCTCTCAGGAGCTCCAGACTGTGTTGATTGTCTTCCCCTTCCTACTTTTATCACCACAACAGCTGTGTGAGATAAGCTAGGTTGAGTTTGTAGTTCAGGCACCAAAGCGGTCAAACTACACATTTACATATGTTTACAATTTTTCTGCGGGTTGCTATTTATCGGGGTCAGCAAATTTTTTGTTTGTTTGTTTTGGTACTTTGCTGTAAATATCAGGACTATGAAAGCCTCCAGTGAAAGCAAGGAGGGTGCTTTCTTGGCTTTATTTGCATGATCTGTGGAGATGCACGGAGATTCATTCTGCAGTCACACTGTCTTTGGCATGGTTCTGAAGAAGTGATATTCTTTCAGATCATGTGCTCTCTGTGGACATCAAACAAGCTGCACTGCAACCATCCACACAAACTTTGTGTAGCAGGGAACAGCGGCAGGAGTCTCTAGGGAGAGTTATTAAGGAAAGGAGAAGCCACAGCTGCTTTTTCTGATGAAGAGAGAGGAAGAAGCAGCTGGGCCTGGGGAGACTTCAAAACATCGCTTTCCATTCCTATTAAAATATTTTATAACTTGATCTCGAGGAGAAAACGTCTGAGTGGCTGACATTTTCTTTAAAACAAAACGTGAAGCTTAAAAACAAAAAGTGAAAGAATGGCAGCACACACACCCACACCCCACGGTTCTAAAATGCCCATACAATTACAAGCTACTGTGCTCAGCAGTTCCGTTTTGGGCAGAAATATACCAAAATGCAGAACTGGCTTTGTGCAATAAGGAGGAGGGATGAAATTGATTAAAATGATTTTTCTTGCATGTTTGTTTGTTTTTTAAATGCAGCTGTGTCTTAACATTAGGTTGTAGACCTAGTAAGAATAAACCCAATGAAATTAATGAACCCAAGTTATCCATGACCATTGATTTTAATGGATCTACTCAGAGTAGGACTGCACTGACTACTACCCATTTTCCTTAAAGTAGAACTAATATCCATCGGTGGAACTGCATAATTTCCATGACGTCAGTCAAAGGATCTGTGTACACTGCAGGGTTTGTAACAGCAGCATCCAAGTTATTTCTCAGCTGATAGCCCAAAGTGTTGACAAGACAACTTCTTCACACAGAGAAATAAATCAACCAGAGTATTTATGGTTCTGATGCTGCATTGCAGCATCACAGCCTACTCAAGTTCAGGAGGGAGAATTGCATGGCATCAATGCAGAATGCTACTGATAAACTGAAATGAAGTATTTCTGTTTCTTTCAGATATAGCCCTATAAATCTGAGGTGCTGAATTGTATTCTACAGCAACAACAAAAGTGATATGCTTTGAGGAATACATACTTAGTATGAGATCTTAAGCCAGAAAAGTATTAACTAAGGGTGAAATCCAGTGGCATATGAGCAGAACAGACCTCTACTCACCAATGAGACTTCACCTTCCTCTCCACCACCATCATCCCAAATAACCCAAATCTGCTTCAGATATTAGTCCTCAGGTTAGAAAGCCCTAAGTGTATTTAGGATTAAACCACCTTACTGCTTTAACACCCTGGTCAGCAACTATTTTTAAGACAAAACCATATTTTGAAATGTGCAATATAGGCTCCATACTGACACTTCTCTTTCCCCAGTGTAAGTTGTTGATGCTTTAGGTAGGTACAAAGACTTTCCTTTAGGTACCTCAGCACCTCTCTATTATTTGCCATGCCAACATACTTACAGAGCAGAATGGTTGAGATGTTTAAGAAGGGGAGGGTCCTGGCAAAATTTCTCCTCACATCACAGGAGAGGGGTCCAGAGAGCCCCTTTGCCTATGCTACATAATAGTACAGGTGGAAGAGTACAATTCTTTAATTGCTACCGTAAGTGGTACATTTGGATCTAAAACATAAATAACTTGCATCACAATGTACCGTACTTCAACACAATTACTGCCTAGCATGCTTGTTTATTATTGCACTGCAAGTATTTCATTTGCTTTGGAGAAGAGATAAACTGGTTGATAACAAATTTGTCAGAGAATTACAAGATGAGGTCAACAGACATATACTGGAAGCTTTAAGTCACCCTATGCTATGTTACTCAAGTCTATCTGGTACTTTTTATACAAGAAATACATGGTCTATATACTGAAGCTTATGTTCAAATTCCACAATCCTGAGCCAATGTGATTAATTTTGCTTAAAACAATTAAGACTGAGATATACAAAAAGGTAAACACAGGTAAGCCAACAAATCCCAATGACTGTCTACTGTTTTAACGCCAAGTTTACAAGAGTATCAAATGCAAATGTATGTGCACATTATCATCAATCTTTAAAAAAATGGCTTACATACCTATACAAAGTAGTATAGTTTTCCCTACTGTACACAGAAGGCATCTATAACATCCCACTTAAAGGACTGCTATTCTTCAAAACCTTCACGTCTGAAGAGCTTGTTTGTTTCTTAAGGATATATAAGGCTCAAAAGCGTCTGTCATCCATGCTGCAGCTAGCTTAATGTTATTTAATACAGTCACAATCCTCCCTAGACAGCTGCTCCATATCAGCTGGCACCAGCTTTTTTATCGTAACATACCTTTAACACATTTCTTTGCCTCCTGCCACCCCAGTCTGTGTGTCTATGACCAATAGCAAAGACAATAATTAAAAACCTTTCACTAACGCCCTTCTCTCTGGCTGGCTTCTCCCCAGCTCCATGACAGCTTCTGAGGAGGATCTGGCATCTTTCCCACATACTCTGCACCAAAGAGGCAGACAAGGACACAGAAGCCAAACCAGTACCTAGACCTTTCTTCTTTCCCTCCTCTGCAAGACAGACCACTGTCTGGATTAACCAGGAGCATTATGAAACTACCTGTCCCATATAACTCTAGAGAGGTGGAATAAAAAGGGACTATTGCGTAACACCGCCAAAACCACTGAGGAGGAAGAAGAGGGAGAGACTAGCGGTTTCACTGCAGTGGCCAATCTGTGCCTAGGCTGTACAATTTCACATTGCTGGTGGGAACTCACGTGAACTCACATACCAAAACAACTCTTTCCACACAAAGTTGTAATGTCAGGGAGAAGGTTGCTAACCTAGCCTTCTTCCTCTCATGCCAGAATAAATATAAATACAGTGGTACCTCGGGTTAAGTACTTAATTCATTCCGGAGGTCTGTTCTTAACCTGAAACTGTTCTTAACCTGAAGCACCACTTTAGCTAATGGGGCCTCCTGCTGCCGCCGCGCTGCCGGAGCACGATTTCTGTTCTCATCCTGAAGCAAAGTTCTTAACCCAAGGTGCTATTTCTGGGTTAGCGGAGTCTGTAACCTGAAGCCTGTAATATAAATATATATGCAGTAAATTATTTAGACATGGAAAAGTATTCAGTCATGTGAATTCCCACCTGCAGTCTGAAGAAGTACAGCTCAAACACAGGTTAGATTCCTCTCCCACCTCTGCAAACCACAGAGAGAAATAAGATCTTTATAAATCTGCAGGAATTATAAATGGGAAAGAAGGGTCATGTTGTTCTCTGTCTCTATTTTATGTTCTGATATTTTCTGATATGGCGGAACAGAAATACTTTTATAATTAAATAAAGCAAAACTGTAAGAGGGATTCACTTTTCCCTGCCCAATACAGAACATGCTTCTCTTGGTGAACTTTTAACAAGTAGAACTGCACTCTCATGCTTCTGCTGAAGTCTAGTGTACTACACAACACTGGCTCTCTCTGGTTAGTCGCACCAATGGCATCTTTTTCCTGTTTATCCTCTTTTTTTAAAGTAGGAAGTAAGAATTGCCAGACGGTAAGAAGGAAAGAACTTTGCACCTCTGATTGTCATGTAGTAGAGATGCTTTCAACAGGTGCACATTTCCTCTCTCTGCACAGGAAGTTGCACCTGCTGAAGTTCCCTCATCTACAAAGCTGTTAAAACTGCAGAGGTACTGCTGTCTTCCTTTGCATCTTGGTCATCCTACAGAGAGAAAAGGGAAGATGGGCACATTCAGTAAACAACTTAAGCCATGTCCCGTCTTGCATAACTGGAATTATGGAAGTTCCTTGGGCCCAATGAAGATGAACAGTGGCTGGCAAGGAGGAAATGGGTTCAAATCCACCACAATGCTCACTGCACAAGTCACCTTGGACCCAGCCACCATCTCTCAACCTGACTCAACTCCCAAGGCCGTTGTAAAGATAAAAGGTGAGGGAGTCAGCACCCTGACCTCCTTGACGAGTCAAGGAAGGAAGAGAAAAATGTAACATTATAAAAACAACCATTTTGCTGAGCTTGTGGTGGGGGCTAATATCTCAGCAACAGCAGCACATACAGAAAGTTCCACGCTCAGTTTCCATCCTCTCCATGGCAAAGCTGGGAATTATGGATAAGCCCTGAGTTAAGATTTAAGATGGTTGTTTCAGGCTCAGCAGAAGGAAGCTGCCTGTTGTCCCTATTAGCAGGGGCAGTTCCAGCTGTCAAAGGAGATCACAGAATCACTCTTGGAAGATGCGATGATGATGATGATGATGATGATGATTACTATTACTACTACTACTACTATTAGATCACCGAATCGCAGTTAAATGGAAGATTTTACTATTACTACTATTTATTAAATTTGCACACACCCCTTCATCCAAAGATCCCAGGGCGGTTCACAACAGGAAAGGTGCCTCCATGGGGCCATCTGGTATCTAACCCCACTGCGACGCGGGGATCTCCGCAGAGGATCACAGGAAAACCCTCCAGGCACAGGATCGCTTTTCCCACGCAGGACCAGTCCTCCCAAACGGGGTTGTTGTCAAAGGGAGAGCTTTCACACACAGTCCCAGCGGCCCATGTCCCCCCCCCCACGCAAACCTTCACGCCCGAGTGCAGAGTTCGAATCCTACCGTTAGCTCGGTGTTTTTGTTGGGGGGGGGGAGTGGATTAAACCAACACGGCGCAGGAAGGGGGGGGAGGCGGCTGTGGGAGGAGGAAGAAGACAGGTTTCCTCACAGCAAAACGCGCAAAAAAGGCGTAGGCGCCTCCCCACCACGAGAAGCCCCCACAGCCACGCGCGACCCCATCTTCTGTGACTGACCTGCCCACGGAGAAGAGGCGACGGCGAGACTTCCTCTCCGGGTTCGGCGAGGATAAAGCCGGCGGCGCTGACGACTGTCGAGCCTCTTCCCCTCCCTGCCTCAAACCGGTTACAGCCGCCCCGGCCGGAGCCGCCACCGGCGCAGCCGCCACGGGCGGAGGGGGGAGGGGAGCCGGCGCCCGGGAGCACGTGACGGCCGCGGCCAATCAGGGAGTGGGAGAGAAGGGGTTGGGGGAGGGGAGAGAGGGAGACAGAAGCCGCCTCAGCCGCCCGCGAGGGGGCAAGCGGCGGTTTTTCCTAGAAAGCGCGGCCTTGGCAAAGCTGAGGGGAGAGAGGCGGGCAGGGCGGGCGGAGGCGGAGTGACCGGCGGAGGAAGGAAGGAAGGAAGGAAGGAAAGGCCAAGCCGGGTTGCCGCCGCCGCCGCCGCCGGTTTCGGGTGAGATTCGTCGCACGTTCATAGGCTCCTCAGACGCGGTCGGGTTTCGCGCCGACTAACCCGCTTATTTTCCGCTTATCTTCCGTGAGAAGAGCGAGGAATATTATGGCTACTAATATATACAGTAATATATTGGGAGGGTATGTAATAATAATAACAACTAGTGCTCTTTTTTCCCTAAAACAATGTTTAGGGGTACTCTCGTTTTGACTCAAGAATATCACCGTTTTATAGTTCAAATGGGGAAAAATAAATACAGTAAATGGACAAAAGTACAAAGAATCACAAAATGGCTAGGGGTGTGCGTCCCCCCAGAAAAAGCACTGATGATAATGATGATAATATAATAATAATAATAATAATAATAATAATAATAATAATAATATTATTATCCAGGCTTACAGATATATGTATATAGTACACACACACACACACACACACACACTTGTCTTCTCATGTATGGGAAGCTCAGGAGTGTGTGTATGTAATATGTAATATATATATATAAATATATATATGTAATTATC
Source organism: Podarcis raffonei (assembly GCF_027172205.1). Classification (NCBI taxonomy): domain Eukaryota; kingdom Metazoa; phylum Chordata; class Lepidosauria; order Squamata; family Lacertidae; genus Podarcis; species Podarcis raffonei. Next base: position 18,402,174 of record NC_070604.1, read on the forward strand.
TGTAAGCCCCTTTCAGTCCCTGTCAGAAGGTTGTGACTGAAAGGGGCTTATAGATATTATTATTATTACACAAACAAACAACATTTCTACAATGAAAACAGGGATGTCCTATTCCATAATCATAACAATAATTTTATTATTTATACCTCGCCCATCTGACTGGGTGGCCCCAGCCACTCTGTGCGGCCTCCAAACGTATATAAAAATATAATAAAACATTAAACATTGAATGTTACTGTTAATTGAATTTGTATATTGCCTCTCCAGGATTTCAGACAGCAGTCTCTCCCAGAATGGGCATAGCAAAGAGGAGGGCAGTTGCCCCCCCAAATCAAGGAATGAAGCAAAGCAATGACACCAGAAAGTAGTGTGGGGTGGCACTTGCTTTGAAGTGTTGACGTTGTCTGACATCCCCACAAACAAATTCAAATGAATGCTTGTGGGAATGCAGGAAGCTGCCTTATACGTACTGAGTCATACGTACTGAGTCATACGGATACAGGGGTGTCCCATTTTGCTGCCTTAGGCAAAGTGGGGAAGCAGGTTCCAGGGCTCTTACAAGACCTTGCTGGAAGCTACAACTGCTTCTCCTTGCTTCTCCAGTGAAAAGAGGTGCCCCTTAGATTCTGCCCCCTGAGGCAACCGTCTTGGTCATCCTCATGGACAGTCCAGCCCTTGTCAGATCATTTGGTCACCAAGCGGCGGAGCATATGCCCGTGCTGCCCGGGGCGGGTGCACAGAGTGCACCCCCAAAGGGAGGGAAGAAGGCGCCCTCCTGGGCATCTCAGGGGATGAGAGGGGTGGAGAAGCTGCCACCCACTCTCCTCCTGCTTTCTGCCGCCGGATCAAGCCTGATCCGGCGGCGGAGCTGCTGTGGCTGGGCGCAAGGCGCTCCATGCCCGAGGAAGGTGGGTGGCATCGTTGCTGCCCACTCTCATACTCTCCTCCCCTGGGTTATACCAGCGGAGCTGCGACCAGGCACGAACACCAAGCTAAGGCTCAGCTCCTCTCTCAGAGCCAGGCTCCAATGAAGGAGCCTGCTGTGGGGGCGCCCCCTCACAAAATTGTGCCCGGGGCCTCTACGCCTCTGGGTTCACCTAGCTTGTATCGCCCACATCTCCTGGCTGCAGCTCTCCAGGATTTCAGGCAGGGGTCTCTCCCAATCTGGAGATGTTGGGGATTGAACCTGGGACTTTCCCCTTTGCAAGACAGATGCTCTATCACTGAGCTATGGCTCAATAAACTCTTCTCCCATCTCTGGTAGATGTTATTCTCCCCCATACCTCTGATTGCACAGTGCTTGATATATTCCATATCGGCCAATACCCTATATCTGTGGTTATTGTCATCCAGTAAATTGGTTGCAGCCAACCCTGTAAGGGAAGTGTTCAATAGATCATGTCCAAAGGATGACATGGCACCTCGCCCATGCACACTATAATACATATACAGTGGTACCTCGGGTTACAGACGCTTCAGGTTACAGACTCTGCTAACCCAGAAATATTACCTCAGGTTAAGAACTTTGCTTCAGGTTAAGAACAGAAATCATGCTCCGGCGGCGCGGCAGCAGCGGGAGGCCCCATTAGCTAAAGTGGTGCTTCAGGTTAAGAGCAGTTTCAGGTTAAGAACGGACCTCCGGAACGAATTACAGTGGTACCTCGGGTTAAGTACTTAATTCGTTCCGGAGGTCCGTACTTAACCTGAAACTGTTCTAAATCTGAAGCACCACTTAAGCTAATGGGGCCTCCTGCTGCTGCCGCGCCGCCAGAGCACAATTTATGTTCTCATCCTGAAGCAAAGTTCTTAACCTGAAGCACTATTTCTGGGTTAGCGGAGTCTGTAACCTGAAGTGTATGTAACCTGAAGCGTATGTAACCCAAGGTACCACTGTATTTGCCCCCTTCCCCAGCAATATACTTGCCAAGACCATGTTCTGTGCTGTTGATATAGAGCCAATAGAGAGCTTTCCTGTCCTGCAATTAAACCCATGGCCCTAGAATCTTAGAATTGTAGAGTTGGAAGGGATCCTGAGGGTCATTTAGTCCAATCCCCTGCAATGCAGAAATCTGTCAAGAATTGTCTCAGTTCATTGCTGATTATACCTACTTGTATTAAAATAAAAAAGTAGTTTCAAATTGAGAAAGAAGGCAGATGGAGAAAATCTATTGAGGATGCATCAAAATAAGCAATCTTTCTTTTAAAATATTTTTAATTGAATAACAAGATTTAATAATTAAGAAAATATGCATAAGCAAAATATATCCTAAGTACAGAAAGAAGTTTATATCATCTGCCAGCAAAGAGAACCATTCAAACAAGTAATAAACTGAAAAGCTATTGCTTTCAACTAACGAAAAATCATGAAAATTGCCTAATATATTTTTCATTCCAAAAGGCAATAAAAATCACCCATTTTTCAATAAATATATTTTCATACCTTCTATTTTCTCTCATTTGGTTATAATATGTAAGTTTATTCATACCTATGGTGTCTTGTATAGAACCAAGGGTCCCTTGAGATATCATTAGACAATCCCTTAATCAATGAGTATAAATCTATCTTTTTAAAAATAAATAGTTTCTGTATATAATTTGTGTTTTGTCATAAACTATAGGACTAGGGAGTCTTTGCACTACTAAGTGAAGATTCCGAAACAGAACCAAGTCTTGAATGACGTAGGAACCAAAGAGCTGGATCTTCCTGCTATAACTATCATGGATATCTGTCCTAACTTCCTGATCAAATTATAAATGCTTTGAGGTTTCCTCAATCTTTCCTCATAAGCATCTGGTGCTACCTGTTTTAAGAGGCAATGCATTAGTTGGACTAGAGATCCAAACCAGTATCAACATTCTTACCGTAAACCAAAATGATTAAACTACTTATGCATCACACCCTAAGCATCTCAATACAGAATATAACTCATACTGTTGGCATTGGTATGCTGTATGCCGTTTACAAATTGCATGCAAATGTTTATTTCAATGTGCTATTGAATGAATGAAAAACTCTGGTTTTCTGCTTCCACTTTGACAAAATACGGAGTCAGAGCACTAGGAATGGACAAATCTGTCAATTTTGGTTTCTCTCAGTTCTTCAGTTTCCCATTCTTAAGTTCAGTTCACATGAATTTGTGATTTTTAAAAAAGGAAAAGTTGGAGAAGTGTGATTTTGAAGGATAGCTGTGTTTGTACACTGCTTCAGAAAGTATGAATTCGGTTTGCATTAAAATGCGAACCAAATGAATTTCTTCCCTGGCCCTGCTTGTTCGTCAGTTGATCTTCTCCTCCTACCCAATCTGTTTTAGAAGCTTATATGAGGCCCTGGAATCCGATCTGCAGGTTTGACAGGTCACCCTAGCAGTGATGTTAATTAAACATAAAATGAGACACAGGATATAATAACAAGTGCTGTGGAAAATTAATTAAAATGCATCTCACTTTAAAAGGGATTTTAAATCTGAAATGATGGATGTTGGCCTCACCCAATTATCAGTCCTTGAAAAACAAGAATAATATGCTGCCTTTCTCTGTATTGCAAAGTGCTTCAACAAGCTGCTTTTGACAAAACAGAATTGAATCCCACATAAGGATGCCAGAAGGGATCCATTTTAAATAAATTTATACATGCATTTTGGCAGTTCCAACCCAGTCAAGCTTTGCTCACATTGAACTACCTCTTGCACCAAGCCATTCATGAACATAAAAAATTGTCTTCCATGAACAGAACAGTCACATGCTTTGGCCTTTGCATAGTTATTGACTAATAAATTAAGTTATGGGTTTCTGTGCAAGAGGTTGGGGGAAAGGCTTTTAATATCTAGTGTAAAGGTAAAGGGACCCCTGACCATTAGGTCCAGTTGTGACCGATTCTGGGGTTGCGGCGCTCTTCTCGCTTTATTGGCCGATGTAGCCGACGTACAGCTTCTGGGTCATGTGGTCAGCATGACTAAGCTGCTTCTGGCGAACCAGAGCAGTGCACGGAAACACTGTTTACCTTCCCGCCGGAGCGGTACCTATTTATCTACTTGCACTTTGATATACTTTTGAACTGCTAGGTTGGCAGGAGCAGAGACCGAGCAACGGGAGCTCACCCCGTCGTGGGGATTCGAACCGCCGACCTTCTGATCGGCAAGTCCTAGGCTCTGTGGTTTAACCCACAGCGCCACCCGCGTCCCTAATATCTAGTGTAGGATTTTCTAATTGGGCTTGTTTAGTTTTTGACCAAAAAGGGTAGCAGTGGTTTATAAAGCCTTCCTGTATTGACATATTCTTTCTTGAAAAGAAGAAAAATGGAGTTAGAAAATGACAATCAGATCAATAGTGGCAAGCGTTTCAGATGTTGGGCCATTCATCCCACATTTGTATGGATTTCTGTAGCTCTGGTTGTTAAGCAGTGAAAACAAATAAGTTTTAAATGTTATGCGTAACCAAGAATCCAAAGCAAAATCAATATGGGTGAATAACAAAAAAAATTCTGGAAGTATTCAAGTATTCAAAAAGGTCTGCAGCTTTCTAGTATGGTCACATACTGGAAAGTCCTACTTGTTTTAGCTCTGATTGCTTCACTCTAAATTCCTGAGATATTTGTTTACAGTGTAGTATTGCTAGGGTAACAAGTAGCCTTGCAAAATAGCTGCGTAGTATAGCAACTTCCTGCGGTGTTGTGGTTTGTCAGGTCTATGTCATGGACTATTACAGCAGCTCATAAAATGAGACCGGCAGGCAAATGGCACAGATTTATTTCTTTATTTATTTTAGTTATGAACTGGTTCCCTATTAAACATCCTCCCCGAGATTATCATGTTTTGAAGTGGATTGATAGGAACAGGAGGACAATTGCAACTCATGCTTTTCAGTGATCCAGACCATGGGATAGATACCACAGTCTGCCAGCACAATATTTTGTTGCTGGGGGAAATCCAGGCCTTTGAAGGTTTTTCATTTTAAAAAATAAATATGCTCAGAAATTAGGAAGCTGATTCAAGAAATCCAGAACTCTCATCATCATCAGGTCTTTATCGGGGGAAATACTGTTTCCCCCAAAACTCAAAGCAAAATATTTTGTTGTTGGGAAAATGTACCAACAGCATTATCATCTCATAAATTCTCCCCTGAGAGATGGAAATGGTGTGTGAGTGGTTGCATAAGGGTCACGATGACATACTGAACACTGGTTGTGCCCTTACTTAGTGCATGACTTTACTTGGATGACTTTAAAAGAGATTAAATTCGTGGAGAACACAGCTATCAATGGTTACTGGTCATGATGGCTATATATACTACCTCCAGGTTCTGAAGTCCCATCTAGATGTGGCCAAGAGAAACTGCAGCTGTTGCACCAGCCTAAATTGATGAAAGTTACTGCTAGTTACAGAGGCAACAGTATCCAGAGCTGTATCCAGGAGTTGCCCCATGGACACAGCCCTTTAGAACTGCAGGGAAGATGAGCACTGATAGCTGTTCAGGCCCAAACACTTTGATGTATAGTTTGCAAGGGAGAATTTAGAATACAATCCAGCTGTCTCTGCAGTCATTTGGACTGGATTACTGAAACCTTACAAGGCAAACGGGTTGTTTTTCTTCTTTTTGCTGAGAGACTATTGCATAACAAATCCAGTGCTTGCTGCCCAAACAACTTATTATGTGACCTTTGCATGAAATGTAGTAGAGGAAAAACAACAAAGGTGAAGTCTGCAGTTGCTGATTAACATTTCCCTTTTATTTTGATGGTGTCCATATCAGCTATACAAATCTGTCCTTTGTTTCATCTGGTGCTCAGTTTTGGTTTGCACACACTAGATGGTGTGTCTGTGCGATTGGGGAGTTATAGCAAAAATTGCACTGTTTTCTTCTTTAGGTGAGAGCGAGTGAGCAGTAGAAAGTCTCAATAGTCCTGCTTTGCTTTATACCATACAATCTTCTGTCTTAATTGCTGTTTTTGTCTTATTCTGTGGTTGTAATAATTTGTCCTGTCCCACCATCTCTGCCCAGTGGACACGCCCCCCCCAACAGTTAACACCAAAGGTTGTGCAGAGCTGACGTAAAAAGCAAAGCAAGGATACTGTTTACCTAAGCTCTATTGATTTTTTTTCTTGTGTCCACCAAACAAGAGATGGAGGAACTGGACAAATTGCAACCACAGAATACAAAAACGCACAAGAAAAAACTTGCAGTGAAGACAGGTGATTATAAAGACCTAAGCAAAGCAAGAATATGGTAACCAAATTCAAAGGGGCAGTTGTTTCAGGTTTAACAAACCCTTTATATGGGGGAAAGCATCTGCTTTGATTGCAGAAGGCCCTGGCTTCAATCCTTGGCATCTTCAGGTAGGACTGGGAGAGAATCATGTCTGAAGTCCTGGAGAGATGCTGCTAGTTAGTGTAGACAGTACAGAGCTAGAAGGACCCATGGTCTGCCATGGATTAAGCCAACTTCCTATGCTCCTATTACACACTTCAGTCCGTATGCAGTTCTGCTGAAAGTTGGTTCCTACATGATTTGATTTCTTTGTACTTTGACCACCAGAAATTAAACAGGAGACAGGAAAGCACTGCCTTTTTAATGGAGCTCTGTCTGCAGTAGCTGGAATCCAAGCCCATGCAGAGATTTCCCCAACCAGAGACTATCATTCCTCTTGTCTCCTTCGTCAGACAGATGCCCAACAGGTCTCCTTTAATCAGTTTACTAGTTTTTATAAGTGGATATCTGTGTCATCTTGACACTTCAAAAACGAGGAAGACCTGGCACAAATCCAGTCTTTTGATAGTGCCTACAGGCCTTCTTAATTACATGTGGGTCCTGTATCAGTATGACTAATGGCTTCTAGCTTAACGCTAGGGTAGGAGGCTCCAAGAGACTACAGTAAACAGATCACCAGGAGGATTTTGGAAGAGCCTCAAATAACCCTGAGACTACTGATCAGCTTGATAAGACTTGTGTGTAAACCACACCATTTGTTTCCCCAGATCCAATGGTTATAGCCAGCTGTGGAGGTGTGGCTGACAGATGGGAACATTGCCTGTTCTGATTCAGCACTTTCATCTGCTTGTTCTACTATGCAACACAACTTCGGTTCTCGTTAGATGTGGGTCAAAAGGTGGAAGTGATATGCACAGAATACAGTGTAGCCATCAAATGAACAGTCTTTCTCATTAAGGCTGCAATCCTCACCTCACTGGGAGTAAGTCACACTGAATTCAACAGGACTCACTTCTGAGTAGATGTGAGTAGGTCTGTTACCTAAGTTGCCATGAACACGGCTCCTTTAAGCAACTATACTGTCTTCTCTAGGATTGGACTGTAGGTTTAGGAGTATTGATTTTTAAACAATAGTGAATAAATCGCATACTCCAAAGCAATCTCTTCTGAGGCCAATGGGATTACTTTGATGCAGATGGTTGAAGATTTTCAGGACCAGCCTATTATCATTCTGTCTGTCCATCTTTCCAAAAATGACAGTGTCCTGGGTGTGCACAAGAGGGGCCCTAAATGGTTGTGTAGGAGAAAAATAGTGTGAGAGAGTGGATTTGAACACCCATTTTCCTCAATGTCAGCCAAATAACTGCAGATGATGATGATGATGATGATTTTATATATTTGCTGCCCATCATGCTTCTATATATTATCCCTGGCAACAGAGGATATTGTGCTGGTGCTCAGAGCGCCAGCACAACACTTTCATATTTTTTTCACTGCCACACAGACTAGAAATATTAGAAATGAAAGGCAAGGCAAAGCTCAGGGCAGCCAAATTATGTGCCAGATTCTTTGCACAGCATTGGCAGAGATGTTCAGAGCAACACACAGCCCTGAATGTTGGAGAGCTCTCAGCATTTACTCCAACCCTTTTAAAGGAATAAGCCTTGGACTCTTTACATCAAACTCCATACCACAGTATTCTTTCAAGCAAGTATAAAGATCCCATAGTGGAGAGAGAAAGCTCAGTTGTATACCAGTGCTGGCAAGTTCAGTTTTCACATCTGGCATTTCTTGGGGGGAAATCATTTCCCTTTGTGTAGCTGCAGGTGTTCAGTGAATTCATCTTAGCAGTCATTTTAATTTGAAGATGCTAATAAGTGCACTGTTGGAGCTCTGTTATGCATCTTTCCCATTTCATCTAACTAAACTGAGGTTTTTGATAAGTATGCATTATTCTGCCAAGGATCATTGCACAACTGAGCCTCATGCAGGCATCTGGTTGGCCACTGTGAGAAAAGGATGCTGGGCTAGATGGGCCAAGCCATCTGAAATGGTCACAGAATCACTTGACCAAAGCAAAAGGACCCTTGTTACTTCCCATGTGCAAATCAGTCCCAAGGTCAATCAGTCATTTTATTTACATGCCGCCTGTCCAAAGTTAAAACCCTGCTGAAGTCAGCTTGCAACGTATAAAAATTATGTAACTACAAACATAAGAAAAGTAGTCACATTCAATAAACAAAACATCAAAAGGTACACAACCAAACTGAACAATTTCCACATAAATCAAAGATACAAAAAACCCCAGCAACAACAGCAACAACCCTCCACAACAAACCCTGCTAAACAATGCTCCAGCCCAATATTTACCCACAGCCAGAAGCTTCAAAGTTACTCTCCTGACTTCTGTACTGAAACACTGCCTACACTGTAGAGTTCTGCTAGCTCTATCATAGGCTAAGTCTTCACTTATATCATTTGATTTCCACAACAGAAGGTTTTTTTTAAAATGTCTGAGTAATGTTGCAACAGCCTTTGCTGAAATTTATGCAAAATTTATGCCTGTTCTTACAAAACGTGGTTGATAGCCTAAACTTGGAAATGATGGAAGCTGCGTCAAAAGACAACAAACCTAACAACTGAGACTTTATTTGGGTCTGAGCTCAGAGGGGCCTCAACCTGACGGCCAGTTTGGAGAATGCATGCTGAGGAATGTTCAGTGTTGGTGTTAAGAAATTCTTCTGCCTTTTAGTGCAAGGCTATACCAAAATGAAAGAGTCATGCCCCTTGCATGACAGCTGGGATCGAGTCCTCTGGCATGGCACACCAACAGCATTCTGAACAGATCCAACAGCAGCAGGGTCCATAGAACCAGAAGGTGGGAAGCATCTCAGTAAGAACTAACTGCTTCTTACACTACCTCACCAGTCCAGTGGTGCAGGTGGTAGGCCATTGAGCAAAGGAGCAGAGCCCACTTTCAAGCCAGACTATTGGCCCTTTAAGAGTCTGCAATTGTCCAACCAAAACGGTAGTATACAGGAGACGTGGACAACAGGTGGAAGCTCAAAAACTCTCCTTGGTGCAAGTTGCTAGCTCAGAGCTCTCTGTGGTTGTTACCTTACTGTGTCCTCTGGGCTCCTCCTTGTGACCAGAAGAGGATGCTTGGCCAGGTTGCATCAACGATAATAAAGCTAACTTACGGTTTAACTCCCTGTTTGAAGAAGGCCGAAGTGAAAACCATTTTTGAAAAGTAAACAAAGAACGTTGAACACTTCACTAAACATTGCTGGTATCCTGGGATGGGAGATTTCCGTACATTTTTGTTATTTTGCAGCCAACGTTTTTGTGTGTCCATGGGGCTTGGGAATCTTTTTCCTATGAAGGTTCCTATGAAGAACCATTGCCCTTCCAATGCTGAGCGAAGCCAAAATAGATCATGTAAAAATAGAAGAATAAATATGTAAAATGAGAAAAGTTGCTCAAGGTCCCTTAATTTACATTATTTGATTGAAGAATTCTTTTTGGGGAAGAATTTGGATTAACAAGGTGCAGGATTGTAAGATTCATGCCCCAAAATCTTTTAAACAAGGACATAGCGCAATTTGTTTGCACTGAGAATAAAACCATTTTGAGGTGGGGGTTTTTAAACAATCTGTATATAAATGTTATGAAATAATAAACAAATAAATAAACAAGTCCCCTAACTACATTCCTTAAACCACTCCATTAGTATCCCATCTGCTATTTAAGTGGGTAGCAAGCATACAGATATAGTAGGTTAGAAAGTGGAGGTGAGGAGGAATAGGTGCCTCACCCACTGCCTCTAAGGCACATCCTTCAGCTCCCACTCCCATTATAGACCTGCTACCATTCCCCTGCTACAGCATTCCTCCTCTTTGTCCTGTCCTCCCTCCTCCCCACTTCTACAATTTTGTGTGTCTGCCACTTGTTTATCCAGATACTTAGAATGAAAACAGGCTCCCCTTTTCCTGTGTCATTAACAACTGGTGCAGTATATGCATTTTGCAACCGGGAAATCTGCTCTATTTAAAGCAGGTGGATTTCACAGTTCCTTCCTCAGCCCAATATCACAATGCATATTTAAAAGAGGAACCACTTCAGCAAATTACTGTCAACATTTAAGGTGTTGGGTTTTCTTAAAGGCTGCTGCTGAAATAGACTCTGAGACAAACTGATAATATTGCAGTAATATCGCTGACTGTTGACCCAAGAGGACAAGCCAAGTTTCTGACTCATCGATTGACTGTTCCACCCAGTTTTAATCCTTGGTGAGAGATGCCAGTTCTCTTCTGCTGTTTGCTTAATGCATAAGCGAAGAGAAAGGTCAGAAGAACCACAACAAAAATCTTTTAAAGGCACTTTATGATTATAACACTGCAATACAAATTCACTTTATGACACTGCAGTGCAGTGGCCATTTGCTGGATCTGTAAAATAGTAATGACTTTCCTAATCAGCTATCTAATAGGTATGAAAAACACATACTTACACTTACGGAAACGTTTAATCATAAAATATCATGGGGCAACCTTCACACTATTCAGTTTTGACCACTGATTGCATGAAGTAGGGGTAGACGATGTGGTCTCCCATCAGCTCCAGCCAGTGTGGCCAATGATCAGGCATAACAGGATTTGTGATCCAAAACATCTGGACAGCACCACAATAGCTACTGCAGACATAAAGGCTCCCTTCACTCTATTTTTTGATTATACTTTCTTCACTGAGCTCAACACTATATCAGGAGCTGCATCACTTGTGCTGCTCCCTATGAAACAAACACAGCTGGAAGCAAACAAATGCTGCTGGTCTTAAACTCTGCATGTGCTTAGACACATTAAGCTTTAAACTACCAATTTAAAAAACAAGAAAACTTTGGACACCCATAGTATTTGTTGCAAGTTGTATCTTTTTTTTGTCTGGATAACTCTAGATTGAATCTTTGGGATTTATACAGGTTTGACTGGTTTTTATCAGCAAGTTATTGACAATACGTGACTAATCAGCTCAAGGATAAATATTGAGTTCAGATTAGAGTAGGCATTTTTTTATTAAAAAAAACCACTGCACATCATTGTAAAAAAAAAAAATGTTAAAAATGACAGGCCCAAAGTCAACATACTGTGAAGCTGTAATCTTTTGACAGGCTGATTGCTTAATTTAGGTAAGTGCTTAAGCGTTCTGTTTAAAATGTTTCACAAGCAACGAGCACAGTCACTGTGTGAACTTGAAATTGCCTTGTATCTGGTGCAGAATTCACTATACTAGGAATCTTTAGAAGACAGAATAACATTCCAAAGTATGGTTGAGGTAGCTTAGATACGCATTCACAACATTCCAGAGAATGTGTGTTCAAACCAGTGACTATATCAGTGGCTGCATTTGGATGTAGTGCTAAGTTGTGATTTAAAGTTACTAGCCTCCTCCTGAGCCTGCATGCTCCACCCGCCTCCTTTGGCATGGCATGAGGAAAAGATCAAAAAATTTCGCTCCAATTTTAATCCGTTTAGAGCATTGTCCAAACACAAACAAGCTGTGGCTAAACTACAGCCAGTGAAAATAAGACAGCTCCCTAAACGATGGTTTTAAGTTGCCTTATCCCCAGTAACCACAGTTAGGAACATAAAACAAGCCTGCCAGATTGGGCCAATGGTCCACCTTGTTCAGCATCCAGATCTCACAGTAGCCAACCAGATCTTAAGGAAGGCTTCATTTAGGCACCAGGTGAAAATGTTTCTCTTTAACCAGGCCTTTGGCTGATTAACATTCTATTTTAAATGTATAGTGGGAGTGGGGTTATTGGTTTGTTTTTGCTTTTATTATGTATTTTTTGTTCTCATACTGTATTTTTATGTTGTGAACCACCCTTTGATCTTGGGATGGAGGGCAGTATACAAATTCAATAAATAAAATAAAAATAAACTTTTTCTTTTTCCTCTGTTGTTGCTGGTTTTAAATGTCCTAGGTGGCCCCAAAAACTTTAGTTCTACTGAAATGGTCTTGTATATCTGATATGCTGCTGAAACCTAGCAACCGGGTCTATTTATCCAAGCTTGTCTGTAGCTATTATTATTGTAACTTGATTGTCATTTTCCTGTGACTCTATTCCATACCATTTCCTCCTTCTGTTTCTGTACTTACATATTTAAAATATTTTTATCCTGCCTTTCTGTCTAAAGACACTCATGGTAGCTCATAATAGGATTTCCCGAGCGTAGACACACATAGGATTGCGAGTTTAACACAATCCTGTGCACATCGACTCAGAAGTAAGTCCCATCCAGTTTAATGGTGCTTGTTCGCAGGTTAGCATGTGTAGAGCCAGTGGGGTGTAGTGGTTAGAGTGTTGGACTTGGACCTGGGAGACCAGGGTTCAGATCCCCACTTGGCCATGAAGCTCACTGGGTGACCCTTGGGCTAGTCATGGCCTCTCAGCCTACCCGCCTCACAGGGTTGTTGTGAGGAATAATGCATAGCAGGAGAACCATGCATTTATTTGTTTATTATTTTTTATTATATTTGTATGCCTCCCTCTGAAGATCACTGGGTGGTTCACAACATAAAAATACAAAATAATAAAATACATTATAAAACAAAACAATAACCCTCCCATCGTATGTTATCTTGAGCTCCTTGGAGGAAAAAGGTGGGCTATATTTTATAGTGAATTGATTTTAGAATGCTGTGTTATTTTACTGTTAGCCGCTCTGAGCCCGGCTTCGGCTGGGGAGGGTGGGATATAAATAAATTTATTATTATTATTATTATTATTATTATTATTATTATTAGTGATTAATAACAAAAATAATATTGGATTTCAGTCTTAAGAAATTACATTATACACACAATAATAATAAAGAACGGAAAGCTTGTTTGCACTGGCAGACAATGCGTGCTTCTGCAATCCGATGCACATTTTTCCGGGGTGCAAAGCCCCGCTGAACAGCTAAATTTCGCCGTGTACATGCCATGCTTCGAAATGCAAGTTGTCGGTGCTTCTGCTTCTATTTTTTTGCAACCCCCCCCCCAAAAAACAGCCCACCACCAAGCGCTTTCTAACTGTATAAACTCTAAGGATTTCCTTCTCGAATTCCACTCCATGCCCGAACAGTTCCCCCGCAAAATTATGCTTCAAGTTTTCCTATAATAATGATAATAATACCGGTTGACACCACAAATTTCGTCTCTCGCTGCACCTCCTTTTCGTCGCGCCCTCAACAAAGATGGCAGCGTTGCCTTATTCTCACGTTTAGAAGCAGGAAGAAGAGATTAGAATATCGGGCTGTTTCCTCCCTAGCCGAGGAAGCATCTGCGCAAGTTTTATTTTTATTTTTATTTTGCATTCTTAATCACCACCACATGGAGCTCTGAGGCTGAGGGGAAAAACATTTATGTCTTTTGCTTCTATTTTGGACACGTGTGTGCCCCCCCCCGATTTATGCATTGTTTCCCGTGATAGGTCCCGAGGCGACTAACAATAAAAAACATTTAAAAAAAACAAAAAACCATTTGTAATCTGTATAAACACCATGCGCTGCTGCCACTCCAACGAGAGAGAAAACAAAATATCAGCAAAGGCCAGGAAATCCGGTCTGCAGGCAAATGAACTACTCTGCAGCCCAACATCGATTGCTTTTTTTGCCTGTGTTTTCTCGCGCCTCTGCTGTTTCAGGAACTGCCTGGCTGGAGGTGCTGAGCCTGCGTTGTAAGTTAAGTAGAAGGGGGTCCGGCGGAGGCTCGCCTTTTTGCTCCTGGAACTCCACGTTTCTTGTGAGACAAGCACATCTACCATGGAGACACGTGTCAGGGGGAGGGAGCGCGCTTGGAGGGTTTGGAAAGGGGAAGCCGTCGGGGTTCCAGCAGATCCTCCTAGTCAAATGTCGTAATGACACGTCAGTACGGGGTAGTCAGCTGCATGTTGTTTTTGTTGCAGGAGATTAACTGGGCTGGTCTGAAATCCCTCTGGAATTTCTCAGCCTGGTTGGACTATGATCACATGGGCTGAAACACACGTGTTTGTGTGTGAGAGAAAGTTAGCTAGAAACAAAGCAACTTCAGTGGTACAATCTTATTTATAAGGGCTAGGAGAACATCTGACAGTAGTAGTAGTAGTAATAATAATAATAATAATAATAATAATAATAATAATAATAATAATAATAATAATAATAATAATAATAATATATTTATACCCCGCCCATCTGGCTGGGCTTCTCTAGCCACTCTGGGCGGCTTCCAACAGAACACTAAAATACAATAACCTATTAAACATTAAAAGCTTCCCTAAACAGGGCTGCCTTCAGATGTCTTCTAAAAGTTTGGTAGTTATTTTTCTCTTTGACATCTGGTGGGAGGGCGTTCCACAGGGCGGGCGCCACTACCGAGAAGGCCCTCTGCCTGGTTCCCTGTAACATGGCTTCTCGTAGCGAGGGAACTGCCAGAAGGCCCTCAGCGCTGGACCTCAGTGTCCGGGCAGAACGGTGGAGGTGGAGACGCTCCTTCAGGTATACTGGACCGAGGCATTTTGGGGCTTTAAAGAAGAGTTTTGTACCAAGGTGCGTTGGAAGACTGTGCTTTGCAGAGCGAGGAATTCTGGTTATTGTGTGGTACTTAATCAATTTGCCTTGGGCTCCCTTTTTTTGAGTGAAAAGCCAGGCGGAGGGCTTGCTTGCTTGCTTGCTTGCTTTCCTAACACAGCTTGCTGTTGCTGACAGATACTACTCTGATTTACATCTGGCACCATGGACCCCATTGTAATTTAGATGGCGTTGGTACTGTACAAAAAACACTCCCTGCACCTAGAAAACCAGAATGTCAGAGAGAAGGCTGCTATACTAACCTTCAACCCTTCTCCACGTATATGGTTTTTGTTTTAAAGGGGAGGCTGTTAATGGAGGAGGGTTTATTCCGTTATGTGAGTTTGCACCTGCAGTCTGAATTTTGCTATAGCTCAGACAGCCTGCCTCTAGTGGGAGCTAGGCCTAGCTAGAGTTGCTATAGCTGGTATGCTACAGTCATTTCAGCAGACCTAGAAACCATTAGGGTAATATTGTTATGCTCACCCCATGCACCCACTGGATATCAACTTTTCCATTCATCAGTAAGCCTTCCTGGACCATTTTGCCTGCAGCTTCCCCAACGGAAGATCTGCCTGGCAACTTTGCTGCTGACTTAGGAAGGGACATTTGCAGTCATTCTGGCCAAACTTCTATCATTCCTTTAGAACAATATTAAATTGGTATGATACATATTGCAGAGCTTTTCTATAGCAGCCAACGTTGTGCCTGGGCTGAGTGAGAATAATCTAGTTTTGCAATTGAGTGGGGAGGCATCTATTCAACATTAGGGCATCAACATTCTGTGTATATAATAATAACAACAACAACAACAACAACAACAACAACAACAACAACAACAATTTATTATTTATACCCCGCCCATCTGGCTGGGCTTCCCCAGCCACTCTGGGCGGCTTCCAAAAGAATATTAAAATACTGTGATAGATCAAACATTAAAAGCTTCCCTAAAGAGGGCTGCCTTCAGATGTCTTCTAAAAGTCTGGTAGTTGTTGTTCTCTTTGACATCTGGTGGGAGGGCGTTCCACAGGGAGGGCGCCACTACCGAGAAGGCCCTCTGCCTGGTTCCCTGTAACTTGGCTTCTCGCAGTGAGGGAACCGCCAGAAGGCCCTCGGTGCTGGACCTCAGCGTCCGGGTAGAACGATGGGGGTGGAGACGCTCCTTCAGGTATACTGGACCGAGGCCGTTTAGGGCTTTAAAGGTCAGCACCAACACTTTGAATTGTGCTCGGAAACGTACTGGGAGCCAATGTAGGTCTTTCAAGACCGGTGTTATATGGTCTCGGCGGCCGCTCCCAGTCACCAGTCTGGCTGCTTTGTTCTGGATTAGTTGTAGTTTCCGGGTCGGCTTCAAAGGTAGCCCCACGTAGAGCGCATTGCAGTAGTCCAAGCGGGAGATAACCAGAGCATGCACCACTCTGGCGAGGCAGTCCACAGGCAGATAGGGTCTAAGCCTGCGTACCAGATGGAGCTGGTACACAGCTGCCCTGGACACGGATTTAACCTGTGCCTCCATGGACAGCTGTGAGTCCAAAATGACTCCCAGGCTGCGCACCTGGTCCTTCAGGGGCACAGTTACCCCATTCAGGACCAGGGAATCCTCCACACCTGCCCGCCTCCTGTCCCCCAGAAACAGTACTTCTGTCTTGTCAGGATTCAATCTGAATCTGTTAGCCGCCATCCATCCTCCAACCGCCTCCAGACACTCACACAGGACCGTCACCGCCTTCACTGGTTCTGATTTGAAAGAGAGGTAGAGCTGGGTATCATCCGCATACTGATGAACACCCAGCCCAAACCCCCTGATGATCTCTCCCAGCGGCTGCATGTAGATGTTGAAAAGCATGGGGGAGAGGACAGAACCCTGAGGCACCCCACAAATGAGAGCCCAGGGGTTTGAACACTCATCCCCCCCCCACCACTTTCTGAACACGGCCCAGGAGGAAGGAGCGGAACCACTGTATGACAGTGCTCCCAGCCCCTCAAGACGGTCCAGAAGGATGTTATGGTCGATGGTATCAAACGCCGCTGAGAGATCCAGCAGAACTAGGAAACAGTTCTCACCTTTGTCCCTAGCCCACCAGAGATCATCAACCAGTGTGACCAAGGCAGTTTCAGTCCCGTGATGAGGCCTGAATCCCGACTGGAAGGGATCCAAATGGTCCGCTTCTTCCAGGCGTGCCTGGAGTTGTTCAGCAACCACTTGCTCAATCACCTTGCCCAAGAATGGAAGATTTGAGACTGGGCGATAGTTGGCCATCGTGGCCGCATCTAAAGATGGTTTTTTAAGAAGCGTTTTAATAACCGCCTCTTTCAGCGGGTCTGGGAAGGCTCCCTCATGGAGGGAAGCATTCACCACCCCACGAAGCCCATCGCCCAGCCCTTCCCTACTAGCTTTTATAAGCCAGGATGGGCAAGGATCAAGGAGACAGGTGGTTGGTTTCACTCGTCCAAGCAGCCTGTCCACATCCTCGGAGATAACAGATTGGAATTGATCCCACGCAATTTGACTAGACAGGACTCTAGCACTTTCCCGCCCCGGCCTTGCTCCCACGGTGGCGTCTACCTCTTCCCGAATCTGAGCGACTTTATCTGCAAAAAACTCTGCAAAATCATTGCAGGAGATCATGTGGCCCGTACTGGGCCCCGATGTAGCAGGTGGTTCCGCTAAATTGCGGACCACCTGAAAAAGTCTCCTGCTGCTGTTTTCTGCAGATGCAATAGAGGCGGTGAAGAAAGTAACAGATTTGTGGTAGGGGGAATCTCCACAGGTGTAGCCTGCCATGTCACAGAGCATTTAAAGGGTTTGGAAAAATGCACCCCCTTTAATTTCCTTGCTCCAGCCAAGCGTGCAGAACATAATTATGCTCTTCTAATGACAATGAAATATTAATTTCCTGTTTTAGTAGTCCTTTTCTGTGCTTGGTCTTCAGACTATGACAAATCATATAATGGGTGCCAAGAAGAGGCTATACATGCGCACATATAACGTTTGCGTGTCTTGATTACTGTCAGCTGAGATGTTTAGGGTACACAATCAGTAAGTGTTTGCTGTCTTCCAGGTTCAGCTGTCCATGATTGAAGGGTGTCCATAAAAGAGAACTTTCCTTTCTGACAAGAATAGCATGGCATCGTGACACTAAGGACCACCCCCACCCCACCCCCGTGATCCTGGCACGGGTGAGTCTAGACAGAGCCTTCAAATTTTAATTAGTTCATACATGTCCTTACTTTGTTGTAAAGGTAAAGGTACCCCTGCCCGTCAGGGCCAGTCGTGACCGACTCTAGGGTTGTGCACTCATCTCGCTCAAGAGGCCGGGAGCCGGCGCTGTCTGAAGACACTTCCGGGTCACGTGGCCAGCGTGACGAAGCTGCATCTGGCGAGCCAGCACCAGCGCCGCACACGGAAACGCCGTTTACCTTCCCGCTAGAAAGCGGTCCCTATTTATCTACTTGCACTTAGGGGTGCTTTCGAACTGCTAGGTGGGCAGGAGCTGGGACCGAACGACGGAAGCTCACCCCGCCGTGGGGATTCGAACCGCCGACCATTCGATCAGCAAGTCCTAGGCTCTGTGGTTTAACCCACAGCGCCACCCGCGTCCCTTACTTTGTTGTACTTCTCACTAATTTAGATGGGGGGGGGCAGCAACAGCTATGAGGAGAACCCAGCCCCATTCAACTATATATGCATTTGTAGACAGAGAGCAGTTATGTTTTTTTTGTAGGGTTGAATGCTGGTTGATCAGATGTGTTAGCCATTTCTGTTACGGAGGACAAGATGTCCATGCTTTAAGCATGAAGCACAAACAGCTGACCTTGCTCCTCCACTCTTGGGAATGCTATGAGTCCGCAGGGCCTGATCAGCAGATTAGAACTGTGGAAACGCCCGCTTCACGAAGCAATATATCACTGATTTATTCCTGAAGGTGATGATCTTCTTTGTCCTGGATTTGATAAACACCAGGGCATATGTGGACTTGAAGCACACAGATGCTTTGGAAAGGTCACACTGTGCCTGGCATCGTGATGGTCAAGTTTTACTCTGTCTGTTTATTTCATTTCAAAGAGCATGACTGGATTTCTTGGAAGGCGGCTGTTTGCATGACAGGTGTTGTCAGAGCACGCAGCTAGCTTGTTTGTCTTTGGCAGGTTTCCTGGAAGAACAGTCGAAATGTCGGAGCAATCTTCGCCACTTCGGTGTGAGTGAAACGAGTAGCTCTTCAAAAACATTAGCTCCAGCTTAGATTTCCATGAAATCAGCTGCTTTCCAGCTAATCCCCGATCAGCTTTGTGACCATTTTCTGCCCCTGCTTCTTCTGATCCATGTGTCGCTTAACTTTTCTACCTCTCTCCTTTTAGAGAAGTAGAAAAGGCAAGTGAATGAGATTAAACCATGATGATTTGGTTACTGCTGTTCACAGTAGGCTTTTTTGAATTGGCACAAAAACATTGCTCAGTTAAACAATGCTTTTGTGCTGATTTAGTTTAGTTCAATGAAACACAAGAAATGGGCAAAATATTCTTTGAGAAATGGCTGTAGTTTATGTTCTCAAAAAACTGACCACCTGTTAATATAATTCCCAGACCTGAGAAATCATATGAGCACATGCTGCCTTATGCTGACTGTGACCATTGGTACATCTAGCCTGGTATTGTTTGTTCTGAATGGCAGCACCTCCTCAGAGGGTTTCAGGCATAGATCTATCCCAGCCTTGCTGTCGAGCCTTTTGAGTGAAGAATCTGGTAACCGAACTTGGGACCTCATGCATCCATGTATTCACCCAAAGTTTCATTTGACAATAACTTGCTTTTCCTGCCTCACCCCTGTCGCTGTTCTCTAACAGGGAAACTGTTCTTATTAGCATTAACCTTGCCTCCGTTCTCTAGGTCAAGTAAACCGATCATGTTCTGATCAGAAAACTGATACTGTGGAGTTAACTAGCAAGTGTGATGCAAAGGGCAAGTTCAACAGCATTCTGTAGAAGCAGACACACACACAATCTAGAGCCAATAGAAAAGATCTCTCTGTGTATTTATTTAAAATCATTTTTGTTTGTAAGGGTGGAGCGGGTCTAACAGAGAATATTGGAACCCCTTTTCACCATACAAAAACACATGCAGGCATAATGCTTTCTCTAAGCTAATTGTGTAGATTGTTCTCACTTGCTTGACAATAGCAATGTGCTGGAAAAGGGCTCTCTGGTGTCGTCTTCTCCGACTTGGTTGAATGTCATTGGCATTGTAGCATCCCATGTCTGTATATTCTCAAACACAGGGGTGACATAATACAGTTATGAAAGATTTACTTCTGATGTGTAAGTTTATTCCACAAATTCTGGCCACTGATTCCCACGCTTCTAAGGGGCTCTGCTAGGGCAGCATAGTTTGTACCCATCTATCTGTCCCAGCATTCAAACTATGAGGACGCGCTCTCACACTTTTTGTGATACATTCTCCCTACTGTCAGCAGTATGATTCCCATGCATGATTTTTGTGCCTGCACTAGGGCCGTGCATAATACTTCCGTGTACAGGCTTTTCCTACTTTGAGATTGCTCTTCTGGAAAAGTTGTGGTCCTCCAGATGTTACTCCAGACGCTAATACGCCATTAAAATATCCCTTGGAACAGATAATTCATCCTTATTTTCTTTTTGGAGTTAGGTAAAGAAATTATTTTGAGTAGCTGCCATACGTATTTTGATCTTGGCTCTCAGTTTGTGCAAAGTGTGGTTGTGCCTGATAAACTTGATGGGTAATCATGCATTCTAACAAATGGTGCATAGTGCTTTAAAACCCAAACCACCAGTTGACAATCACAATACCTGAGAGTAGATTCTTGACCTGGATGCAAAAAGATAGTTGTGTAAGTATTAGGTGGACCTCTACTGAAAAGGCTCTCGGTCTGGTCACCCTCCATTTTTCTCCCAGAGGAGGCACCCAGAGAAGGGCCTCCAGTGGTGACCTAATGGTCTGGGCAGGTTCATACAGGAAGAGATGCTCCCTAAGGATAAAGGTTATTCAATAGAAGCTGCTGGATTGTGTCTTTAAAGATTTGGTCCTGCACATCTGTTTGGAATTATTTTATCAAGTTATGTATCCCTTCTGGTGTTCCTCAGTTGAGTCTGCTTAGAGCAGGCATGGCCAAACTTGGCCTTCCAGATGTTTTGAGACTACAACTTCCATCACCCCCAGCTAACAGGACCAGTGGTCAGGGATGATGGGAATTGTAGTCCCAAAACACCTGGAGGGTCAAGTTTGGCCATGTCTGGCTTAGAGATTCCTCTAAAATGCAGTACTGGAGAGTTGCCTCTCAGCCTCTCCTGTGTAGCACAACTTGCTCATCATGATGTCAGCTCCTCCTTTGTTGGCTACTTTGATTATGATGTCAGCACTGCTTCTGAGCCTGTGGATGGCTTTATATGCTGCATGGCTGAGCCTCTGAATATCAGAAAGGCAATATGCATTTCCAGTGTACTCTTCTCCCTCCCACAAAGGAAACAAAATACTTCAGTGCTGCCTATGGACCTCTTACCACTGGGAGTGCTTTATAGCATGTTTCCAGAATGTACTGTACACAGTATTCCCCCAACAGAGAAAACTACCAGCTTTGTATCTTAAGACAATTCCAAGCTAAGATATGTCAAGGTGGTGTTCCCATGCGAAGAAGCCCATAGTCAGCATAATAAATCTCCCAGTTTGCAAGTGGGGTGCTGCTTTTCAGTTCATTCTACATTTACTCAAAATTGGAAGACCGGCTGAGTTCAGTGGGGCTTGCACCCAGGTATGTATGTCCAGGTCACTTCATTGAAACAGGCTTGCTTTGGAGTATTTCCCCCTTTCTGTTTTCTAATGGGTGGAGTGGAATACTACACAACATCCTGAAATGAAAAAGGGGGCTGTGAATTGTCAAAATAAATCTAAAGAGCAAAATCAATTCTTGCCTTTGTTTCAGTGGTCTTGCCATGGAAGGAAGCGAAGCGACGTCAAGCTGCCAGTCTGGAGAAAGCAGCTTGCTGGACATACCATGCGCCATAAGTGCAGAAAGTTTTCTGCTGAATCCCAGAACTGGAAGAAGTGATGAGATTCTCAGTCCTGCTGGCACATTTGTTCCTCCGGCATCCACAGAAGTTGACACAGGTACAGGACCATCACTGATATTATGCTCATTGGCACTTATGTTCCCCTTCCCCTGCCCAGAATAGCCAGGTAGAGAAAAAGACACACTAGGCACATTTTTCTGATACTAGGCAGCTGTTTGCTTGAATATGAATGATTTGTTTGCGTTTCAAAGAGTTGGGATCATGACACCTTTTCATTCAAGTTTAGAATTAAGAACATAGGAAGCTGCCTTATACCAAATTGGACAATCAGTGACTGTTAAGGGTATCGGGTGGTTGCTCGAGAGCAATCAGGCAAGATACCTCACTGGTCTTTTCAAAAGCTTTCTTATTGGTGCTAAAAAAAACTTTACAATGCAGAGCGCCTCTATTCCATGTCTTGCTCATTCACTGGCAGAATCTGAGAGTGGGCGGTCCTTAAATCTTCCCCAGCAGAGTAGTTTCTTGACCCCCAGTCTGCGCCTCCCCTCTCTGCGCTGAAAGCCTACTGCGCAAGCACGGCTTGGGTAAAGGGGGACCTCCCTCCTCCCCGCTTTGCTCAGGCAAGGTGTCCTGGCACCGCCTTGCCTCCTCCGAGCCCGGCATCTCCTCCCCACTAGAGGCGTGGTTTCGTTCCTCCGCTGAGGAAGTGCTGCTTCCCACGATCTTTGGGGGCTCTCTGTAATCCATCCGCCTTTCCCCCTCTCGCCCCTGAGCTGATGGCAGTTCCCTGACAGTGACTTGCAGTGTTCGCTCCAGGGTTGGAGACGGGGGCATTCCCAGCCATGCCATGGAGCTGTGATTCTTCCCCACAGGGGTAATTGTCACGCGGCAGTGCTGGCTTAAAGTTATATTTGTGCCACAAAGTTCTGGGTCAAGTTGATTTGGCGCCTTGCCTTGCTGAGTCATTCATTCCCTGCTTCGTGTCTGGCAAAGGTGACTTACTGCAATCTCTTGTGCTATCTCATTCAATTGTTCTCTCTTCCTGGGCAGAGGACTATTTTGGTGGACAGAGGACTGTGTTTAATATGAATCGATGAGATCATGTCTGCAGTTTCAAAATAAGCTTTAAGATGAAAAATTTTGGTTGGAAATAGAAGTACAAACCATGGCACAAAACTCAGGGGGGTTTTTTTTGGTTTTTTAAAAGGAAACTCTCTTCCTGCTTCCTGACTGAAGCCATTCAGTCTGTGTATAAGTAGAAGAGCACCCAATAGGGAGTTGTCCACTTCCCTCTGGCCTTTCTATTTGTAGTAGCACACCCCACGTCACAAACACCTACCAAGGCTACATGGTGGGAGGGTGGGGTAGGGGAACCTGCTTGGGGGCTTGGAAAGGGTTTTCTAGTAGCTCCTAATAGGGAAACATAGCATCTCAAAATAGGGTTGTCATGTGGCCGTTGTTGTAGTTACAAGAAAGCAACTAGGCTAGTCTGAAATCCTTCTGAAATTTCTCAGTGCAGGTGGAATCCAGTCACATGGTCAGAAACACAAGTATAGTGGGGACAGACTGCCCTACTTCCCTTGAAGTGAATGTTATTTTTGCCCACCAAAATACTGTCAAGCAGAAATCCTCAAACTCAGCTCTCTTGTGTTGTGGGCAGTAGATGCCCCAGCTCTGTTACTTCACATCCCGTAACTAGAAAGGTCATGTTGGGATCTGGCATCCTATGCATATGGGATTATGACACCTTCCTTGTAGTCATGCCAGCATTACTCTCACAAGCCATGCCCATTTCTGGAATACTCTGTGTGTGTTTTCTTTTAAACTGGTCTAAAACGTATTCTGCTCCAGTTTGACAGACAGATACACCTGCTACAGTGCTGCATATTTGGTGTATTTGGTCTTGGAGTAGTTTGAGTATATTGCTGTCTGCTTTCTGTTTTCTCTTTATTCTACAGTGCAGGGGCAGAGATAGACTTTGGCATCTCACTATGTTGCATCATGTGATGCTGTCTGAGATCACGTTGTGATCCGCCATTTGTACTTCCTCTCTTACATATTTACACAGGCGGTTAAAATGGCATAATTGCCCTCTTAGAGTCATAAGGGTGTGTGAGAGTGTGTGTGTTCTGTTTATTACCTTAGATTAGACCAGGATAAGCTATCCTTGTCTGTCAGAAGTTAAATTCCTTTTGCGCTTGCGTATCATAGACGTCATGTCAACTCCTGGTTTCTGGCTCCATCCGCATACTAATTTAGACGGGGAAACTAGTGGCAGGGAGAAGGTTGAACCCCGTATCTGCCACCACTTGCTGCTCTAATCCAATTTAGATTTCCACTCCCTGCAAGCTCCTACTGTTCAAGTAAAACTTAAAAAACAAAATATCATGTGTCGTTTGACCCTTGAGAGTGGATAGGTGGTATTTGCTATAGGGTAATTTAAATATCCAGCTATTGCGATCAGCTAGAGATAATAGGATGGGTCAGATTTTTGCTCTACCCTGCCAGAATTGTAATAAAACTGCCTCATAGTTTTAGGACTACTAGCCAGTAGAAACCTACAGAGGGCAAATAAACAAAGTATTGAAGAGGTGATATTAAATTGTCAGATTAGTTAACCTCTGTTGTGAGGTTTTTGTACTGTTTTCCATTTGGGTGATTCAGGAAAGAGAGGAACTTATCACAGATTTTATGTTCAACTTAATTTCTGATGATTTCAGCTTTATTGGTGGTGTGCATTTTAAAACAATACATAGTTTTGCTGTGTGTTCTTTGCTAAACTGTCTTCTTTGCTAAACTGACAGCCCAATTCTATGCCTGATTATGCAGAAGTAAGTCCTGCTGAAGCAAATTCCCAAGTAAGAGTACCTAGGATTGTGGCCTAATGGTTTACTTGAAAGTAACTCCTACTGTCTTCAGGGGGATAACTCCCCAGTAAGTGTGTTTAAGAGTGCAGTCTGAGTACCCTAAAAATTAGGTGCCACTTTCCCCCCTAAATAATATTCTGTAATATTTAGTTTTCTGATTTCAAATGTAAAGCAAAAACGAGCCATGCTAGCTGGTCACTGCTTCCATTTCCACTAGAGGGCTGTCAAAGTAGGGTTTTTGCAATAACCTGATTTATTTCAGACTTTGGTGTGGGAAGACCCAATTTATACACCTTATCATAAGGTACTTCTCTGCATCTCATGCTTCCTAAACTGTTGGTTTCCAGATGCAACACTACCCTTGCTTTATATTTAAAAAATACTGATGAGGGATAGGGAACTGGAATTAGCCAAATTCTTATCCTCCATCCTCTGTGGGACAACTTTGACAGGTGGGTAGGGGCTGCTAACTTCAATCACCTGGTGTTACCTGGTGACCCATTTTTGCTGATGCAGATGTTCCGCAGAGAGTTGAGGTTTGGAAAGTATCACGCATGGTGCTAAGCAACTCCTGACAATCAGCTGCTATCTTTTATAGGGTGGTACTCAATGCTATTCCTTCTATGAGTAAACTCACTGAAGTTAATGAACATGACTTAGTTCATTAAATTCAATGGGTCTCCTCTTGAGTAGGAATAGCAAAATGTTGGTGTTGATAGAATTTCTGATGTCCATTTTTGGCTGTCAAACTCTGAAAGATATTTTAGCAGGGTTGCTTCAATCCAAATGAAGAAAAAAATATGTCCTAGCTGCATTTTAAGCTGGTAATGTGTACATAGCCTTTGTTGAATTGTGCATTGCTTCCAACTCAAGTCACAGACATGAGTGTCCATAGGAATTTTCCAAGGGTGGGAGGTAAAGTAAAAAGCTAGAGGTGGACAGTAGTCAAGTTTCCCCCACACGAAAATGAGTGCCTACACATGCTACCTCATATATCTCAGGTTCTACAAAAACAGTAAAGGTAAAGGGACCCCTGACCATTAGGTCCAGTGGTGACCGACTCTGGGGTTGCGGCGCTTATCTTGCTTTATTGGCCAAGGGAGCCGGCGTACAGCTTCCGGGTCATGTGGCCAGCATGACTAAGCCGCTTCTGGCGAAATCAGAGCAGTACACAGAAACGCCGTTTACCTTCCCGCCGGAGCGGTACCTATTTATCTACTTGCACTTTGACGTGCTTTCGAACTGCTAGGTTGGCAGGAGCTGGGGCCGAACAACGGGAACTCACTCCATCATGGGGATTTGAACCACCAACCTTCTGATCGGCAAGTCCTAGGCTCTGTGGTTTAACTCACAGTGCCACCCGCGTCCCTTCTACAAAAATACTTAGTTTTTAAAATGGAAATCTGGGTATTATAGTTCATTCAGGGCAGGGGGTAGATTCCCCCCCTTCGCTCCCAAGGTCATAGAGACATAAGTACATAAGTGCTCATAATGAGCAGCCAATGTTGACATTTGAAGTGAGAAACTGTTCTCACTTGAAAATGCACATGTGAATTGGGCTTATTAAAAAAATTAATGGAGATTAATACCATCACAGCTTTTGAGTTCTTGATGTGTCTTTGAAAAAGTGGAAGCCTTGTTCATCATAATAGTGGGGAAAGGGCAGGCAAGTCTCGTAAGCCTCCTTCAGGATCATTCAGTGTGGCTGCCTCTCTGACATCTCCAGCAGCTCCATTGCCCTTTCCCCAATCACACAGTCTTAAAACTTCCTCTCATATGTCATGAGGTGCTTCTTCCTTTTACTCCTTTATACGCCATTATTTCTCAAAGTTTAGAGTCAACCCCACAATAGTGAGGACTAGAATCTTACCATGGCTGAGTAGAATGAGAGCCACATGGCAGGCAGCTGCAGTGCTACAGCTTCTAAAAGGAGCTGTTTCTAGCTGAATAGCATAGGCTGGAACTAAAACCCCAATCCTTGAGACATATATTTAAAGGTCAGGGATTCAAAGGTTCCTTAAATAAGGGAATGTGTGCATGATTGGTAAGGGAAAGAATTCCTCACCACCAAATGTTTGCTTTTATCCATTTGTGCAGCAAGATGTTCCCATTGTGGTTCAGCTTCATAAGTTTTTATTTAATTTTTTTTCTGTTTAATTTCAACCCACAGTCCCAAAAGCATATTTGCTTCTGGAAGACAAAACCATGCATTAGCAGTTAGGTTATATTGGAAAAGGCTTTAAATGGAAAAGTCTTGGTGTTTTGGGTTGTAATCGTTTAATGTAAAATGGCCATGGACTCCTGTGGTACTTACAGAGTAGAGAGCACTTCAAGTGGCAAAACAGGATGTGCCGCTCCTGAGTGGGGCTGCCTCATTTGGTGGGTTTTGTGACCCATCACTGCTGCAAAATTTATTCATAAACCAGCCTGGCCAGAGTAGACAATACTGTATTTAGCCAGATGGACAGAGGATTTGACTTACCTTCAAACACTTACCTTTGACTCCCTTGACTCTGTGCCCAGGACAAGAACCAGAGCTAGCAGATAAATTGCTCGCCTTTCCCATATTCACTTTCAAACTTAATTACAGTTAGGCAGCTTAGGTTTCATTTTCTCAAGAGTGCTTTTGAGACAGTTAGAAAACGTCTTTCTTAAGCCGTAGACATTCTAGGTTGCTCTCTCTACATAACCCCACCCCACTGCCACCCTTGGGATCTAATTTGAGCTGGAATTTAAAAGAAGCACCATAGTTTAGTTCACAAGATTAGAATCTGAAGATGAACACAGGATGTTCTTGCGGGGGAGGAAATCTCACCGATACCTGTGTTGTTTCCTTTCCCAAGCGCGGTATCTTATCCTTCAGGAGGACTGAACTTTATATATTGCTGTGGGCAAGAGTGGAAATACAGAGAGCAGAGAAGCAAAACAGGAAATTAAATTCTAATCTATAAAGCTAAGCCCATGTCAAATGTCATTCTGTTGCAGTAGAAGCCGTATGCTTTATTGTAACATTTCCAAAGCAAAATAAATCCAAAGCCTAGCAGGTAGTATGGGTTGCAAGGGACGTGCATGGATGTCATGCTCTTGCTATCTTTTGCCCCCTGCTAATGATATGTTGGCCTTTTTCTGAGGATTGAGAGATGATATACAATATTTGTGTTTTTCAGTCTAACTAGAGGTAAATGAATCCTCTCATTTACTGTTGGTAACTTTATAGAGTAGCTAAAACCCAGATACTTTGATTGAAATGCATCTTTTTTAAAAAGGATAGGTGCACATACATCTAATGAAGTAGGTCTAGCCCCTCCCCAAACCCCCTAATTAACAAGTGTCACAGTAAACAAAATACCATAAATGAAGTTGCACAATGAAATAGGGCACATACTCACACACTCTTTTCAACTATTGCATAGACATGGGTGGAGACTCTGTGGTCCTCCAAATGTTGCTGGCTACACCTTTCATCATCCCTGACCTTTGGCCATTCTAGCAGAGGATGATGGGAGTTGGAGTCCAATGGTATCTGGGAGAGTCACAGGTTCGCCACACTTACTTCTTTCGTCAAATTTATAAACCGCTTGATTGTAAAAACAATAACCACCCAACAACCTCAAAGTGGTTCATGTAGAAGCACACACACAAGTCTCAGTAGACTTGCATTTGCAACAACACATTTCTCAAATATGTAGCATTTGGTTGTCTTGTTAATGAACATCACTAGGAATTTGAATTCCTCTGAAAAAGTAAGTTTTCTGGCCCTTCAAAAATAAATTTGGAAGCATGCTTGTAGCATCGATAGATATTTGTCAGGGCTGCTGGAGGTTGCTTTCCCACAATAGGTTAAGAAATGATGTTCGGCTCAGTGCTCACTCCCATCCCTGGGAGCCAGTCATGAGCCAAGAGGCAAGTGGGTGGCTTAATGCATTTGTCTAGAAGCAGAGCACGTGGCAGGGTAGAGAGAAAGTGGTCTGGAAGGGCTCTCTTCCTGGGATGTAAGTTGCTCAGACTGAAGAGCAGGCCTTGCAGGTATTGCTTTATAGGACTGGGTTCTCTTGATTCATATGACCGGGTACTAAGTCAGGTGGCAGCATTTATTATAACCACCCAGGTGGCATTTCTGGATAGTAGAGTTCAGTCTGCTGTTCTTTCAGCAGAGATTCTACCCAGTGGCACAGGAAGTTAGTTGCTGGAGCCAGGCTGGCAGAACTCCTGATTTAAGACCTCCTTGCACCTTCTGATGCATCTAGTGAACATAGCTCTCAATACCTTTCGTCACCCATTCTCTTGACACTATTCTGAAATTCTCCATCCTGTTCTGATATACTTATTGCCAAAACAGGAGTCAGTAGAGTCTTTCGTTTTAAACATGGGGCTTTGGGCATCCTAATAACCTTTCTCGTTATAAGGAATCTGCGAATTCAGTAACAGGCAGCTTATGTGTGTACTACTTCTGTTAATTAAAGATTGGCCTCATTTTGATCGGATTGTTTTGATCAGATTCCCTGTGGACAGGCAGGTGGTTGCTGTGCTTGCATGTTAGAGAGAGGTCAAGATCTGAGTTAGTGCTGGGTTCATCCAGATGTTTGACAGTGATGGTGTGTGGGGACTTGCTAGTTCAGGGAGGCAGGTGCAATTGACCAGTCTGCACCAGCATGCTGCTCATTGACTCTTCTTTGCCTCAGTCTTCTCCGATAAAGAAAACAATGCCCGACCTGAAGAATTTGGAGCAAATGATTCAGCAGAGGAAACACAGCCCAGAATAACTAAGGAGATAGTACAAGAAAACTTGGCTAGTCTAGATGTATTCAAGTCTCCAGGGCCAGATGAACTGCATCCAAGAGTATTAAAAGAACTGGCAGATGTGATTTCAGAACCACTGGCAGTCATCTTTGAGAATTCCTGGAAAACAGGCGAAGTCTCGGCAGACTGGAGGAGGGCAAATGTTGTCCCTATTTTCAAAAAGGGGAAAAGAGAGGACCCAAATAATTACTGCCCAGTCAGTCTGACATCAATACCAGGGAAGATTCTGGAGCATATCATTAAGCAAACAGTCTGTGAGCACCTAGAAAGGAATGCTGTGATCACCAATAGTCAGCATGGATTTCTGAAAAATAAGTCATGTCAGACTAACCTGATCTCGTTTTTTGACAGAATTACAAGCCTGGTAGATGAAGGGAATGCAGTGGATGTAGCCTACCTTGATTTCAGCAAGGCATTTGACAAGGTGCCCCATGATATTCTTGTAAAGAAGCTGGTAAAATGCGATCTTGACTATGCTACCACTCAGTGGATTTGTAACTGGCTGACTGACCGAACCCAAAGGGTGCTCATCAATGGTTCCTCTTCATCCTGGAGAAGAGTGACTAGTGGGGTGCCACAGGGTTCTGTCTTGGGCCCGGTCTTATTCAACATCTTTATCAACGACTTGGATGATGGACTCAAGGGCATCCTGATCAAATTTGCAGATGACACCAAACTGGGAGGGGTGGCTAACACCCCAGAGGACAGGATCACACTTCAAAACGACCTTGACAGATTAGAGAACTGGGCCAAAACAAACAAGATGAATTTTAACAGGGAGAAATGTAAAGTATTGCACTTGGGCAAAAAAAATGAGAGGCACAAATACAAGATGGGTGACACCTGGCTTGAGAGCACTACATGTGAAAAGGATCTAGGAGTCTTGGTTGACCACAAACTTGACATGAGCCAACAGTGTGACGCGGCAGCTAAAAAAGCCAATGCAATTCTGGGCTGCATCAATAGGAGTATGGCATCTAGATCAAGGGAAGTAATAGTGCCACTGTATTCTGCTCTGGTCAGACCTCACCTGGAGTACTGTGTCCAGTTCTGGGCACCACAGTTCAAGAAGGACACTGACAAACTGGAACGTGTCCAGAGGAGGGCAACCAAAATGGTCAAAGGCCTGGAAACGATGCCTTATGAGGAACGGCTAAGGGAGCTGGGCATGTTTAGCCTGGAGAAGAGGAGGCTAAGGGGTGATATGATAGCCATGTTCAAATATATAAAAGGATGTCACATAGAGGAGGGAGAAAAGTTGTTTTCTGCTGCTCCAGAGAAGCGGACACGGAGCAATGGATCCAAACTACAAGAAAGAAGATTCCACCTAAACATTAGGAAGAACTTCCTGACAGTAAGAGCTGTTCGACAGTGGAATTTGCTGCCAAGGAGTGTGGTGGCGTCTCCTTCTTTGGAGGTCTTTAAGCAGAGGCTTGACAACCATATGTCAGGAGTGCTCTGATGGTGTTTCCTGCTTGGCAGGGGTTTGGACTCGATGGCCCTTGTGGTCTCTTCCAACTCTATGATTCTATGATTCTATGAAATTAATACATTATTTATTGTTTTATTTATTAAATTTGTATACCGCCCGTCATGCGTATGAACCGATGCTGCTGAGGTGGTCAACATGGGTCTGGTTGCATTACTTGCAGGCAGGGGCACATGTAATTGAACATACATCATTCAAAAAGATGCCATTCCCCCACCTCGCAAAACTAGCATGTCAGGAAGAAGACTAGATGAGAACCTTACTTCACAAGCTATTTTTCTCTGTGGAGGGAACTTTTCATTTGGAGGGGCATTCATTCTTGTGAGCAATCTGAAATAGTGCAGCCCACATTTGGTTTATCACCTCTATGATAACTAGGCATATTCCAGAGGTGAGGCAGCTGCTAGTACATTCATTCTGGTGGCGTTCGAAGTGTTTTCTCCTCCCTGTTATGGGACCAAACATTTCCCTCCTTTCTAAGCCCAGGAGAGGTGAAAACACTTCTCAGGTGCTTCACAGCATAGTTGATACTCATGAAGCTATGCTGCTTTGTTGATGCTGCTTGATTTTGGCATTGGATTCAGTTGTCAGCTCACACAAAGATGCCAGATTTATTTTCTGAATAAAGATGCTGTGCCTATGATGCATATAGCCTGTTGCAGATTGATTGTCTTGTAGGCTTCACGAAAAATGAGCAGCTCCGCTGCATGATGATTTGCTGTTTCAGATTTCAGCGAGTTAAAACCCCAGTAGAACAGTTGCTGTACAGTAGCTGTAAGGCTGTATTACTCTAGAGCTCGTACTGTGATTGAATTAGTACGAGGACCACGCAGAAGTGCATAAACAGCCTAGTAGGCACCCTTTAATCATTATAATGTGATAGCAATAGAGTGGGGATGGTCCTAAGACCCTCCTGCATGTTTTATGCATGCAGCCTAGAGAGATAGTTAACAGGGGGATCCATCAGATGATGCACTGTAACTCCTCTCAACCCCAGCAAGTATGACCAATGTTCAGAGATGATGAAAGTTGAGTAAGAGTAGTCAACACAGGGCCTTACTCTAGATCAATCAGCCTGTCTCAACTGTTGGTCCCTAATGTTGTTGAACTACAACTTCCATCATCCATAGCCAGCAGGTGCAGCAGTCAGGGATGATGGGAGTGGTAGTTCAACAACATATGGGAACCCCAGGTCAAGAAAGGCTGCTCTAGACCAACAAATCCCATCATCCCTGGCTGTGGTTGCTGAAGGTGATAGGTGTTACAGTCTGTCAGGGACAAGTGTGCATAGGGTGAAGCGGGGCTGGAGTTGGACTCGGGAGAGGGGGCCAGTGATTTGTGGAGAACTCTACCAGCAAGGAGGCAAGAGCTGGAGGCAGGGAAAGCTTCTGAGCTGGAGGGTGGAACACAGCACGGGTGTGGAAGAGGAAGAAGAAGCAGGTCGAGCAACAGAAGGGCTCCCCCTTCACCACTGTCTCGCAGAATCAAAGGGAGTTGAAGAGGAAAGAGCAGAGGAAGGTTCCACGCAGGTGTAGTCTCTGACTGTGTGTGCACAGCTCATCGGGAGAAGGTACAGAAACTGGTGAAGGGGTGTGTGACCCCTTGTTCTTGCAACTGCTTCATAGAGTGCAGACCTGGGAATAGATACTAGACTGGTGTTGGTGAATATTTGGAGCTATAGAAATGACTGTAAGTGTCCACTTTGACAAGGAAGAATTCTCTATCTGTCATGTGTGCTCCTTTGGCTGGTGAGCACCCTTGACACACTCCAGCAACAACTGGAGGGCACCATGTTGGCTATCCTGGTCTACAGTTTCCTCATGTATGGGGAAGATATTTAAAATGTGAAGGGAGTGCTGTTTTCCCAAGGCCAATCCAACACAGCCACAGGCCACACAAGCCTAGCTCCAACAGTGTGGTCCAAGTGTGGTATCTGGTGGGTGGCTTCCTAAGTCCTAGATGCCAGTGGAAATAGAGAAGGACTCTGGATCCCACCACAGGGTTTACACACAAAGGTAGCTGACACTCAAAATATATTCAGCAGGCACAGAGCTCCCAGGAGTCTGGCTGTCAGAGGTGTTTCACATTCATTTCCCAGCTACAAACACAGTGTGAGTGTTTTGAAGATGCAAGAAACAGACATATGTCCCTCCTGCCTTAGTTCATCTTCTAGCTGGAAATAATTCTCTGGCTTCTGAGTTAGTTCTTAAGATCACCCATCTGGGAGGTGAGAAACTGTTGATGCTCTTAAATAAATGAAGTGCAGATTATCTGAGGGCCGTAAAATAGTCTGCAATTCTGCATACATTTCTAACCAAACAGAACTCTGGCTTACCCTGCTTGGAGTTGTGTACCTGGAGCTTAAAAATGCAGTGGGGTCAAGAGCAGAACAATCTGTGCCTTGCTTACTTCATTTTCCCTTTTGTTTTGCCTGACTGTTGCCTTCTCAAGTAAGGAATCATTTTCTGGGTGTATATTTTGAAATGCTCCTCTGATCTCTGTTCCTCAAGAGAACATTTCAAGCTCTTAGATTTTGTACCTGCCAAAAAACGGAACTGTGAAAGGTCTGCTTCTCTTCCTTGCTGGGTTGGCAAGTTGAGAAGGATTTGGCAATTAGTGTTCTTCACCCACTGGCTAACATGTACCGCCACGTCTCCTTGGATTCCTCATGTCCATGATTTCAGTCTTTTCAAATCTGGTTCTGAAGGGCATGTTTTCCTTCTCAGTTTTCATGCTATATCATTAAATTGTGGATTTGTCTGTGCTTGGAGCTCTTAATTATTACCAGTCCTTTATGTGGAGGGAACTTTGAGCTACATGTAGTTAAGCCTTTGCCAGTCTGGTGCCCATTGGATGTTTTGGATTACAATTCCCATTAGCTTCAGCCAGTACAACTGTCTGATGATGGGGCTAATGGGAGCATGGTTATGTTGGGTGAGTGGGAATCTGATGGGATTTGTAATCCAAAACACCTGGAGGGCACCAGGATAACAGAGGCTGGTGTTGCTAATCTTCTTCCTAGCTCTTTGCTTTTGCATTTTGAGTTTGGACGACTTACATTACAATCTTCTTTACACAGAGTCTTCATTTGCTAGACTGCAATATATTAGGAAATACTTGGAACAGCTCCTGTTGCTTTTCTGCTCAAAGATTTTGCTCCTCTCTAGGAGGAGGGAGAGGGTGTTTGGGGGAATTTGAGTGAGCTGCAGATGCTATAGGGACAGAGCCATCTTTCCCATTGGTCTTAGTGTGGTGTAGTGGTTAAGAGCAGTAGATTCATAACCTGGGGAACTGGGTTCCTGTCTCTGCTCCTCCACATGCAGCTGCTGGGTGACCTTGGGCCAGTCACACTTCTCTGAATTCTCTCAGCCCCACTCACCTCACAGAGTGTTTGTTGTGGGGGAGGAAGGGAAAGCAGAATGTTAGCCGCTTTGAGACTCTTTTGGGTAATGATAAAGCAGGATATCAAATCCAAACTACTACTGCTACTCTTCTTCTTCTTCTTCTTCTTCTTCTTCTTCTTCTTCTTCTTCTTCTTCTTCTTCAGTACGCCAAGGCACTGGCCTCTCAGGGGCGTCCTAGTGAATGGGGGAGTTGCATGGCTTTGCCGGTAGCCTCCCCTTTCCCTGCATGTCCGCCAGCTGCGCCCCACCAACTATATGGCTGGCGGTCATGCAGCTTCCTTCCTAAGCCTCCGCAGGAGGAGAGCGATCCCCGCAGAGGCTTAGGATGGAAGCTGTACACCTCTGCATCTGCTAAAGACAGGGTCATTGTCCTCTTCCTGCTTCCTGGCGAAAGGCGGCGCGCAGCCTTCCCTGGCTGCCTTCTTGGGTGCCCCACGCCGGAGAGCATGTCCGCCAGCACGTTTTCCTGCTTGATAGCCGCCACCACGGATATGCTTAAGACGGCCCTGTATAGGGATTCATTCAGACATTTGCAATAAGAAGTTGAAATGCACTGGACTTATTAGAGTTATTTTCCACACTAAATCAACCTTTGTATTGCCTTGTTGATCTTTTCTGTGTTGGGTTGAAATAAACGACAGACGAGTAGCAAGTGTCATATGGGAGGCATCTCTCGAGCATGTCTCGGGGAGTCCCTTTTATTGAATATTACAGCATTGCCACATATGTGCTTGTTGCTGATTAGTTAACACAAGTACAAAGCAAAGGTTGCATATAAGCATTAATCATGAATAGATTAAAGGCTGGGAAAGGGAACACAGAACTAGACAGGCATGAAAACCTCCTTATTAAACTATAACTAGTGATTGATATAGCAAGACTTAAACAATTACTAGTGATTGATATAGCAGGACTTAAAAGGACATAACGATCACATTCCATAGATGTGGTCAACTATGCATTAAGAACAGGTCAGGGTACAATGTTTTCATGAACTCAATGTGAACTGAACATTCTAGGGTGATGAGGGAATGTCTCAGCTTAGAACGGTTTTGCCCGAGTCATGTGCAGAAGCAAAACTTCCCATCATGCCAGAGTCATGTGCAGAAGCAAAGCTTCCCTTCATTTCTGCTTTTATTTCTTTCTCTTATGATGCTCCATGGTGTCTGAGTGCAACCCTCTTCTTGGATTATCCTACAAGTTGCCTGGCCTGAAGATTCACACTTCTGCTGTTGTCGGTGGCCTTCCACCTAGTCTGTGACATTTAGACTGGTGAGCTAGTTATGGGAGGCCTTGGGCCCACAGGCAGGATCCTGTGGGAGTCTCTGTTCTGGCTCTATGGACCATGGAATTCTAGGATCAGTCCCAGCAGCTTCCTACCTTTAGTGGGTCCCTGGTCAGCAACATCAGGCTCACAGCCAGGAACCTGATCTGGCTGCTCAGCTGGTGGCATTGCAGCCTCCATTTATTGTTCACTGCTGGGCTCCTGCAGTCATGACAGCTCTGCCATAGTTTTTGCACTGATAGCAAGTACCTGATCAGACTTTGTTTCGAAGGATGCCACAGCTGACAGAACCTGAAAATATGCAAATAACCAGGCACATGGTGAAGCTGTTGTTGCATGGGAACTCTTGTTGGGTGACCTTTGGCTGGTTGCAGTCTCTCACAACCTGACCTACCACAGCATTGTTGCGAGGATTAAACAGGGAGGGAGAGAACCATGTGGCCACCTTGAGCTCCTTGGAGGAAAGATGGGGTATAAATGTAATAAATAAGTAAATAAAAAATGGGGTCATGTGAACCCACCCTCCAAACATACTAGAAACTTGTGAATATTTTATGCAGCTTCTCACCATGCAAATGCCTACTTAATTTGATCCCTTTCACTTTGGGAAACAGGAATCTGTTCATCTGTTTCCTTTAATATTTTATGCCCAAACCATGTGAGGAAGAGGAAATTAAAATGTTTCCAGATAGAGAACTTTTATTAAAGAAAAGGGAGAAAAAGGAACAACTAGCGATGTGTAACTGTGTGGGATACGTAGCAACAGCGAGCCACCCTGCCTTACAAAAATAAATCTCAGCTGATACGGAAAGTTTAATTAAATTTAGCATTCTGCCTGAGCAGGGCTTGTCTGGGGATCTGTAATTTTTGATGCATCTACCATTGTGCAGATGGTCTTTATTAAAACAAGGGCATATTAAAAAATTTTTTGGGGGGGGAGGAGACAGTGTCACGATGTTGCTTACACAGGTACATGTGCTGGAAACTAATTACCTCTCTTAAAGATAAGCCTGATAAGATGGGTTTGCTCGGCATCTGTGGCAAAAGCAATTAAAAGCTCTGCACTCCTTTTCTTTGTTTGTTTTAACAATTACAAATGACCTGGTTTTTTAAAGGACAATTTAATATGCCTTGATGTTTATCACTGCCTAAAGTGTTTCTTGCTGGGTAGCCTGCTCTGACTAATATAATTTACCTGCCTCTGTAATGCAATTTCTTTCAATCACCTCCTTTCCTATCCCTAGGCTGTTAATGTTGGAAAACACACTAGTCTTTTCTATTTTGTTGAGTGGTCAGGAGGTGGGGTGGAGGTGAGAGAGAAACATGTTTTTGCAGTGGCTGTTTTTCACATTAGTAGAGAGATGCAGCTGCATAGTTTTCACAGAAAGGCAAGGAGCTCTGGTTCCTATATTTCACACGAGGCACTGCTGAAGTAGCAGGAAACAGCTCTTCTTCCCTACACTGCACCCATCACCTTTCCATGTGAACTAGGATCGCTCTGGTTTAATCGTCCAGCCAGCCATGTTGAGGGTCAGTTTGGATTATCCTTTCTCTCCCACCTTTTTGTATGACCCCTGCTTACTGTTAATATGCCATTTTAAGATTAGGAAGCTACAGAACCCCGAAGGAAAGAAGGCAAGCCAGACCTTTGGTTGTAAACCTCCAATTTACACCACAGTTTCCAGTCAGCTTCTGGCTGATCTACAGGAAGGAGAGCTACCTCAGTGAGATACAGAATCTCATTGGCTCATTGGCTGTGTGGTCATGGGCAGTGGTTGGGTGTTCCAATTTGCTCCTTGTGTGCAACAAGGGCAGTACTCATTCTTGCCCCCTCTTCCCTGCTCCCCAGCATCTACCACCTGAGGCAGCTGCTCATACTGCCTAATATTAGGACTGGCCCATCTCACTTTAGTTCTAGTGATGGCTTTCCAAAAGCTGAGTTCAGAAAGTGATGGGGGGGGGGGTTCTAACATGTCTCTGTGGTTAATATGGAAACAGAGGATAGGCCATAAATTCTCTATTTTATACTGTGGTGCTGATTAGGTTGTTAATGTGTCCGCAGGGAGTAAACCCCACCTTGTTTCCCCTGCTAAGTAACTTTTTATTCATTCAGAGAAGCATCTGTTCATAAACTGTGCTCTTTTACCAGTTTATAATTGTGACAGATGGGATTGTAAATATGCTATATTAAAGATAGTTATGGAAATGAAACTTGTTCAGTTATTAATTGCTACCTTTTTGACTAGGGTGAATTTCATGTAGGCAATTTAGACTGGCAGGCAGTGTTCTGATTGCTAAAGCCATCCACCCTTTTAAAGACTCCTTATCGTCAGCATTCTGTGCAGGACATTTCAACAAGGTGTGAGTGGCTTTCCTAATGTACAAAGTACAGTACTGTGTAGATTATTCATCCCCTGGAATGCCTCTTTTGAAGAATTTGGAAAATCCTCATTTGCATGGGACATGGAAGCCCTTGTTGTGAAGAGGTGCCAATGGTGGCTTCTCAAAAACTCTGCATCCTGGAGCTACTTCCTTTGGCTTTCATCAGAAGGGAACAAGATCATTCTTTTTTTATATCCTTGCCTATTTATGGCAGAACTTTAGATAAACATACACAATTCAGACTTGATGGGCCTATGTAAATCATGCTTTGTACTTTCGACTTCTACATATGCTGACTTTACACATACTCTAGCCCAGAGCTTTACAGACTGTGTGTCAAACAGGTTAGCGTATCGGCTGCAGTGCCCGTGGCTGGAAAGGGGTTAGCTTAACCTACGGTTCGCTCGTAAAACTGAATTACTGTGTTGCAAAATGCTGCATGTCTAAAAAGTGTGTCACCAACATGAAAAGTGTAGAAAACTCTGCTCTAGCCTATCTTCTATAATGGCCAGGTCAAAGACAGATTATGCAACATGTCACGTTTGCAAATATAAACGCTGAAAATAATATGTATATAAAACATATAGTAGATAAAAGCCAGAATCAAGGATTAAAAAGCAAACAAAACCCAAGCGATAAAACAAAGGACAAAAAGAGCAATAAAAAATAAGTAAAATTGTGATCTTGTCAAGGTCCCTTTGTAGTGTGAATTCTGACTTTTAAATGGGCTTTTGAACTTCTAGCAAGTATTCAGCCTTCTTCATAGCACTATAGTGGAACAAAGGATGTTAACTTGGCTTAGTATAGATTTAAAGCAGGGTTCCCCAGCCTTTCCAAGCCCAGAGCCACATTTGGAAGAAGCTGTCATGGGCACTACCCATTTCACAGAAAAACTGGTGATACTCATGGTCCTTTGCATTACGAGTACATGCCAAAAGGTAAACAAATTGGAAGCATTGTGGAGTTGCTGTAATAATGTTGTGTTTTGTGCGTGATCGGCACACGCACATACACACTGAATGGTATCCAACTAAACATTTACACAAGCACAATGATGTTTACCTGCACAGTGTAACTTCCGTGCCCTCTCCTCTCCCTGTGTGAGCCCCACACACCTTAAGTCTGCTGCAGATGGTATGGGGAACCCCTGTGTAGCAGGTTTAAGGGGCGCACAGGAGAGGGATGGGTGAGGAAGTTACATGGTGCAAGAAAAAGTTGTTGTGCTAGTGTAACTGTTCACTTGGTCCTATAGTGCAGTCATTTGGTTTAAATGTTATAATGTTGAAAGTTACTTGTTGTGTCTATTGTTTTGTTAACCAAGTACAAATAAAAGGTTAAATACAGAGACCCCTAGATTATAATAGCTTAGTAGGCTGAGCCTACTCTTTAAAAGGATAGGCACATTTCAGTATATTGTGTTTCTTTTCTAGTCTAGCTGGGCTCTGATTGGGCAAAAAGTGTCAAGTGTATAGCTCCACATTGACTATTTCTATTTTTTACTTTCTTTTACCACACACACAGTGAATGTGTTTTTCTCAGATAAAACTACTCATTATGGATAGCAATGACAACTGCTAATTTTACTAGGGGTCAAAAACAGTCTACCATTTTTAATCCTTCCAGATAGTCCCAATGGTGCCATTTTTTGGACCTGTGTACTAAGAAGAACATTGTGGAGAAGCTTATTAGAGTCTCCTCCCTTGTATCGTGTCAACTTAATTGGCTCTGAGTGTTCAGGATAAGTGGTTTTCATCCCTGTGGCTTCATTTAAGCATGTCAAATCCTTTTCATTATTCAAGAAGCTATCTTTGAAGACATTTCACTGTTTTCACGCCTTCAACAGAGCAAAGTGCACACATACCTCCCATAACCCCTTTCTGTTAAAATATTAGTCCGTGAAAATAATTTGACACCATAAACTGTTGTAACTACCGAATACAGGGGGATTTATGTCAAAAGAATTCAGTTAACCCCTTTCACCCAAGGTTGAAACAGGTGACTAGCTCTCAGTTCATTTTCCTTGTTCCCAGCCAGTCATGGAGATGTATGATATGGCGTAGCCCACAACTTGCTTTGGGGTGCAGAAGCACATGGACATCATTTCCTTATTCAGGCTGCTCATGCAACTCTTGAGTAAGGAACTGGGAGCCAGCAATACGGTGTTGAGAGATAGTAATCAGCTTCAGCCTCATCACTTTCACCCAGTTGGAAGCTCTGTAAGTCAAATGTGCAAAGGGGGAGCAGAATCTTGCTCATTGTCCTTGTCACCACTGCAGTTCTTCAGCTCTGGGTGGACCAGGAGATGTCTCCAACCTAGTGCCCCCCAGAAGTTTGCCATCTCCTGGTAATTGGTAAGAGATTATAGCATTTGTGATCCAAAACACATTGAGGGCGCCAGGTTAGGAAAAGCTGATCTAGAGCGGTAGCCGTCAATGGTTTTCTGACCTGGGACGCACTTTTAATCCAAACATGCATTTGGGAGCCCATTTCTTAACCCTTTAAACCATATCTTTGTGTAGTGGTAGTGCTGTTGTTGCAACCCACCTTACGTCAGGATGCTGACCCACCATGCAGATTCAGGAGCGTTCCATTTTTAAAACTACAGTATAGCAGTCTGTTGTGACAATGGCTGAGTTTAGGTTGCAACAGGCCTACAAATCCTACTTGGTGGCTGTACAGCTGCACAACACACACAAATTGTGGTGTGGATTCTGGAACCTTAACTTACTATAATGCTTTGTGATATCTGTGCTGTTGGAGAAAAGGATAATTGGGAAAACTTGTGGCATCAGTCTTCAGCCCTTCTTCCTAGTGTTACGTCTGCCCTGTTTATGAGCAGTCTTATTTTAATAAAATGTTGTGCCCATAACCTGCTTCAGTAGAGTCTGCCAGCCAGTTAGCATGCTTAAAATCTTTAAAATGCAAACCCAAAAGGATTGTCTGATTAAACAAATCTCAGTTTTTGTTTCATTGTATTACATTATACATTTTTATCTGGTTCCTTTTTTCTTTCTTTCTGATTTTGCTTTACATATTTTTTCTTTAGTAGAAAGTTATCCTTTCAGGGACTGATTGGTATCTATGGTCCAATTATTTTTTATGTTCTCATCCTTTATAGTCTGAAAAGAAGAAAAACTGCATAAATTTGCTTCAGTTCAGAAGACAGGGAAAAAAGCAACCCAGAGCCCTGTTAGCAGCTTGGGAGACAGAAAATAAGAATGAAAGTTAACAACTTAATAATGTTTTGAAATATGTTGGAAGAGTTGTCTCCCACTTGTGCTTTTTTTGAACATTGAAGTTACTGTTCAGTCATTTGTTCTGTTGGCATCTGAGCATGCACTAAGCAGGGGGAAAGTGTTTTGTATGTGGTTTTTTAAGAGTGCAGAGCGATATAGGCTAGCCTAGGTGATCAAAAGAATTGCTGGAGGTCTCTGTGTGTAGAGGGGGAGAAGGAAGTAGAGTTCAAAGTAGAGAAGGAAGTAGAGTTCAAAGGAGTTAGCCAACCTTTTGAGGGTCAGTAGCTTCATCTGGAATTTTGAGAAAGTCATGTGGGCACTACTCAGAAAGTGGCTGCCACCAGGACATGGAATAGCACAAAATGACTGCCATGGGGGTGTGGCATAGTGCAAAATGGCTGCCACATACAAAAGAGCAGAAAACCAACAGTACTTTATGAAAACCATTGAAGACATTTTTGTTTTGACAAACCTTTCCAGCTAGATGAAAATGTGTCCACCTTGTTGTTGTTGTTGTTTAGTCGTTTAGTCGTGTCCGACTCTTCGTGACTCCCTGGACCAGAGCACGCCAGGCACTCCTGTCTTCCACTGCCTTCCGCAGTTTGGTCAATCTCATGCTGGTAGCTTCGAGAACACTGTAAAACCATCTCGTCCTCTGTCGTCCCCTTCTCCTTGTACCCTCAATGTTTCCCAACATCAGGGTCTTTTCCAGGGAGTCTTCTCTTCTTATGAGGTGGCCAAAGTATTGGAGCCTCAGCTTCAGGATCTGTCCTTCCAGTGAGCACTCAGGGCTGATTTCCTTCAGAATGGAGAGGTTTGATCTTCTTGCAGTCCATGGGACTCTCAAGAGTCTCCTCCAGCACCATAATTCAAAAGCATCAGTTCTTCGGCGATCAGCCTTCTTTATGATCCAGCTCTCACTTCCATACATCACTACTGGGAAAACCATAGCTTTAACTATTTGGACCTTTGTTGGCAAGGTGATGTCTCTGTGCCCACCTTAGGTGTTCATTTTTTACAGTTTTAAAATTTATAACTTTAACTAATTTTAAGGATATGTCTGTAAATCACCTTGGGATATATGTGTGGAAGGTGATTCACAAATCAACAAATAGTTGACACCACAAAATAGTGTAAACATAGCTTCCTGCCCCATCAGCCCACATCAACAGGAAAAAGATACCTCCATTAGATACCACTTCACTTGCCCACAGAGAGAAGCGATTCCCACTTTTCCTCTGTTCAGAAGAGTTGGAAGAGCGGGTATTCAATAAATGGACATATTTAAGGGGACATGTTCAGTGTAGGAGAGGCTGAGCCAAGGGAGGCACTAGTGGGCACAATGTTGCCCAAGGACACCACACAGCCCCCCCTGAACACTTTCCCAAAAACATTTTATTTAGGAGGGAGGGAGAGCTGACTAAAATTCTAGACATGTCTACTCAGGAGTAAGTCCCATTGAGTTTAGTGGGTTTATCCGCAGCTAAGTGGGTATAAGATTGCAGCCTAAGCCCGAACATTTTATTTTTAAGCCAGCTTTATTTAAGACATTTTAAACATCACAAGAGAGCACAACAACAATAAAATAAATGTAAAATGATGTATCAAATGCACACGTAGATTAAAAGCACACCAACAGACATCTAATCTGAGAACTAGCAAGAAGAATACACCATTCACTAAAAGAAACCTCGAGGAAACAAGAAGGTTTCCAGAGCTCTTCTAAAAGTGGGAAGAGAGTGGAGATTTCCTTGGAGAGACGGAGTCCCACAACTGTGGCACCACCAATGTTTTTCAGCAAAGATCAGTTGGTTAGAGCATGGTGCTGATAACACCAAGGTTTGATCCCCATATGGGACAGCTGAATATTCCTGCAATGCAGGGGGTTGGACTAGATGATCCTCGGGGTCCCTTCCAACCCTACAGTTCTATGATTCTATGATTTTTCAAAGACCAGTTATGGCACCAGCACTGTCCCTGTTACCTGCCTATCTGATCTTAACTAATGATGGGCCAGAAAGCAGGGCATCTTAAGTCCCTGGTGGGTTTTCATGGGTATAAGTGATCCTTTGAATAACCTGATCTCAAGCCATTATACGGACTCTAAAGGTCAAGACCAATGCTTTAAAGTGAGCTCAGAAATGAATCGCTGACAGCATAATTGATGTAAGATAGGTGTGAAATGTTCTATCTTGCTCCTACAACATCTTTTACAGCAGGGATGAAGAACCCTCCAGGTGTTGCTGGACTCCCAATCAGCCCTGGACCAGCCAGCATGGCCAGTGGTCGGAGATGATAGGATCTGTGGTCTAGCAACATCTCCAGGGGTATAGGTTCCCCAGGCCTGTTTTAAAGGCAGAACTACATAGATTGTGTGTAGTCATCCAGTCCAGATGCCTCCAGTGCAGGAATCATGGAGGCAGGTGTTTGCTAAACACATAGCCCAGAAGCACAGGCTGTCCTAATCATCTTTCACGCTGGCTATATTTTGCATCGGATTCTAGCTGTGCCGTGTTACACAACATGGCCCATTTGTAAATATGTGGAGCTGCTTCACGTGCCAGTTTGTGGCACCAGATTGCTTACTTGTCAAGCTGCCAGATCTTGCGTAACGCTGATATAGAATGGCACAGAGGTAGACGAGGGTGCAGACCGAAAGGTGGACAGCGCTGCAGCTGGCACAGAAGAAAGGATCTCTGTTGACTACATGCCTAGAAGTGATTTAGGCTTTCGTATTCAGTTGCCACTTCATAGAAACCTAGTTTTGGAGAGTTGAAAGAGCTCTTACGTATCAGAGAATTTTTCAGGTGTACATTCACAAATTCAAAACTGAGTCGAGTTGTTCACAACCACCTGCTTTGACCCTATTCCAGAGATGGGGATCCAACAGTAAACCCCACCCTCTTCCCAGGCCTCCCTATCTAGTCCTCAGGACTTTCCCCAGACCCCCCCCCCCGCTTTGCACCCTCCTGAAGTGCCTTTTTCTGGCCAGAAATCATCAAACTCTGAGAATGTCTCTTGCTTCCCTGGATAGAGAGAGGTGTGTGAGTGCGCACAGAAACTAGACAATTGTAAAGGGACGTGGGTGGCGCTGTGGGTAAAACCTCAGCGCCTAGGACTTGCCAATCGCATGGTCGGCGGTTCGAATCCCCGCGGCGGGGTGAGCTCCCATTGTTCGGTCCCAGCTCCAGCCCACCTAGCAGTTCGAAAGCACCCTTAAGTGCAAGTAGATAAATAGGTACCGCTTTATAGCGGGAAGGTAAACGGCGTTCCGTGTGCTACTCTGGTGCCGGTTCGCCAGAGCAGCTTCGTCACGCTAGCCACGTGACCCGGAAGTGTCTGCGGACAGCGCTGGCTCCCGGCCTCTAGAGTGAGATGAGCGCACAACCCTAGAGTCTGTCAAGACTGGCCTGTACGGGCAAGGGTACCTTTACCTTTACCTTTAATATTTGCATGTAGGGGTGCG
Source organism: Podarcis raffonei (assembly GCF_027172205.1). Classification (NCBI taxonomy): domain Eukaryota; kingdom Metazoa; phylum Chordata; class Lepidosauria; order Squamata; family Lacertidae; genus Podarcis; species Podarcis raffonei. Next base: position 18,446,944 of record NC_070604.1, read on the forward strand.
GGTGGCGCTGTGGGTTAAACCACAGAGCCTAGCATTTGCCGATCAGAAGGTTGGCGGTTCGAATCCCCGTGACGGGGTGAGCTCCCATTGCTTGGTCCCAGCTCCTGCCAACCTAGCAGTTTGAAAGCACGTCAAAGTGCAAGTAGATAAATAGGGACCGCTCCGGTGGGAAGGTAAACAGCGTTTCTGTGTGCTGCTCCGGTTCGCCAGAAGCGGCTTACTCATGCTGGCCACATGACCGGAAGCTGTACGCCGGCTCCCATGGCCAATAAAGCGAGATGAACGCTGCAACCCCAGAGTCGGTCATGACTGGACCTAATGGCCAGGGATCCCTTTACCTTTACCTTAATATTTGCATCAGTGCTTCTGACCACTTTTGCCTCTTGCCCGGCCCACCACTAACTCTTGTCCCCCAGAATGGAATTTGGCCTGTGGACAGAAAAAGGTTTCCCACTGGGGAAGGCTGCATTTCCTTCCCCACATCTGATGTAGGCCCGAATCCTGTTTTGCCTGTGAGGGAGCCCATTCATCTTGGTTTGAATCCCCATTGAACACCTGCCCTTCCTCCTATTTCATGAGGCCACCCTACTGGTCAGACATCATTTTTTGTTCCTGCCTTTTAGAAGAAATTCAGCTCTAGGATGAGGATAATATATTTGTTTCTGAAGATGTGACACAAAGGACGGGATTCTGAGTGGGAAGGCTCAAGGGGCTTGACTAAGTTTCCTGCAGAGACCTCTTTCTTTGCTGAGAAGCAATTAAGCAGGCTGTTAACTGTCATTTCTTATCTTTCTATATGTTATGGCTTTATAATTCAGGCAGTGGAGGAAGGCAGAACATGATCCGTTTATTTTTAACAAAGAACATACAGAGCTTGGTTATCTGTTTTCCAACTTAAAAATACAACATTATTTTTCTTCAACAATACTTAGCTTTGGGTGTATCCATTAATCACCCTATTCGAAGTTCATATCAGGTAGTGGTAATTACCCCCAGACCACATTCCCTCATGTCTTTGCTCTGTGCCTTTTAAAGTACAGGTTAAAGCTTTTTGGACCTGTTTGCTTTTGCATTCGGAGTTCAGACCTTTTAATATCAAAATCTTAAGTGGCTTAATGAAGAGCCTTCCCATCATAAGACTGAAGTGTGTAAGGGAATACTAGTAATTACAAGAGCCAGTGCAAATTGGTGAAGTTAGAAAAGGAAGCTGTGGAAGGAAAAAAGAGATTTATTATCAAAGCTTCTAGATCAGTAAGCACAAAGGGGAATGAGTGAAGAGCACAAGCATCTGTGTAGCTGGCAACACAGTTTTTCCAAAAGCCATCTGCAGAGGAATGAGAAGAAACCTTCTTGTCCCCCAAGGAATGAGACCTTTCAAAGGGACAATTTCCCTCAAAGGGACACCCTGCTTTCCTGAGACCTTCACTCACTGTGACAGCAGAGGAGCTAAGCAGGGCACATCTATCAAGTTTCCAAAGGCCTCATCCACCAACCTTTCTGCCTCTCTTAGCTTCTTCAGGTAAACCACCTTGGCCTCAAGGAAATGACCTCATTTCCTGAAGCCAGGAACTCACTGCACTGAGCACGCATTCATGACTTTTGTCTAACAGGCAGATAGTCATACATGTTCTGTACAATATACTGAATAGCTCCCAGCCCTGCTACTGGTTTTTCACTCTCTTGCTCATGAAGCAGCACTTGAGATGCTATATTTTAAACACAGAACCTGTACATCTCCCCCCAGATGTTTTCCCAGTGGCCAGAATGAGTAAGACAATGCAAAGAACATAACAGAGCTTAAAAGACTGTTTCCTTGGTAACCACAGCCCATTCATGGATTTGTGAAGTCACAGAAGGCCAGTCTACCATATTCAGGTTAGGCTAGCTTGAAGCTGAAGTTCAAGGAGTGAAGTCAATGATTACCTGTAATGTATTTCTCCTTTAACTGTATCTGGCTACTGAATGTTTGATTCAAACTGGTTACTTTCCCAAGAGTTGTGGTACTTCAGATGATGAAAGTAGCAGAAATATATTTCCATATTTAGCTACCCCTTTTAATGTCTTTGTTCCTTCCTTTCAAGACACAGACAAACACACTTTCCTTGTTGTTGTTCATAGTTTTCCTGTATTAACCATTGCAGTGGTGGGATTTAGCAGCAGCAACAGCAACAATCCCCAAGTGGCTTGAAGGCAACTTCAGTGAGGCTTTGTTGTTTCCGTGACATCACAGTTGATCAATTATGTCAGAGTCAGGACCACTTATTGCCCTAAGTTGTTACCTGGGACACACTTTTTAAAAGTATTGCATGGTTTCCTTTTTCTCCTTTCTTTTTATCTCTGGGGTTTCTCTTTACTCGGTCGCTCCCTGTTTTTGTGCCTCATTGAAACTTCTCTGAAACTTCAGTGTTTTGAATTAGAAGCTATCAAAGCCAAATTGAAGTGAATTTGAATCCTAAGCAATGCTGTACATAGCGTTCAGAGTGCTTTAGAGTACCTAATTCATCTCTTTCTGAGTTGCATAATCACACCAAAGGTAAGGAAGTTATGTTCATTTCCCATTTGATGCAATTCAACTGTGAAAGGGGCTGTTCTTCCTCTTCCTCCTGCTTCTGTTGCCCCTGATTTATGTGATGCTTGTGAGAGCATTGTCAGCTGTAAATGTTTTTCAATAGGGCATTTGTTGTAACAGTCAGGAGTATAGACCAACAGCTTCACCTGAAGGCCATGTGTTTCTGACTGCAAATTATTTGAATCTCTAATGATGCAAAAAACAGTGCTAGAGGGAGGTTCTGCAACAGGCAGCCTTGCGGTTGCCTACATTGTCATAAGAATCTAGAGTTGATGTGGCAAAGATTCTCAAAACTCCTGGAGAAAACGTTTTAAAATATCTACTGCCCTCTTGTAGCCCTTATTAAGAGGGAATGGCAATGTATCTTTGTTGAGGAGCTGCATTCAAGCAGGGTATTGATACCTCTACTTGTTGCCATTTCCAATTATGAAGGTTGTCTTACATGCTAGATTGAGCTAGACTACCGAGAACTGCTCTGGATCCTCTCCCAGTGATAATTAAATGTCTAAATGGATGCAGAGCCCAAACAAAAGTATGTCAAGCATAGTATGTAATCCTGTTCTAAATAGGGATCTCCACAATTACAGAGACTTCTTCCTTTCCTGTCATGTAGAGAGTTATAACGTATTGACTCTACACAGGGCAGTGGGACAATCTTTGCACAAACTATGCATGTGGAATAGATTCTGTTTAGCAGTTGTAATGTATAGACTTGCGCTTAGAGCCGTAACCAAAGATGGTAGAGAGCTAGAAACTACATTATCTCACCTGAATTTCTTTGTACTACTTGATGCCGAGGGACGCGGGTGGCGCTGTGGGTTAAACCACAGAGCCTAGGACTTGCCGATCAGAAGGTCGGCGGTTCAAATCCCCGCGACGGGGTGAGCTCCCATTGCTCGGTCCCTGCTTCTGCCAACCTAGCAGTTCAAAAGCATGTCAAAGTGCAAGTAGATAAATAGTACCGCTCTGGCGGAAAGGTAAACGGCATTTCTGTGCTCTGCTCTGGTTCACCAGAAGCAGCTTAGTCCTGCTGGCCACATGACCCGGAAGCTGTACGCCGGCTCCCTCGGCCAATAAAGCGAGATGAGCGCCGCAACCCCAGAGTCGGTCACAACTGGACCTAATGATCAGGGGTCCCTTTACCTTTTTACTTGATGCCAAGTTAAATTTGAGCATTTGTCATTATAATACTATTGTTTGAAATACATATCCTCCTTGCTTATTTCAAAGTGCATGTGTATTAATTCTGTTTAGATAAGGGAGGGGTGGTGCATTCTGTATTGCCACCAATACAGGGTTTGCATGGACGAGATATTCTAAATGAGCAACTCTAAAGGGAGCTTCTGAGTGGACGACAATGGATTGAAGTGAGAGGAACATTCAGAGCGCCTGACATGGGTTAACATGTCTTATCATTGCTTGCATTGCTTGGTGATACTTTAGCATGCTGCACACTTTCTCCATTAGTATCTGATGCTTCAAAATCAGAGGGAAATCTATAAAGGGCTGCATTGAAATGCACAGTTATAGCAGAAGGTTATAATGATCTACAAGGTCAAACATCAAGGAAACGGAAAATAAAGCAATTTCTACATTCAGTGGCCAGCACAGTAGGTCAAAACCTCAGCTATTTTAAAATTTATTACTTATACCCCGCCCATCTGGTTGGGCTTCCCCAGCCACACTGGGCGGCTTCCCAAAAATATTAAAATACTGTGATACATCAAACATTAAAAGCTTCCCTAAACAGGGCTGCCTTCAGATGTCTTCTAAAAGTCTGGTAGTTGTTGTTCTCTTTGACATCTGATGGGAGGGCGTTCCACAGGGCGGGTGCCACTACCGAGAAGGCCCTCTGCCTGGTTCCCTGTAACTTGGCTTCTCGCAGTGAGGGAACCACCAGAAGGCCCTCGGAGCTGGACTTCAGTGTCTGGGTAGAACGATGGGGGTGGAGACGCTCCTTAAGATATACTGGACCGAGGCCGTAATTCCCCGCCAACAAAAAAGAAAACTTCTTAGCATGCATGAGAAACATGTAAAATATTCTTAACGTATTTATATGTATACTTTTTAAAACTATGACGTGGTACACCATTAAGTTAATAAATGGTCTCTCGAGCAAGTGCATTGATTACATTTATATCCCACCTTTCCTCCAAGGAGCTCAAAGTGCTGTACAAGTTTCCTCTTCCTCCCCACTTTATCCTCACAACAACCCTTTGAGGTAGGCTAGGCTGTGAGTGAGTGACTAGTCCTGAGGCCACCCAGTGAGCTTCAGGGCTGAGTGAGGACTTGAACCAAGGTCTCCCAGATCTTAGTCCAACCCTCTAACCGCTACACCACACTGACTATATTCTAGAAAGCTAGTAATTTACTTTTTACACATGCATTAGGATGGGAGAAGCTCAGTATTGGTTTCCCTTTCATTTTTATTTTTTATAAAATATTTATTGAGATTTTACAAAAACATAGGTTTAGAAAATACAAAGAGAAACATAGTAAAAGAAAAAGATAAAAAAACAAAAACATACAAAAATTCATAAAAAAGAAAAAATAGGAATAAAAATAACAAAAAAAACAGATAGATAAAAAGACTTAAAAACAAATCCATTTTTTATAACTTTAAATTCGTTAGCTTGTTTCCTTGACCTCCTCACACCTCCCCTTTTTGTATTCCCATTTAAGTAATCAAGTCAGCAAATCCTTACCCTCTTTCGTTTATCTTAACTCTATATCTTAACATATTGTACCTCTATATTTTCATCTTTTATCAATTCGTTTTTGCATATTCTCATAACTTTGTTGCTAATGCCACTTATTTTCAATCCAACATCATTTTTAACATTCATTAATTTTACAGTGTTTCTGAAGATAGTCTTTAAATTTCTTCCAGTCTTCTTCCACCAACTCTTCTCCCAGGTCACGGATTCTGTCAGTCATTTCCGCTAATTCCATATAGTCCATCACCTTCATCTGCCACTCTTCCAGGGTGGGTAAATCTTGTGTCTTCCAATACTTTGCAATGAGTATTCTTGCTGCTGTTGTTGCATACATAAAGAAATTTCTATCCTTCTTTGGCACCAATTGGCCGACTATGCCCAGGAGAAAGGCCTCTGGTTTCTTCAAGAAGGTATATTTAAATACCTTTTTCATTTCATTATAGATCATCTCCCAGAAAGCCTTAATCTTTGGGCACGTCCACCAAAGGTGAAAGAATGTACCTTCATTTTCTTTACATTTCCAGCATTTGTTATCGGGCAAATGATATATTTTTGCAAGCTTGACTGGTGTCATGTACCACCTGTATATCATTTTCATAATATTCTCTCTTAAGGCATTACATGCCGTAAATTTCATACCGGTGGTCCACAACTGTTCCCAGTCCGCAAACATAATGTTATGACCAATATCTTGTGCCCATTTAATCATAGCAGATTTAACCGTTTCATCCTGCGTATTCCATTTCAACAGCAAGTTATACATTCTTGAAAGTATCTTAGTTTTGGGATCTAACAATTCTGTTTCCAATTTTGATTTTTCCACCTGGAAGCCAATTTTTTTGTCCAAATTATAGGCCTCTCTTATTTGATAATAATGAAGCCAGTCTCGCACTTTATCTTTTAATTTCTCAAAACTCTGCAATTTCAGTTTATCTCCTTTCAAAGTAACCCTCAGAGTAAAAGTGTCTCACTTGCAGAGTTAACTGTCACAAAGTAACATTGTCCATAAATAGTGCAATTCTCAGTACAGCAATTTTATTAGTCTGGCAGTCTGTTCCCAAGGATTAAGTGGTGGTCTTTTACTCCTTTTTCCTCCACTTTTCTTGCAGGCAACATATATTTTCTCCTCTTCCCTCCCCTCTCCTGCAATTCAAGGAGGGAAATCTTTTAATTTGACGTCAGGATTTAAGTCCTTTTTAAACCCCACTCTCCAGCGTTAGCTTAATCAGTCTTTGCTTTGATCTATATACAGAAAAGAAGGCGGACTTCCTGTTTGCGCCTTCCCGTTTCAGTGCCAAATTAATCCTCTTTTTCTTGAATCCCCGGGTCTTTGAAGTTGACCTACTCACGGGTAGTTGTTTGTTAGCCGAATTGTCCCAGGAAAAAGGTCAGCGCTCTCCGGCAACGGCTGTGTGGATTCGCTCCACGGAAGAAGCAGTTGGCTCTCAGCACTGCGCCTGTCTCCCCGTTTCGCTCCAGGACCCCTTACGGGGTTCCTTTGCAGTTAGGGGGGGGCGCTAAAGGTGCCCGCTGAGTCCCACGAACACAGGCTTCTCCCGCCTGTAGTTTCCTAAAGGGTCCCCGTGTCGCTGTCGCGGTTAGACCCGATTTCCGTGGAGTAATCCCCTCACAGCTGGAGGGAATCCGCCATTACCGATGGCGCCGCCTCCGGAAGTCTAGTATTGGTTTCCCTTTCAGCAACAACAACAACAACAACAACAATCCCTTGTATGGTTATGATGTGGTACTTCACCCTGAACTTTGTTGAGTCCTTTCCCACCTCAACTGAGTCAATTTTTTCATAGTTAAAAGGTGGTTTTCCATTTTGTGCATCGTTATAAATGCTGTATTGTAGGTCAGGGAGAGACATTCTTGTTCCCAATTGCTTATGAAGGGGATTCATTAGGGAAGATGAAAGCTGGCAAATAAAAAGGAGAAAGCTCCCCTTGATAACAGGCACAATGTACTTGAGTGGGTGGGGTGGGGGGGGGTATGCCCATACTGTGATTACTTTTTAATAGCCACATCATAAGGTGACTCAGCTTTGTGTTTAATAGCCTTGTGTATACAGCTCTGTTTCCTTTGAACAGGATTTCATATTTATATGAAGTGTTTGTTCCACTCTTTGAGTTTCAATGAATTATAAAAGACCTGGCTTTTTAAAACAAACCAACAAAAAGGCACAAGGGGCTTATGTAACAGACAGCCACAAATCTCACAAGGTTGTAGAGGCGGAAGAGGGCAAGAAGCCGTAAGCAGTCCCCCTCCCCCCATGAAACCTCAAGGATCACGTCTGTTAGCAACATGGGTTAACTTGGCATGCGGATGTGCTAAGCACAAAAAAATGGGTGGAGGCAGAATCTAGGGTTAAATCCTCATAGGTCACTCTCCAACCTGTTCCCCCAATGTATGTAGGAAAGGACAGTGACTTGTGCAGCATGTTGTTGTTGCGTTTTTCTCGCAGTGGTGCTGCCCTCCCCGGATCCCAGCCTTGCAAGGGGTTGCCGGTGTAGGAATGTGGTAGGCCTTTTGTCGCCTCGCCGCTGCCTTCAGGGGCCCATTGAAAGCATCCGGATCTGGATCAGAGACACGCATGGAGACATGCTCCACTGCTGGTTAGAAGACCCCTGTTTCATAATACAGTGGTACCTCGGGTTACAGACGCTTCAGGTTACAGACTCCGCTAACCCAGAAATAGTACCTCGGGTTAAGAACTTTGCTTCAGGATGAGAACAGAAATCGCGTGGCGGCGGTGTGGCGGCAGCAGGAGGCCCCATTAGCTAAAGTGGTGCTTCAGGTTAAGAACAGTTTTGGGTTAAGAACGGACCTCCAGAACGAATTAAGTCCTTAACCCAAGGTCTTCTAACAGATTCCAGTTTTGACAATCAAACTCTCGGCACCGTTAACAAGTGACAGGTCTCAGGATTTCCTGGGGAAAGCCATTACTGCTTCCAGTGCTATGTTGCTGTTTGGAATGTATAATGCAGGTGGGGCCTGCGTTTCAGAAAGGGTCTTCACACTGCTTCTCTTTCCAACTATTTGCCTTCTGAAAAGTGCCCCCCACACCACAAACTGCTTTCCTGCACATGGGATAGTCCCATAACTTTTCTCCCACAGAGAGAAAAGCAACCCTGGGTGTGATTTTAAAAAAATAATGTGATTTCATAAAAATAGCCTGCTAGATCCGGCCATCTAGTTCAGCCTCCAGTTCTTACAACAGCCCACCAGAGGCCTGTGGGAAACCAGGGCGCAGAACATGAGCACAAGAGCACGCTTCCCTCCCATGGTTTCTATTATCTGGTACAGTGGTCCTTCGGGTTAAGAACTTAATTTGTTCTGTAGGTCCGTTCTTAACCTGAAACTGTTCTTAACCTGAGGTACCACTTTAGCTAATGGGGCCTCCTGCTGCTGCTGCGCCGCTGCTGCACGATTTCTGTTCTCATCCTGAAGCAAAGTTCTTAACCCGAGGTACTATTTCTGGGTTAGCGGAGTCTGTAACCTGAAACGTCTGTAACCTGAAGTGCCTGTAACCCGAGGTACCACTGTATTCAGAATCCATGCTGCCTTCAGCTGTAGAGGTAGAGCACAGCTATCATAGTGGTAGTAAACAACAACGACAATTGTACCCCACCGATCTGACTGGGCTGTCCCAGTAGTCTTTGATAGCCCTATCTTCCATGAAATTTGAATGGGGATGGGGTAAAAAATTGAGGGGAAAGGGTTTAGTAGCTGTTCCTCCCTCTCAGTGCAATGCTGAAGATTCCAGTCTCCTATAGCCACTTTTCATTTTTTGAAACAAGATGAAGAGCAGAGAGGAAATTAACAAATGACTAATCAAGTATAACATGTAGTTTGAGCTTCAGCATAGCATAAAATCTAGCACAGCAATAACTTATGTCTTACTCATGTTAATGTACGTATAATGTGTTTGTATGCATATCTACAGTCATCTCGGATGGGTCATTATATATATAGCCAGGTAGTTGACCAATTATTGCTCTTTTGCAAATGTACATTTTTGCAGGAAACTTAAAAGCCCTCACCACTGGCAACATTCCCATCCTGCTTTGTTGTTTGGCTTTATTAAACAAACTATCCTCATTTTCAAAGAAAATTATAAACACTTCTAAGCTTCTTATTTCCCCGAGGAAGCTCACATCATTTCAGCCACGGCATTCAAGTGATACAGGAACTCCTAGCAGATAAACATCAAAATTTCATTTTGGCATTGTTGTGTTTTGTAATGTTGTGGGATTTTGAGCCACTGATTTTTTTTTTAAGAATATTTATTAAATTTTCCAATTTTTTAAACAGACAAACAAAAACAGAACAAACAAAAACATTAAAAAAGACATAAAATTCATAAACCATACTTTTAAATAACAAATTTCTCAGACCTCCTCATACTTCTCCTTCTTGTATCCCAATTAAAGTTATTTGTTCAGCAAATCCTTCATTTAAAGCATTACAGCTTATAACATTATCTTATTTTTCAAACCCTTTTTCCCTCATCTATGTTCCTTTGTATCATTACAGCTAGAAACCTCTCAATTTCAATCCAACACCATCTAACTTTCTTTAGTTTTACAGTATTTCTGTAAATAGTCCTTGAATTTTTTCCAATCTTCTTCAGCCGACTCTTCACCCTGGTCACGGATTCTGCTCGTCAATTCTGCCAGTCCCATACAGTCAATCAGTTTCATCTGCCATTCTTCCAGAGTGGGTAAATCTTGCGTCTTCCAATACTTTGCGATGAGTATTCTTGCTGCTGTTGTAGCATACATAAAAAAAGTTCTGTCCTTCTTTGGCACCACTTGGCCAACCATGCCCAAGAGAAAGGCCTCTGGTTTCTTCAAGAAGGTATATTTAAATACCTTTTTCAATTCGTTATATATCATTTCCCAGAAAGCCTTAATCCTGGGACACGTCCACCAAAGGTGAAAGAATGTACCTTCATTTTCCTTACATTTCCAACATTTGTTATCGGGCAAATGATAGATTTTTGCAAGCTTGACTGGGGTCATGTACCACCTGTATATCATTTTCATAATATTTTCTCTTAAGGCATTACATGCCGTAAATTTAATCCCGGTGGTCCACAACTGTTCCCAGTCAGCAAACATAATATTGTGTCCAACGTCTTGTGCCCATTTAATCATTACAGATTTAACCGTCTCATCCTGAGTATTCCATTTCAGCAGCAAGTTATACATTTTTGACAAAGTCTTAGTTTTGGATTCTAGCAATTCTGTTTCCAATTTAGATTTTTCCACCTGGAAACCAACTTTCTTGTCCAAATTATAAACCTCCATTATCTGGTAATAATGAAGCCAATCTCACACTTTATCTTTCAGTTTCTCAAAACTCTGCAATTTCAGTCTGTCCCCTTCTTGTTCCAAAATTTCCCAGTATTTTGGCCATTTGGCCTCCATATTAAGTTTTCTCTGAGCCTTGGCCTCCATTGGTGACAACCACCTTGGAGTTTTATTTTCCAATAGATCTTTATATCTAGTCCAAACATTAAAAAATGCTCTCCTGACAATATGATTTTTAAAAGCTTTGTGTGCTTTCACCTTGTCGTACCACAAATATGCATGCCACCCAAAAACATTGTTAAAACCTTCAAGATCCAAAATGTCTGTGTTCTCAAGAAGCAGCCAGTCTTTCAACCAGCAAAATGCTGTTGATTCATAATAAAGTTTCAGGTCTGGCAGGGCAAATCCACCTCTTTCCTTTACATCAGTTAATATCTTAAATTTTATTCTAGGCTTCTTGCCCTGCCAGACAAATTTAGAAATGTCTTTCTGCCACTTCTTGAAACAATCCATTTTGTCCAAAATTTGCAAAGTTTGAAACAAAAACAACATTTTAGGCAATACATTCATCTTTATAGCTGCAATTCGACCCAACAAGGAAAGCTTCAAATTTGACCAAATTTCTAAATCTTTTTTCACTTCAGCCCAACATTTTTCATAGTTGTCTTTAAACAAATTCCCATTTTTAGCTGTCATATTAATCCCCAAATAATTCACTTTCTTAACCACAGTCAGGCCTGTTTCATTTTGGAACTTTTCTCTCTCTATCGGTGTTAAATTTTTCTCAAGAACTTTGGTTTTTAACTTGTTCAATTTGAATCCTGCCACCTGACCAAATTCTTGAATTAGTTCTAAAACTCTTTTAGTACTAGATTCTGGCTCCTGTAATGTCAAAACTAGATCATCTGCAAGATTTTGAGCCACTGATGAGGCGCCGTCTTGGGGATGGCAGAGCCACGAAAATAATAGAATCATGGAGTGGAATGGATCCTCTAGTCCAACTCCCGGCAATTCAGGAATCTTTTGCCCAGTGTGGGGCTAGAACCCACAGCCCTGAGATTAAGAGTCACATGTTCTGCTAACTGAGCTAATATCAGATACCATATGAATGTGCCTTAATGGGGTCAAACTATGGCCCCATCTTATAACACCACTGTTATCCCTGAACCAGTTTAGCAGGGCAAGGGTAAGGAACACTTAAGGAACCCCCTCCATTCCCTACCAGAGACGAATGGCAAACCAAGCTGTTAGACTATGCTGAAATGGCAAACCTGAAAGCTCAGAAACCAAGAAGACAAAAACTTTAAGAAAGAATGGGAAAAAATTATAATTTATTTAGGAGAACACTGTAAGCAGATGAAAACATTAGCAGGATTTTAACCCCACTTGTAATGTAACAAATACTATGGATAATATGGATAGATACAAAACATAGACTGTGAAATAATATGCAGTTGGAAATGTTAACAACAGGACCCAGGGAGGGGATGGGGGGAAGTCTCAAGATTCAGAGAAATCTCATGGGTATGTAATTGGTATTGTAATAAATTTACACTTATAGAATCAAATAAAAATGATTTCAAGAACAAAACAAAACTGGTCAGCTTTTTGTATTTCCCTTTCCTTACTTCACTATGAATAATATGTCTTTGCAACTTCTTTCCTGGCAGACCCAGATAAAGCCATCTTCATAGCACACACAGTTGGAACCAGCATAGCTTGGAGGCATAGACAATGTGAGAAGGCAGAGCCAAGTAGCTGTGTGGACGGTGAACTACCTCAGCCTAGTCAACTTCCCTCGTCTTGGACATGTGAGCAAACGGAGGAAGGGGGGCCTGCCATCAGACAATCTCTGGATAAGTTTTATGGGACTTGCTGCCAGAAGAAGCCGTTTGGAGGGAGTCCAGCCTACGAAGCGGCTTCCCAGTGCCTGTCTGTCAAAATTGCAGAGCTGGCAGGCAAAGAAGGAATGACGTACGCACAGAAGAGTCTCCAAATGGCCCAGCTGGTTTTGAACCGAGATGAGAACAAGGTGTTTCCTCAGCGCTCCAGCAGCACCTGCTTTTCCATTCCCACGGAAACCAGAGTTAGTTTGGAGGAAAGAAAGCAAATGCCTGGGCTCTCAAATGATATCCTTCAATTTATCTTGAAACAGAACGTAACAAAGTGATTTATTTATTTTGCTGGAGATGGTTAGCTTTTTAAGCACATGTGCGATTTGTTTTCATTCGTCATCCAGCAATGAGGACCAAGACATCCTCTAGTGCTATGGGGCTTTCCTTCTTCTCCTCCCCCTTTTGTTCCCTCACCCATGATTGTGGGGGGATTGGGGAGTACCCCCGAGAACGGGGTGGGGGGGGTGGGGAAGAGGGGGTGGATTCTTCCATCTGGCAAGCAAAAATGCTTGCGCTGGTGGAGTAATCTGCTCAGCCCTACGTTGAATTCCTTCCGAGGCATTGGATTTCTTCAAAAAACGTAGAATCATGGGGTAGTGTTGTTATTTTAAAAAGAATAAAGCTGACTTTCAAGAGAGATCAAGCATAGCCTTCCCCGGGTGGGATTGACCTAATCAATGTGTTGCAATGTATGCATATGGTAACCTGCTCCTTTCTCCTCAGGGAGGGGATTGTAAAGCTTGTTCTACTGTCACTGCTTTGGGCATGCATCAATTGGCAGGCTATAAATGGGGGTTTTATGTCCCTTCCCTCCTATTCTTTGCATAACTTGAAAAGAGACAATGTAAACACATTGCTGAAACTGCAGAATATAATTCGCTGGGGAAGTGGACCATAGAAATAGCTAGTGGTTGTTTTTTTAAGTGCAAGATCTTGTTGAATCTTTGAAGCGTGTGCCTTGCTTGCTTTCCAACTGCTGAAAGGGCAACGAGAAAGCTGTGGCTGCTGCTGAGTCCAAAGGTATCTCTTTCTCTTTTTAAGAGCTAAAACCTTAAAATAACCCAAATACTGCAACCGTTGCTGGTGGTTACTCAGCTGTGTGGCTCACACCAGCTGAGCTTCTGGCCTCTGCTTATTCAACTAATAAGATTAATATTCTCGGTTCTATACAGGACCTGTGATCATTGGTGGTGGTTGTTTTTTAAGAGCAAAGTTAGCATCTGTGTACATCAAGAATACAGTGGATGCTTGGGTTGCGAACGTGATCCGTGTGGGTAGCACGTTTCCAATCCGCACCGCTACGTCTGCACATGTGCGGGTCGTGATTCGGTGCTTCTGCGCATGCGCAAGCGCCAAAACCCGGAAGTAACCCGTTCCGGTACTTCTGGGTTCAGTGTGGTGCGCAACCCGAAAACACGCAACCTGAAGCATCTGTAACCTGAGGTATGACTGTATAGAGGTTTCTCTCCTTGTATCAATAAAAGTAAATGATACCGTGGAAATTCTCTTGAAGCTTGCTGTTTGGATCATTGTAGCAGCTGCTGGGGAATGAATTTGCAGTGACTGGGCTTTTACTAGATTGAATCTTCCTCCTGTTTAGCCTTATTGCTCCCCTTTGTTGTTGTCTTACAGAAATATTGATCCACTGTTGCTCAGTTCAGAGAAGCTTCGTTTTGTTTAATTCATTACTATTGCATCCCACTTTTCCTCCAAGGAACTCTTGAGTTATATTCTCATAGCTACTTCTAAGGTAGGTTATGGTGACAACAGATCAAGGTCAGCCAATGAACTTCATTAGTCAAGGAGCATTTTGTATCTGGGGTTTCGACCATCCAAACCAAACCAATTCCCAGCCCTGCCATCAAAGGCCCCAGAGCATCTGACAGAACTTTCTGGATCATGTATTTCAGCACTAGCTAGCTTACCAACAGTGTCAAAGAACAGCCACAATTCCTCTTAATTATTATTCTACAGGAGTTGAGTATCACACCATACTCACCGTATACCTACCACCCTTTTTTCAAATCCTTTCCCCCAAAGTTGTTTAACTCATTGGGGCTCTTTCATTACACAAACTGAGCGTTGGAGCTTATCCCCAGAAGAATCCGGGGGGGGGGGGGAGAGAACATGCTATTTACTGGGAAAGACAAATGAGCTTAAAATCTTTGCATAAAAAGCCTCCTTGCAAATTCTGCAGAACAAACATCTCTGCCTGGGGAACTGCAAGCCTGTGTCTGACTTAGCTAGATTTTCCACCCACTCGTTTTTGAAATTCAGTAAATTATAGATTTGTTTTCTTCCTCTCTCAACCTGTGTTGTATAAGTGAAACACAAATAGGCATTGGGATGGTTGCTGGAACTGCCTTTGGAGCTCACTTTTTCTTCTCTCTGCAGTTCTCATGGAAACATGTCAGCTGCAGGAGTAAATGAGGGAACCGCAAATGAAAGGAATTCCTAGGGCATTTCCGTATGAAATTGTTACCTTCAAGCAAGCTACACTTGCTGTTATCTATAAAAACAATCTGGTGGGGAGGTTGTACTAGAATGAAGGAAGCAGTTCCCTGAGCATTCCAAGCCCAGTTTTTGATCTACCACGTAATAGGTACCGTATATTGAGCTTTTCCTTTTAGTAAGAAGTGAGCATTTCAATGCTTATTAGTAATGATGAGATATCTGTTAAGCCATCTTTGCCCTGTCCGCCTCTTCTGCACTTTCTCTCACTTTGGAGCATAAGTAGGTGGCTGGAGTTGCTGTGCTTAATAACAATAACGGCTCTTTATGGAAGAATGTCTAAGGACTGCACTGTCAAAGCATTAGGAGCCTGTCTTATACCAAAACAGACTGTCTAGTTCAGTGTTGCTTACACCAGAGGTAACCAGTCTGGTGCCCTCCATATATTGTTGCCCTCTCAATACCCTGCTGCCTTCCTCTGCTTCCCTATAGCATCTGTTGCCTGAGGCAGCTGCTTCACTCTGTCTAATGGAGCCAGTCCTGAGTAAGTCCAGAGTTCAGTGAGGCTTACACTGCAGCAGGTGTGTCAAAGGTTTGCAACCTTCTCTCCTGGCTCGTGTACGTAGAGCTCCACATTATCTGCCTTTCCTAATTGCTTTTCTTTTTGGCTTGTGTAAGTGAAAGCTCCACATTGTCCTAATTACCTAATGAACATTTCCGCTTACCTATATGGTTTCTAGAAATGCAGAAGAAACTGACTCATTCAGACATATTGACTAATGCTTCTTGGGTCAAGAGAGACTCAAAATAGGCAATTATTTCTCTCAGCATATGTTCCAATGGCAGAGATTGTCGCCTCTCTTTCCATTTCTAGCTCCACGTTTTCCAATGTTTTGTAGTAGGCAAGTATGTCACAGCATATGGTTGCTAAACCGAGCACACATCAGCCAACTTGCTGGCTCCATAAATGCATTATTTTTGTTCTGTGTGGGTAGTTGTGTAGCATGTTTTTCCCCCTTAATGTGATGAAAATATACCTGATTCTGTTTGCTTATAAGGTAATGGCTATTTTGAATGCTTTCCTTATTTTAAACAATGGCAACCCTTGTCATGAGTGGCTATCTTTAAAACACTTTCCTTAACTCACTTTAGGAAAGGGGATGAGTAATTAAAGTTATTAATCTAAACGTTACAAGTTGTAGCTGAAGTAGGGTTTCCAGGTCAGATCTTCCAAATTCTGAGATCACACACTCCCACTGATATATACCTCAGGAGTGGAGAACTGGGTCTGGTGAAAGGGTCTTGCCAGGTGTTGCTACTTCAACTCCTTTCATAAGCTGGGGTTGATGGGAGTTCAGCGACATCTGGGAAGGCCATAGATCCCCCACCTCTGCTCTAAAAGCTGGTTTTGTTTGTACAGCGGTTCTATCCACAAAGGTTTGAAAAGATCTTTGCCATATTAAAATGCAGTGTTACTTCCCTAGTGTGGTGAAAGTTTCAGTGCTGGTTGGGTTGTTGTGACTGTTCCTTGCTTCTTAAATGCTCTAAGAGCACCTGGCCATAAAAGTGCATCAACAGATCTCTAATTTCATGAGGGAGTTTGTGTTTCAATATATGCATTGTGTGTGTGTGTCTCTGTGTGTGTGTGTGTGTGAGAGAGAGAGATGCAGTTCTCGTCTCTCACATGGCACTGGCAGAAAATGTAGGAGGTCAAAAGTGTAATGCTGTTGTTCAAATATTTTTTATTAATTTTCCATTAATAACATTCCAGTTAATAACATTAATAACATATCAAATCATACCAAATCATAACACAAATAATAAAGCCAATTATACATTCCAAATTAAAAGCCAATTATACATGCCAAATTATATAATTTAAAAAGGACTTCCCATGTTCTGGCTGGAAGGAGAAAGTCTTTTATTCTTGTTCCCGCATTTTCTCCGTTGTTTGTTCCCAATATCATAATTCTGATGTTAACCCTTTATCATCATCACAATCACTGATATGCAACTTTCCATCGTATTTAACAAATCCATATTTATGTTAACATGCAAGAGGATTTTTTCTTCTTTCTCTTATTGTCATCAGTCATTTTTGGCACCATCCCCTCAGAGAGCCCCCTTTCCATTTCATGCTTTTACCTCTAAAATTCCGGGCTGTATTCCAACTATCCGTTAAAGTCCCTTAATAAGCAAATGTTTCCCAAATCCAGATAAGAATCTTCCATAGAAGGTGATGCCGTCAAGTATATTCCACAATTAATTGTTTGGTTCCTCTAAGATCCAAGCTTGCTCTCCCTGGGCCCTAGGGAGGGTTCGCCAGGACCAAAGATCGACCTTCATTTTGATAATCCATATATGATACAAAACCATACAAGCAGATGCAGTTTTGATGTAAAATACACCCCATTTTTAGTGTATCAGCTGTCTTCCGCCCCCTTAAAGAAGCTTCTTTTTCAAGTGTGTCACAGTTCGCCATTTTATGATCTCAAGCTAAAAGCACATAAATCTTGTTCTTGCCAGTTCTAATTAGAACCCTCCACAGAAGACGGCGCCATAAAGCATCTCAAATCTTTACATGGTTCCTCTCGCATTCCATTTGTTTAATTAGATCTTTCTTAGCAAGGCTTGTCAAATTGTGAACTAAAGAAGTAGAGGAAAAGAAAACAGCCACGCACCTCACATAAACCGCAGCAAAACGACTTAAGTCCATCTCAGATCAAAGCTTTGGCACACAGTGACTGAATTATTTAGCAGGTCTTTTTTAAAAATCTCCTTTCCAGAACTGCCTGTTTCTTAGTCCGAATTCTAATAATTTTTGAAAAACAGGGATCCTCCTGCTCCTGGCGACGGCTCTGGAGAGTTTCCAATTCATGCAGTTCTCAGCACCCAGCATCCCTGCCCCCGCATTCTGTAGCAAGTGGCAGTTATTGGATGACCCGCTGGTGGCAGCCAGTCCCTCTCTACCCTGGGGGTTTAAGTAGGGATAATTACTCCCATGTTATCCCTGAAAACCTGCACGATTGGGGCCCCGTGCTCTGGGAAAGCAGCCAAATGCCATGGAAGCCTTCAAGATGTCTAGGAGAGCAAAATATGTATTGAGATTTGGGAGAGATCTTGCATGCTCTTTCAGGCACCAATGCCAGCACTGCTGCAGCACCAAGGGTAGGTGACTAAGTGGTGGTGAGTGTCCCGTGGGTGGTGGTGGGGTGGCAGAGCAGGGTGGCACTTCCTGTTTGGCCTCAAGGAGCAAAATGGGACGTAGCACCCCTGAACTCAGGATTCCAGAACTAACAGCTGTCAGTTCGGAGGGAAGGAAGGCAAGGACCCACAGCCCAGGTGTGGCTTGCTAGCTTGGGGTTGAGTTGTCTGATTTCTCAGCTGGAGGAGACTCAGGACCTTGACAGATTAGAGAACTGGGCCAAAACAAACAAGATGAACTTTAACAGGGAGAAATGTAAAGTATTGCACTTGGGCAAAAAAAATGAGAGGCACAAATACAAGATGGGTGACACCTGGCTTGAGAGCAGTACATGTGAAAAGGATCTAGGAGTCTTGGTTGACCACAAACTTGACATGAGCCAACAGTGTGACGCGGCAGCTAAAAAAGCCAATGCAATTCTGGGCTGCATCAATAGGAGTATAGCATTTAGATCAAGGGAAGTAATAGTGCTGCTGTATTCTGCTCTGGTCAGACCTCACCTGGAGTACTGTGTCCAGTTCTGGGCACCACACTTCAAGAAGGACACTGACAAACTGGAACGTGTCCAGAGGAGGGCAACCAAAATGGTCAAAGGCCTGGAAACGATGCCTTATGAGGAACGGCTAAGGGAGCTGGGCATGTTTAGCCTGGAGAAGAGGAGGTTAAGGGGTGATATGATAGCCATGTTCAAATATATAAAAGAATGTCATATAGAGGAGGGAGAAAGGTTGTTTTCTGCTGCTCCAGAGAAGCGGACACGGAGCAATGGATCCAAACTACAAGAAAGAAGATTCCACCTAAACATTAGGAAGAACTTCCTGACAGTAAGAGCTGTTCGACAGTGGAATTTGCTGCCAAGGAGTGTGGTGGAGTCTCCTTCTTTGGAGGTCTTTAAGCAGAGGCTTGACAACCATATGTCAGGAGTGCTCTGATGGTGTTTCCTGCTTGGCAGGGGGTTGTACTCGATGGCCCTTATGGTCTATTCCAACTCTATGATTCTGTGATTCTAGGACAGGTGAGGCTCACATGCCTCGTCAACTCCAGAAGCTATAACAGGAAAGCCGTCCTGGCCAGGCTTTTTTTTGACACAAAAGTACAAAGAACATGCATTACCTCATATTACACAATATCGTTGTCCCATCTTTTGTTTTTACAGAGTCATAATTTAAAGTGTAAGTAAAGGTAAAGGGACCTCTGACCATTAGGTCCAGTCGTGACCGACTCTGGGGTTGCAGCGCTCATCTCGCTTTATTGGCTGAGGGAGCCAGCGTACAGCTTCCGGGTCATGCGGCCAGCATGACTAAGCCGCTTCTGGCGAACCAGAGCAGCGCACGGAAATGCTGTTTGCCTTCCCGCCAGAGTGGTACCTATTTATCTACTTGCACTTTGACGTGCTTTCGAACTGCTAGGTTGGCAGGAGCAGGGACCGAGCAACGGGAGCTCACCCCATCATGGGGATTCGAACCGCCGACCTTCCGATCAGCAAGTCCTAGGCTCTGTGGTTTAACCCACAGCACCACCCTCAAAGTAGGATTCCTAATTCTTTCTGCATTGCGCTTCTTATGCTATCCCTCAAGATTTAGAAACATAGGGAACCAAATTCAGCACAGAGATAGAGAGTATCAAGGAATCCATTTCTTGACTATTTCCCCTCTTCTTCCCTAGATTCTGCAGTCTGCACAGGCTGGGTGAGCTGCTGGTCTCCTGCTGCCATGCCATTAAGATCCATCCCCTGGTGTGTGAGGCTGTCCCATACAGGGATAGAACCTGCAACCTTGGTATTACCAGCAGCACACTCTAACCAACTTATACTTAGACCATTGGCCCATCTATCTCAATAATGGCTATACTTACTGGCAGCACCTCTCAGATGGTTGTCTCTCCCAGCCGTACCTCAAATTGCTGGGGGTAGAACCTGGGACCTTCCACTGGGTTGTGACCCTTGGTAATTCACATCACTTGCTATCTGATGATCTTGGGCACGGGTAGGCAAACTAAGACCCGGGGGCTGGATCCAGCCCAATTGCCTTAGAAATCTGGCCCGCAGACAGTCCGGGAATCAGTGTGTTCTTACATGAGTAGAATGTATCCTTTTATTTTAAATGCATCTCTGGGTTATTTGTGGGGCCAGCCTGGTGTTTTTACATGAGTAGAATGTGTGCTTTTATTTAAAATGCATCTCTAGCTGTGCTAGAAGATTCACAGAGGCAAATCTCTGCTCTATAAATTAAACCTGTCTTTATGTGCAACAAGATATAGTGACTATGTGAGGTTATGTGTGGGGCATAGGAATTTGTTCATTCCCCCCCCCCAAAAAAAATAGTCCGCCCCCCTCACAAGGTCTGAGCGACAGTGGACCAGCCCTCTGCTGAAAAAGTTTGCTGACCCCTGATCTTGGGGATGGAAATTCTAGGGACTGAACCTTGGCTCATTCATGCTTTCCATAGGCTGGCCACTGTGAGAACAGGATACTGGACTAGATTGGACATTGGCTTGATCCATCAGGGGTCTTGGTGTGTTTTTATGTCACCATGAGCCACCATGCCTCACCTCCTGTATAGCTGAGATCCTGGTGCCACCTCTTTGTGTCTTTTCACATGAGCAGTGGGAGCAATTGGCACAATTGCAGGATGTCAAGGGGATCTTTCCACCATGAATGAACAGTAAGAAAGAACTAGGTGTCCCTCTTTTGAACCAAGTGCTTTTGCTTTAGGCTTTCCTTTGATGATATACAGTGTAATCCATAAGAATGAATCTGGGAAATCCTTCCACTCCCATTTGAGAGCCAATAAAGAAAAATGCTGGTAAAATAGTGAGCTTTAAATGCACGACTGTGTGCTAATAGACCTTGGGATTTTTAAAATGCTTACAGCTCCCATAGTCACTATATCTTGTTGCACATAAAGATAGGCTTAATTTATAGAGCTGAGATTTGCCTCTGTGAATCTTCTAGCTGTGAATCTTTTAGCTGTGAATCTTCTAGCTAGAAAACTCAAAAGTGATTTTTTTTATTATTAAGCAGTGGCCTTACTTAGAATTAAAGCACTATAAATATTTAAATGTGTGAATTATTAAGGCAGCCAGACTAGCCCAGTTTGCTGAGAATATTAAATGGGAAATGGGCAGATAAATCACTACCTGTAGTCCACAGCCAAATATAGCAAATGAAAGGAAAGAATGGTATGTTTTAAAATATTCTCTCTAAAGATACCCCGACTGAATTCTTGCAATGGCATGCAAGACAATAAAGCTCTTAGTATAAATGCAGTGGTTAAAGTTGCAATCCTATAGACACTATAAAGATTGAGCATTGAATAGAATTTACTTCTGAAGAGAAATTGGATTGCCTCTACATGTGCATAAATGTTCGTGCTTGCATGTGCACTTAAAAAGGGGGGGCTCTTTCTTCCTTCTCGCTCCACTTGCCAATCCTCCATTCCCCCCAGACTCGGTGGTTTAGATCACAGCACCACCTGTGTCCCTACAACAGCTGGTAGCAGTCATGGAATACACTGTGTGAAGGTACTTTGGAATATTTCAGGGCTCCACCTCCATAATCTCTTTCTTATGACGAAGGTGAGGAGTGGAAGTAGTAGAAGTTTGAGTGCAACAAGAAGGGAGGGACACTGAAGTATTCCCTGCATTTCTCCCAGTTCTCCCTCTTGCTTCTTCACAACACGACAGATGCCCCCTTTAGCCCCATCCACATCTACCCTTCCTGCTCTAAAGTGTTGTCAAGCTTAGACCCTGAGAGATACCCCGTGTCTCTAATACCCTGTTTTCCCGAAAGTAAGACATCCCCCGAAAATAAGACCTACTTCCTGTTTTGCCTCTCGCTGTAATATAAGGCATCCCCCCAAAAATAAGGCCTCCCTGATTATAAGGCCTCCTCCGACATAAGGCCTCCCCCGGAATATAAGGTCCCATAAGCTACCATAAGGTGTCTGACTCCTCTGGACTGTAGTGGCAGGCGCCGCCGCACAGCTCACTGATTGGCCGCAGTGCAGCCGGAGCTGTTCAGGCAGTGCGAGGTCTCTTTAAATCAGAGAGCCCGCGCCACCACCAGGACAAGCTGCCGCCTGCTGCTCGCTCTGCCCTGACGGAGTCTGGCTGACTCATAATTAGACAATAAATGTGTACCATATTCTTCTTCATGGAAAAATAAGGCATCCCCTGAAAATAAGACCTAGCGCATCTTTGGGAGCAAAAATTAATATAAGACACTGTCTTATTTTCAGGGAAACAGGGTAGCTGGCCCTTCCCCAGTTCCTCTCCACCTTTCCACCCTACCACTAGAGGCCTAAAAGTTCCTCCCTCTCTCACACCCACCTTTCTCAAAGGTTGCACAAAAAGCACTTTGAAAATTGAGATTGCTGACTGAGGATCTTCCTCCCCCCTTCCCATGCACTATGATGGTTTGCTGTTGTTTCCTCTCTCCCCTTTCTTTCTGTATGTGTTTTTCTGTGTAAGTAATGTTTAAAAAGGGACGCGGGTGGCGCTGTGGGTAAAAGCCTTGGCGCCTAGGGCTTGCCGATTGAAAGGTCGGCGGTTCGAATCCCCGCGGCGGGGTGCACTCCCGTTGCTCGGTCCCAGCGCCTGCCAACCTAGCAGTTTGAAAGCACCCCCGGGTGCAAGTAGATAAATAGGGACCGCTTACCGGCGGGAAGGTAAACGGCGTTTCCGTGTGCGGCTCTGGCTCGCCAGATGCAGCTTTGTCACGCTGGCCACGTGACCCGGAAGTGTCTCCGGACAGCGCTGGCCCCTGGCCTCTTGAGTGAGATGGGCGCACAACCCTAGAGTCTGTCAAGACTGGCCCATATGGGCAGGGGTACCTTAATGTTTAAAAACTCAGTACCAACCCCCCCCAACCCTATATGTAAAACAAGCAAATCCCAATGTACCTGTAATCATCCGGGTTTTTCTGGCCTGTGGCTGACTGTTGAATCCCATGGGGAACATACTTACATTTAGTCAGACTTTTGGTTCATCTCGCTCCGTATTATCTAAACTGACGGCCTCCCCAGGTTTTCAGACTGGACTATTTCCCTGCCCTACTTGGAGAAGCTGGGGATTGAACCTGGGACATTCTGCATGCAAAGCATATCTTCTGCCACTGAGCCACGGCACATGCCTGAATTTTAGAATGCAAGGGGTTTTCGTGACTGCTTTCTACAGCAGCTGTATCCACCGAGAGGAGCAGCATAGAGAAGCAGCAGCCACAGAAGCCAGGAGAAGAGAAGAGGAGAGGCTCACAAAATGATGCACGCATACATTTTCAGTAAAGCTTTCATCCTTCAGAAAAAGACCCCCCTGGTTCCCTGTCGGGCTCCATAGCTCTTTAACAATCCCTTCACATCAAAGGTTTCCACAATTGTTAAGAGATGTGCCTCTTTCCCCAGAATATTTCCGAGCCCTTGTTAAATTCAAGCTGTTATCTGTTGCTGTTTGAATGCACTCTTCTGCTCACTTTCCATGGCAGGTTATGATCAGTTTTCATCTTCTTTTGAAGACAGATAACCTGATCTGTCACTTTCAGAGTTGCAAATGGGGAAAATTTGCATTGATTGATCCCAGAAATGACAACCCCAGATGGGAAGAGGACTCTCTTGATCAGATCAAGCTGCCATCAGGCTACAATAAAAAATATTTTAAAAATGTTTTAAAGCAGGCAGAACCGCTTGCAATGTTGTATTTGATGAGAGAAATTTACTGTCTCAGACCTCACTGAGTGGGGTCACATAAGCATAATTACAAGAGAAATGCTACAATTATTGCCTGAAGCAAACCAAGCTCAGTTGAAGACCCATGAGGAAACTGCAGCGATGCTCACGTTGGGCATACAATAAGGTGATATTGCCCTTAGTTCAGTGACTCTGTGCCATTCCAACCAGGCTTGGGGACCTGGGCAGCAATGGGTCTAGGGCCCAAACCCCCAGATCCTGGGCATGCCTGGACATGGACAACCGTAGAGTTATGTATATAGTGCAAGAGGGTTGGTTGTAGTGAAAACAGCTGTCCAGAGACACCTGCTGTTCAGCAATCCCTGAAACCTAGTGGGCATGTCCCCATGATGGAGAAGCCCGCTACACACTTCTAGGACAGCCTGAGAGGGCTGTGAACAAGCCTGCCATCATGGATGCTTCCTGGTGAGGTTATAACCCCTGCATGTGCCTGGCAACAGGAAGAGGATGTCATCATTTGCCATCAGGCCCTAGAGGAGGAGGAGGAGGGGGAGTTTGGATTTGATATCCCGCTTTATCACTACCCAAAGGATTCTCAAAGCGACTAATGTTCTCCTTTCCATTCCTCCCCCACAACAAACACTCTGTGAGGTGAGTGAGACGGAGAGACTTCAGAGAAGTGTGACTAGCCCAAGGTCACCCAGCAGCTGCATGTGGAGGAGAGGAGACGCGAACCCGGTTCACCAGATTACGAGTCTACTGCTCTTAACCACTATACCATACTGGCTCTGTACACAGAGACTGTAGGATCTCCTGTCAGGCTGACGGTCCACAGTCCACACCTCATGACCATAGTTTAGTGGTAGAATCCCTACTTCGCAGGCAGAAGGTTCTAGGTTCAATCTCCTCCACCTCCAGATTGGCTTGGGGAAAGCTTCTGTCCGAAACTTTGGAAAGCCACTGCCAGTCAGTGTAGATTATATTGAGCTAAGGGGACCAGTGTGGTCTGACTGAGTATAAGGCAGCTTCCTATGCAAAACTTCTCTTGAACCTGCTGGGGAGCTCCAGAGGATGAATATAGATGCTGGGGAGAAGGTTTGAGCCACTATGGCTTGGAGGTGCCATGAGAGCATCACTGCTCAGCGCTCAGAAATTGACTTGCCTATGGGAGCATAAGCCCAGGGCTTGTTGTGGGGCGCTATCCGTGACCTATGCACCCACCCCCTGACTCCATGCTTAGGGAGTTGGACTATTCAGGGGAGGAGAGGGTAGACATAATTTGGCATTGCTGACTCCATGCCACAGTGGTATGGCCAGGTGACTGGTGCCTCTTCACCCTTGCCTGAGATTCCATGACACCTGGAGCTGCATGGTCCATCTCTTCCCATCCTATCCCTGTCGTCCTCCTCACCAGACCTGATCAGCAGATCCCCAGAGTCTGTGCCACACAGACCCCCTTCCCCAGCAGCAACACCATGGCTGGGTGGAGGCAGCTTGGAGGGAGAGGAGTCAAATGTGAAGAGGAGCTGTGGCAGCCCATGCCACCAACTCCAGCACCACTGCAGCAAACAGCCACCTGGGCGCTCATGCTTCAGCCTCCCCACCCCCATGGGTGTGAGAGGGGTACTGCCAAGCCTGTCCACTCCACCTTAGACCCCTTAGCTGATGTAGTTCTGTGTGTTGCCCTCCATGCATCTGGACTGTGGTTCTTGCAAGATGGAAGTGCCCAGGAGTGTTTGGGCTACAGAGCCAACAGACTGGAGTGCTTCTCCTGTGTGTGAGAGACATTGCCCACTGCTGTTGGGGGGAAAAAATAGGAGTGTTAGGGCATAGAAATAATTAGCATCGTTTATAATGGAGAGATTTGTGCAACTACATCGTTTGTGCTGATCAGAGGAGAACAATAGCCATGTTTCACTGAGATGGGCTAAAATGTAGTGGTTCAGAAGCAGCTACTGGGTGCTTCCATGATTGGTTACAAGAACAGAGTGCTTGACTAAATGGGCCTTTGGCCTGGTCCAGTAGGGCTCTACTCAGGCAGAGAAAAGATTTAGCCTGTGAGCAACTGGGTCACAAGCTCTGGTCACCACCAGACAAGTATTCATAGCCAGGCCTCAACTATTCTCAGCTTTTCTCTCTGCTCTATCCCAACTCTGCAACTGACCAAGCTCCCACCCAGCTGTTTCCCTCACTGACAGGGTTGAGGGGCTTGCCTGGGGGTTGGGGGGGTGTATTTGCTTTTTTGTCTTGTTTTGGAGTATGTGCAGGTATTTTGCCTGTTTGGGGGCAAGGGTCTGGAAAAGGCCAAATTTTCTTTTCTGAAATAGATATTCTGTAACACGCATGGGAGTTGCATAGATTTCCACGTGTACCCTTGGGCCAGAAACATTTTGGGACCCCTGATAGACATGATGGTCTTATATGTGAAACTACTACTAGTAGAAATAGTAATAACAATAAATACATGTAGTGCTATAAATTTCCTAGTCCTGCCTTGCTTTAGTAATACAGTGGTACCTCGGGTTAAGTACTTAATTCGTTCCAGAGGTCCGTTCTTAACCTGAAACTGTTCTTAACCTGAAGCACCACTTTAGCTAATGGGGGCCTCCTGCTGCTGCTGCGCCGCCGGAGCCTGATTTCTGTTCTCATCCTGAAGCAAAGTTCTTAGCCTGAGGTACTATTTCTGGGTTAGTGGAGTCTGTAACCTGAAGCGTATGTAACCCGAGGGACCACTGTACCAGCTATGACTACATATTTTGCTTTGCATGAGCTCAATAGCTCTGCTGGTTATACGGCTGCCCCCACCTCACATTGAGCACTGTAAAGAGTTCATAGAAAGATGGATTGAGGCATACTGCAAGATTGGTATGTGTGTGGTCTTTCAGAGTTAACTAGGCAATATAGGCAGTCTCTGTTCCCAAGGAGCTGAGAGTCTCCAACAGGCAGCTGGAAAGCAACAGACGGCAGCAGGGAGAAAGGAGGCAAAGGAGTGAAGAACGTGGGCAGATTTCTCTAATCCATAGCGGTGTTTCGAGACAATGGGAAGGAGTGTGGGGTCCATTCATTCTGCTCAGAGAGAATCAAACACCCCCATCCCGGGGAACTCTTTGGATAAATTCTTACGTCAAGGGTCCCCCCCCCCCGTCTAGGTTTGTTCCATTTCCCCCAAATCATTACCAGCACTTCAATAAAGAGGATGTTGCTGTGGAACATTTTTCATTTAGCATCTCTCGAGGTGTTGTGAGTTTTTATCGGCTCATTAGATAAATCGGCAGTGGGATGAGACAAGGTGAGGAAATTTAATTGCTGAAATAGGGCTCATTTGACAGGGATGTCTTGCGGCGAGAGAGAGAGACAGAGAGAGAGAAGGAGTGTGTGGGGGCGTGAGTGAATGCGGGCGCATTTGCCTGTGAGTGACGCTGGAGGAGGGAATATAAATTATTTTACAGAAAGGAGCTGGAAATCCCTTAGCATCGAAGCCCTCAAATAAGAACGGTGGCTCTTTTTCCTGCAGGTTCAAGTCAGTTCTGCACTTAGTTACCCCACCACCGCACCCACCTTTTACTGTCACGGAGGGCAGTGGGGAACATGATCTTTTTGCAGGCATCTTGTTGGGTCCGTGTGTATAATATGAGGGAGGGGATCCCTGTGCTCTGACGCGGGATAGGAGTCTTCAGTTGTCATAATGGGAGGGGTGGAGGTGGGCATGGAAACGATCTTTCTCTGGGGGCGCTTGGCGCTGCAGAGAATCATAAGATAAAACTGCGTTGACAGTGAAAAAAAGGATTGAAGATGGAAGTGAGGCTCTCTCTTCTACCCATAGCAGGGTAGGGACATTATCCAGGTGGTCTTCTGGGAAGGAACATAACAAGTTGCCTTCTACTGACTCAGACCATTGCGCCCCACTTGCCTACCCTGACTGACAGAGGCTCTCCAGGAGCTGGGTTGGACACTGGGCCTTCTGCATGCCACGCAGATGCTCTACCACCGAGCCGTGGTGTGCTAGGAGGGGCGTCGGGGGCGAGAGCGGGCTTGGCAAGCTAATGAGAGGAGTTTTGTCTGGGGGAGTTGGCTTTGCGCGGTGGCAAGGAAGCCTTGTGGGCGGCTGGCAGCGGTGGAGAAAAAGTCTCGCTGTCTTCGGCAGCTTCTGGAGCAGGATCTTTCTGGCGATCCTAGGGACTCTCCGCCCCGATCCCCCTGGGGGCCACCTCTGACGCAAACCCCTTTCCCCGCCTTGGCTCCGACGCCCCCTCCTCCTCTGTATTCCCCACCCTCCCTTAAATAGCGGAGCTGCGGCCAGGAGGCGAGCTGGTGGCGAAGCAGCTTCAGCTTTTGCAAGCAAGTCTGTCCGTCCTGCTTGCCTGTCTGTCGGCCGGCCATGGTACCTTCCGTGGCGCTGCTCAGTCTCCTCGGAGCCGCAGCTCTGGCAGGTGAGTGAGGGCGCGGGGGGCCGCGCGGGTTGGGTCAGCACCACGGAGAGCGGCGCGGGGTCCGATCAGCACTGTGGACAGCGGCGCGGCTCGGATCAGCACCACGGAGAGCGACGCGGGGGCGGCAGACCGCAGGGAACAGTGGAGGGGAAGGCGGGACAGGGATGCGGAGCCCGCGGTGCTTTCCTAACCCTCTCCCACCTACAGCTGAGTCAATGCACCATAGCCAAGAACCGGGTAACAGGCACTTCGCCTGGGCACGGGAAAGCCCTCTCTCAGTCTGCCAAGGGACCCATCTTCTGTATCTCGTCAGGCTTCCATTCATCCATCCACATGCCCATCCCAATTCAGTTACGCACCTAAAAGAGAGGAACCGTGTGTTTGGCTTGAACGCAGATAGGGAGTATTCATTCAACAGCTTCCAGCTCCAGTTATGTATGCTCACTTCAGTGCCCTAGAGGGAGAGCCAGTCTGCACTAGCTTCTCTTCAAAGGCAACAGCATCTCATACAATGATGGGAGACCAAGCCAAAAGATGGGCTCCTTGCCCATGTCAGAAGTGCATTGGGTTTCAAGTGCGCATAACCTGAATCAGGGTCCCTGTGACAGCAGGAGGAGAAAAGATCATTAAAAGGGAAAGATATATAAAATATACCTTCTCGGTGTGTGTTTTCTTCTCACACACCCACCTGTGTAAGGGAAGGAGGAAGAAAGGAGTAATATATACATGCTCAGTATTTGTGTGTAGTTACCGAGGGCATGTACCAAATCCACTGTAGGTGAAGAAGCACTCCCACATGCTGGTTGTTCATTCAGTTTTTTGCCTGAATGGAACCAGACAACTCAAATTAAGGATGTTAAAATGCTGAAGACACGTTTCTACAAACAGGCATTTTATAGGTATAAAACTGAAAGGTAAAGTGACAGCCAGCACTTTTCACACATTTGCTATTTGTCCATTTTGTAAAAGTATATATGCCACTTGACTGTAAAAAGACAAAGGAAAGAAACCACAAAGCAGTTGCTTTGGTTTGCATTTCAATGTCTGGCAAGATCAGGAAGCAAGGATAATTTAAAATTCCATATCGATTTTAACAACATACTGGATGTTTTAAGAAATCCTTGCTTTAAAACTTGCCTTATTAACATAAGTGCTGTTGGGGTGAACTTGACTTGCCTGTAAAAGAGAACAATTTCATTGTGGAATGAGGCACCCGCTGCTGAAGTTTTGTTGCTCTTTCCCTCCACTTTGGCAACTGGATTGAGGGTGCGTGTTGCCTTTTCCTGAGATGAGTCACTTACCTGCGAGTGCTTTCCAAGTCTTGGAGCTGTAGGAAGGGTAGGAAAAGCCCATTAATTCTCAAAACGTTTATTTCTGACAAAAACAATGTGCTGTGTTTTATGTGGGCATGCTGGCCTGTAATACTGCTCATGAAGAAAAGCACCTGAACACTCAACCAGTGGTTTTAAGTGCCATGGACCAGCTGATGTATACTATTTTAAAAAGTGATAGCTATATATTATTGAGTTCTATAAAATCAACTGTAATACTGCACCACCTTGATGGATAATTAAGGCTGCTATCCTGGGTGGATAATTAAGGCTGCAAGTTGCACTGAGACAGTATAGCGCAGTTGTTAGAGACTAGGAACTGGGAGACCAGGGCCACCCAGCAATTCCTTCCTTTTACAGCACAGATGGGGAACCATTTTCAACTTTTCTGGGCAACCTTCTGAGGACCACATGCCTTTAATGGGCCAAAGGCAAGAAAAGGAAGAGGTATGAATGTGAATTTTACTTTTGTAGTAGTCTAGTTTCTACATGCACACTCCCACACCACTTCTACCCTCCTTCCAGGCAAGCAAGAAGCATTCCAGAGAGGCAAAAGCAAGGTCAGTGGGGAGAGGCAGGTGGCCTGGGGAGAATCCTGAGGTCCAAATAGAGAGGGCTGCATTTCATCCTGCAGACCAGAGGATCCCCATCCCTGTTTTACCGTAAAACACATTTTGAATGCTAAACATATTAAACCAGTTGAGTTATAGGGTGTTTGGGGAGTTTGGGGGTGGCATACATCCCATCCAGTGTTCAGTGGTGGGTGAAACAAAAACTTACTGCCATTTTGCGTTTTGTCATAAATGCATGTATTAAGCTCTTAAACCCCTTCGGCAGAAGGTTGTCTAAGACATTATTGCCCCAGCTAATTGCACGGACAGCTGCCCACATTGTTGGAGATTGTGATCCATTTGGTACAATTCAGCCTGTACTGTAATGGACAGGTGCTCCTTTTTGTGCAATATGGCTCTACAGCCATCATGTGGTATAATACCTTATCCCAAATGGAACTCCTGTATCTAATTGAAATATACCTTTGATGCTGTAACATCGCAACAGACAACACAAATGATATTTAATGTTGCTTGCTTAATTTAGTCAGTGAGTATTCCCTTCATTCAGGGCAGGCAAGTATTGCCTTTGTTTTGAAATAATAATAATAATAATAATAATAATAATAATAATAATAGTACAATATGACTTTATTATCTCAGTAACACTTTAACCATTCCCACCCCACCCCCTTGTTAATCTGCTGCTCCTGTCCTCCTCCTAGTTTCTTGATATAAAAATCCAAAATTCTAAGAGGGCCACATGTTCACCACCACTGTTTTCAAGAAAAGGGTCAGTTTCCCCATTCCACCTTTTTTTTAAGATGTGATTCTGTCTCAGGGGTAACTTCCCCACTCCGGTCAGCTCATTCTAACAAAATGAATTTCAGCAGGGACAAAGGTAAGGCTTTGCACGTAGGCAGGAAGAAATAGCTGCACAAATATAAGATATGGAGCACTTGGATTGCCAGTAGTACATGTGAAAAGAATCTGGTGGTCTTAGTAGACCACAAGCTTAACATGAGTCAACAGTATGATGCAGCGGCAAAAAAGGCTAATGCTGTTCTAGGTAGCATCAACAGAAGTATCAGGTCCTGATCAAGAGAAGTCATAGTCTCACTCTATTCTGCCTTGGTCAGGCCACACTTGGGAGTACTGTGTCAAGTTCTGGGTGTCACAATTTAAGAAGGATATTGACAAGCTGGAACATGTGCAAAGGAGGATGACCAAGATGATCAAGGGTCTGGAAACCAAGCCTTATGTGCTGGTCCCGTGGGTTACCCAAGAGACGAGGTCCAAGTCCAGTCCGTGGTCAAAGGTGCAACGTGGAGGCAGTCCGTAGTAGCTGAAGCTGGGTGCAGGGCAGGGAATCGGGTAAAGTCAGGAACAGGCATGCAAGCAGGGAGCCAGGGCGGGTCAGGAGCTCAGGCAGGAAAGCACAACAGGAACTGGCAACCAACAATGTTGCTCCCGCAACTTGGGACTGGGGCTGGCCGGCTTTTATCTGCCCCAAGGCATAGGGCTGCCCCGATCCTCTGGTGACTCGCCTCTCCTGGTCTGGAGGTGAGCACACCTCCTGCAGGAACTTCATTCCCTCCGCCTCTCTGCCCTGAGTCTCTGCAGCTCAGGAGAGGCTGGAGGGTTACCAGACCCAGAGGCAACCTCAGGTTCCTCTGACGGGGCTGAGAGTGGAGCACCTGCAGGCAATGGGTCCTCCATCACCTCAGGAGCCAGAGCAGATTCAGCTGGTGTCTGCTCCTGAGGATCCGGCACAGGTGAGGACCCTTCAGGCTCAAGCCCCAGCCCTGGCTCAGCTGGTTCCGGAGGTGGGGAATCCTGTGCAGGCTGGGATCCCTCAGGTTTAGCATCCGAGTCCGAATCCCAGGCCATCACACCTTATGAGGAACAGTTGAGGGAGCTGGGTGTGTTTAGCCTGGATAAGAGGAGATACGATAGCCATCTTCAAATATCTAAAGGGCTGTCACGTGGAGGATGGAGTAAGCTTGTTTTCTTCTGCTCTGGATGCTAGGATCTGAACAAATGGCTTTAAGATACAAGAGAGGAGATTCAGACTCAACATCAGGAATAACTCTGACAGTAAGAGCTGTTTGACAAAGGAGCGGTCTCCCTCGGATGGTTGTGGACTCTCCTTCCTTGGAGGTTTTTAAGCAGAGATTGGATAGCCATCTGTCATTGGCACTTTAGCTGAGATTCCTGCATCACTGTGGGTTGGACTAGATGACTCTTAGGGTCCCTTCCAACTGTATGATTCTATGATTCTTCATGCTGACAAAATTTGTTATATGCAAAAGTATGCATACATTTCAAAGGCACAAATCCTTTTGCTTAAACAAGTTGCGATGTGGGGGGGAGGGAGCCCGTTTTTCTGAACATATGAAGCTGCCATACAGATTCCAACCACTGATGCATCTAGCCAAGTTTTTACTCTGACTGGCTCTCCAGTATATCAGACTGAGTGTCCACCCAGATCAGCATTTTGTTTTCAAAATGGGGAGTTCACACAGTGGTGATGACTATCTCTTCCCCACTTCTGAACATGTGGCTCACATAGGAATACTGCCTCTGAAGACTGATTTAGCTCTCATGTTTAATAGTCATTGGCAGACCTCAATTCTTAGCTCTTTTATAAAGCCTTCAAATTTGGTGTTAGTGACTGCATCTTCTGGTACATCATCCCACAAAGCAGTTGTGTGATCTGTGATTAAGGCAGCTATCCTAATCATGTCTACTCAGAAGTAAGTCTCATTGAGTTTAATGGGACTTGCTCTCATATATGTGGGGTTAGGATTACAGGCTAAACACTTAGCCTGTCCTAAACCCATGGCCTAGTCACTATGGCTATATTCAGTGCTTTAAAAAATAAATAAATTTAGGGGTACTCTCATTTTCCTACTCATATTGAAATACTGCCCCTAAATGAGGCCAAACTTAGATTCACAAAATGTTTAGGGGTATGCGTACCCCTGAGTCCCCCCAGAAAAAAAGCACTGGTTATATTCTACCTCAAGGGAACAAGAGGGGGAGAATGCTATTGCCCTACTGTCCTTACAGTGTTCCCAGAGGCACCAGCTTGGCCACAATGGAAAACAGGATGTCAGGCTTTATAGGCCTTTAGTACAACCCAGCAGGGCTCTTTCTAAGTTTTTACAGTCAATTAATCTCACGGGGAATTCCAAATTGTAAAATGTTGATAGAAGAGTGGAAGAATTGCTATCTATTTGCTGCCTCTAGACATTACAATAAAAAGCTATTATCCTTTTCCCTGCCTCAAGTCAGCTGTTTTCCCACCACCGTAAACTAAAAAGTCCTGAACAATTCTGCTTTTTAAAAGGTCCCCCACCCCTTGGTCATTTTGGGTACCTTTTTCTGCAGCTTTCCCATCTCTTCGATCCCCATTCTGAGAAGGGATGACCGGAACTGTATTTGGCATTCTGTGCAGCTGCACCATAGATTTATATGATGAACTGAACTAGAACTCTGTGGCATTCCATTTGATGCTGTTGGACTCCAACTCCCATCATCCCTGCGCATTGACCATTCCGGCTGGGAGATGGAGTCCAGCAGTGCCTAGAGAGCCACAGAATCTCCCCAACCCTGATCTAGAAGGTGGAACTCAGAAATTCAGTGCTTTGCTCTGGCCCTGAAGAAGAGATTCAGAAGGTGCAGACAGCATCACCCAAGATAGAGAAGCAACATAAGGTAGTGGCTGTTATGCAACTCCCACTACAGTTTTGATGCAGAGTTCATGTGAGGGGAGGAGTGTGGCTAGAATATGCAGCGCTCCAGGAATACCATGCAGGCAGATGGTCCTCTCTGGTCCTCTGCCAGCTGGCTGATGGCTGCTTTTGACGTTTAAATTTATGCTAGGCAGAACTGGGGGTGCTGCAACTGGCTTCATTACATTCTCTGTCTCCTTAGGCTAGGGAATAGGGAACATTTTTTCAGTCTGAGGGCCACATTCATTTCTGAGTAACCTTCCAGGGGCCGTGTGACAGCAGTTGATGGGGCCGGAGGCACAAGTAGGCGGAGCAATGAATGAAAGTTTTGTTGTAATATACAGGTACTGACTCACACTTGCAGGCATGAAAGAGTTAACCTGAGCCCAGAGCTCAGGTTGCAGGTGGGTGTGGCTTAGCAAGTGCTCAGCAGCCTCTACTCCCCTCCCTTTCTCAGTCTTTGTCTTCATGCTTCCTGGAACAAGTGAAGAAAGAACCCTGTGCAGGGAAAGTGCCCACACCATCCTAAATCCAGAGCTGATGATGAGAGCTGTTGTCCAGCAATATCTGGACATATTCCTTTTCCCTGGTGTATACTCAAGGGATTAGCTGAAGTATACAGTTAATTATAGCTGAAAGGGTGCATGCTGGTGCAGGGCTGTTCATGTTTTGGTCCAGACCATGAGTTATTAGATTCAAAAACCCAGAAAAAGTCTCCCTGTGTCTCCTTTAAGCTGCTGCTAGATGTAATAATTTAAGGTATGCAAAAATCTATCAAAGAGTAGCTGCATCTGTCATTAGTATAATGTGGTGATGGATGTTGGACATCTTGGGGGTTAAACAAATTATCCTCAATGAAAAATGCTTCAGAAACTGAATGTGGGCTTAAGCACTAAAGGGTTATTTCATTGTTTTATTCAGTGAGCTTCCATTCTGCTCTGGTGTAGATGCTACTGCCTTCATTAGGTATTGAAGATCATATATTCTCATCACAGCATTATTGTTTAATAAGCACACTTGGTTTTGAGGAGATTGGAACTTTGGAATTAGGCAAACAGGCAGTAAATTCACTTTTCATTTCCTGAATGAAAGTTCATTCGGGGCCCTGGCGGCACCAAAGCTCAATCTTGGCTAGCTCACTTTGAATTATGGCATCTAATATGTTGAGCCTATTCTGCACCGATGGGTGGCTGTTGCTGTTTTTGCAGTAGTGTAGTGTTGGATGGATTGCTGCACACTCGAGTTATTCATTCATTATTAAAAACTGCTTCAGCAAAAACAGTTTGCTTCCAATGGTGCAGCAACAGAGGCCTGCACTCTTCTGGATTTGGACTGGCTGTGTTGCAGAATAAGTCAGGCACATTCATGGAAGTGAGGGGGGTCAGGGAATATTGTGAGTCAGATGATGGGGCATTTTCACAGAGACAGAAAACGTGATCTAGCTGACTCATGGGGGCAGGGAAATTCCCATTGCCAGCACACGACTCGCTCTCGTGAATATATTCGTTTTATTACTGCCATAACTCACGCACCAAGCAAGCATTTAATAAATGATATCGCTGCTTAACGTTTATGCTTCCGTAACTTTTTATTATCATTTCAATCTAGGGAATGTAAAAAAACAAAACAAAAACCCACTCACTTTGAGCAAGCAATATCCAAGAGCTAAACAAGTAACAGCTTTTAACGATGATGAAAGATCATGGGATTAAATTCATATTTCACACTGGATATAAATCTGTCCAGAAAGGGGCTTGGGAAGAGGCTGTAAACCATTTTCCCACCCATGTACAGCAAGAGAACCATACAAGGGGGCGTGGGAATCAAAATACCTAAAGAATGAGTAGCAAGCATAGGAAACCGGTATGTGGAAGGATTTCATTCATTTGAAGTTTGTCTTGGCTTCTTTGCAGATTCCTCTTCAAAAGCGCTCAGAAGCAGCAGGCACAACAGAGGTCTGCTGTTCTAAATCTGCAAAGAACTTGCAGACTGTAAAGCAGGGATAACCAATATGGTTCACCACCCTGCTGTCTAGCATCCTAGTAAAGAGGTGTCTCCTCTTCTCACCGACTTTCATCAAGGATAAAGAATGAAATGGGGACTGGGAATCCGAATGAAGCGGTAAACCAGGGAAGCATTGCAAGCAACAATACCCTGCATTTGGAAGTGACCTGTTCAGCAGTCCTGTTATGTGCTCCAGTGGTTGACATTATATAAACTATTCAGGGTACCAGGAAAGACTGGGAAATTGTGTTCTTAGTGAAGAAGGAAGGCTGTAATATGCAAAGCACATAGTTAAGGTTGGAATAATAATAATAATAATAATAATAATAATAATAATAATAATAATAATTTATTTATACCCTGCCTACCTGACTGAGTTTCCTCAGCCACTCTGGGTGGCTTCCAGAATCTGCAAGTAAAACAAAGACAATGGGTTATGGTGCTGGAGGAGACTCTTGAGAGTCCCATGGACTGCAAGAAGATCAAACCTATCCATTCTTAAGGAAATCAGCCCTGAGTGCTCACTGGAAGGACAGATCCTGAAGCTGAGGCTCCAATACTTTGGCCACCTCATGAGAAGAGAAGACTCCCTGGAAAAGACCCTGATGCTGGGAAAGATGGAGGGCACAAGGAGAAGGGGACGACAGAGGACGAGATGGTTGGACAGTGTTCTCGAGGCTACAAACATGAGTCTGACCAAACTGCGGGAGGCAGTGGAAGACAGGAGTGCCTGGCGTGCTCTGGTCCATGGGGTCACGAAGAGTCAGACACGACTAAACGACTAAACAATAAATTTTGGGGCTCATGCAGACTTGCCCTGCCCCCACTACTTTCCCTTGGAAAAACCCAATCTTAAAACGCTGAATCAGAGCAAACACCAATCAGGGTTTCTCCAGATTGATGTTTGCTCAAATTTATTGGTAAAGAGTGGGTTTTCCAGGGGAAAGAGGTGGGGCAAGGGCAAAACTGCTTGAAGCCATGCCTAGGAAGCATGGAACAAGCAGAAAACTGCCCATACCCATGCTTTCTAGGTGCAGGACAAGTGCAAGTGTAGGATCCACTGAAATCAATGGGTCAAGTTAGTCATGCCTTAAATCCCATTGATTTCAATGGGAACTAAGTGCAACCAATTTAGTCTGTTCTGCTTATGGGTGCCATTATTTAGAAGGTTTGGCAACCGCTTTCTAAGGGAAGACATATTTGCGGGTCTGGAGACAAACGTCTTGGAATGCAGCAGTTGTCTGTTGAAACCAAACCAATTTTGGCTGCAGTTTATAATGTTGGCTTGTTTTCACCTGTTACAATCTGCCATTGGGGTTCCCATGTTTCTGACCTTGGACATGTTTTTATTCAAAGGTGTTCATTCAGCACCGGTGGAAAACGATGATCATGTTGAAGAAATGGTGAGTAGGAAAACTCTTTATTATGCTAAAATATAGGTGAATTAAATTGCCCATCACAGATTATTAAAGCTCCTTGCATTCAGTAAGAAATGCTCTTTACTAAACAAGGCTGGGGTGAAGAATCTCTTTCTGTTTCCTTTGAGAGGAATCCGAGACTCATATGTTGACATATATCTGGTAGCCCCTCAACTCTATTGCCTTCTCTGATCCAACCCCAGAGGCCTCTTTCAGATAGATGTCTTTCCACTTTAAGAACCTAAGAGTATTAAACACTAGGTGGAGGAGTGGGTAATGATGTGTCACGCAAATGTTGTCTTCTATCCCGAAAATGCCTCTGGCCCACAATAATGTCTGGCAGTGTTCCATCTGGAATTAGGGAAAAGCTTTGGCTTAATTGTTCTTTAATGCTATGCCAAGCAGATCATCCAATTACATCTGATTCGGGGGGGGGGGGGATGCATTGTATGGTACAGGCTGCCCGCCTGAGCACACTTACTTTTGAGTATGCCTATTGGAGCTCAGTGAGATTTTACTTTGAGTAAATATTCATAGAAGTGCATGGGTCAACAATTCCCTCTGCATTAGAAGACAAAAGATTAATGGCATTAAATACCACTTCAAATGACTGTTTGCTTTCAAATTAGTGCAATGGGCTGTGCACAGAGTACATCCATCTTGTACCCACTACGTTCAAAGGAAGCATCCATTCTCACTCTGGGATATTTGGATCTCCTCTTCCTTTATGGTGACAAATGAATATGCTTGTTGTTGAGTTGGGTGTTTGTTTATAGAGCATTCTTTCTCAAAAAAAACCCCCAACAACCCTGGAAATTAGGCTTCTGCTGTGCTTTCTTTTTTTGACTGATGTATATTAATTCACTTTTGCATTTTTAAAAAACAAACACTTGTATTCTGATCCTATTCTGACTCTCTTGAAGGTCTCAGTTGGAGTAGAGTATTTTATAAAAACAAATAAATTTATTTTATAAATAATTATAATTTTATAAAAACAAATAGCAATGGATCCAAACTACAAGAAAGAAGATTCCACCTAAACATTAGGAAGAACTTCCTGACAGTAAGAGCTGTTCGACAGTGGAATTTGCTGCCAAGGAGTGTGGTGGAGTCTCCTTCTTTGGAGGTCTTTAAGCAGAGGCTTGACAACCATATGTCAGGAGTGCTCTGATGGTGTTTCCTGCTTGGCAGGGGGTTGGACTCGATGGCCCTTGTGGTCTCTTCCAACTCTATGATTCTATGATTCTATGATTCTATGAAATAAAGAAAGAAAACACATTGACCTTCTTTTCTTGTTTTTACTCTAGGTGACGCGGTGCATTGTAGAAGTCCTTTTGAACGGTTTGTCGAAAGCTAATGGTCCACCTATCAATCCACTGTGCAAAGAGCTTCTGAAGAAAAGTAAGTGCTCAGGTCTTAAGGGAATCCGACCTAGCTCATCTAGCCCCATTTTTACACTAAGGAAATAATATGGTAGATGATGCAATTTCACAAGCAAAGCTGTCATGACTGTCCAAGAACCCATTCATATCAAAGTGGCCCTTAATCAAGTGTGGCAAACTTGCTGTGTGCATGGGAAACTCAAGGAGGATGACGCTTTCGGAAGATTTAAGTCAGGGAATGGCAAACTAAGGTCCGGGGGCTGGATCAGGCCCAATTGCCCTCTGGATCCGGCCTGCGAATGGTTCTACAATTGCCACTTGGATCAGCGCGATCATAATTTTGTTCTATTTTTTTGCCCCTCTACCTAAGACACCCCAAGCTTACAAATGTACATCTGTGGTTAATTTTGAGAGGCCCAACAGTGGCCTGACAAATGAGTCAGAGGGCAAAAGCAAAAGTGAGCGAAGAACTAGAGGAGAACAGAACTAAGACTCTTTTCAATGCATCTGTGGCCATAACATTTCATATTTTGTTTTCAATGGCCTTGTCCATGAGGAGGATTATTTAAGTCACAGATGGGGAATATTGAGGTGAGGCAATGGAAAACCAGATGGGAGGGGAAGTGGCTGGGAGCAATGAACAGGAGCATTCCACAAGGCAACATTTTACTGGTGGTCCTACTTGTTCCCTTGTAATTATATTATAATTACTGAAACAGTGTGTAGTGAAAACTCTCCCACATTAAGGCTGCATGCACACTGAACATTTAAAGCAAATGACTTCCCCCAAAGAATCTCAGGAGCCGCAGTTTGTTAAGGGTGCTGGGAATTATAGCTCTGTGAGGGGGTAAACTACAGTTCCCAAGATTATGCCGGGGGTGTCACATGCTTTAAATCTGTAGTATATATTCAACCAGGGACGCGGGTGGTGCTGTGGGTTAAACCACAGAGCCTAGGACTTGCTGATCAGAAGGTCGGCAGTTCGAATCCCCGCGACGGGGTGAGCTCCCGTTGCTCAGTGCCTGCTCCTGCCAACCTAGCAGTTCGAAAGCACGTCAAAGTGCAAGTAGATAAATAGGTACCACTCCGGCAGGAAGGTAAACGGCTTTTCCGTGCACTGCTCTGGTTCGCCAGAAGCGGCTTAGTCATGCTGGCCACATGACCCGGAAGCTGTACACCAGCTCCCTCGGCCAATAAAGTGAGATGAGATGAGAGTCGCTCATGACTGGACCTAATGGTCAGGGGTCCCTTTACCTTTATATATTCAACCTAGGCCTGTCACTAAAATAGTGTGAACTCTTGTGCATCAATGATGCCATTTTGGCAACATGAGCAATAGCATTCCAACCTGAATTGGGAGAATCACTGGTTCTCTTTTTTCTGGTCCTCAGTCTCCCAGATGAGCTGTAGGAAGTGAACAGGAATGGGAGGCAGGCAGGGATGGAAAACAGGGCAGGCAGAGGGTGCAAACATGATGGCATCCTCCTAAAGAATCCACAACTTGTTTTGTTTTGTTTTTAGCCAATCGACAAAAGCAAGAAGAAGAAAATATAGGCAAAGCTGCAGAACTTGAGCTGAGGCATTTATCAGAATCAGAGGAGTTAGAGAAGCCACCAGAAGGAACTGTGAGAGGAGGAGAAGAACCGAATGAAGAAGAATTGAAAAGACAGGCAGAAGGAAGTGAGAAGTGGCAATCTGAGGAGAAAATCCACAGGGGAAATGTCAACCCACAAGTCATCTCCCAAGAGAGTCCTTATTCTATTGATGAAGCCCACAAGGAAGAAAAAAAAGATGACGCCGAGAAGAGAACTGAGGAAGAAGGTAGCTACAAAAGAAATCACCAGAGTGAAGAAGAAAGCAATGAGAAGAAACACAGCGAGGAGCTGGAGCCTGAGCTTCTAGACAAAAAGTCTCCTCCTCCAGCAGGAAGGGTGGTTGAAGGTGACCTCAAACATTCTGGAGGCCAAAGGTACTTGGAGGAAAACACACATAGTCAAGAAGAGGGGAATCCAGAAAGCAAGGAAGAGGAAGATGCTGAGGAGGAAGAAGACGAGGAGAGCAGCGAAAAATATCACCACAGCTTTCATCGAGAATACGAAGACTCTTATGAGAGGAGAGAACCTGATGCAGAGAAGCGAGGCCGCAGACCAAGACATTATCATAGGAAACCGAGGCTGGGCAACTCCTCTGAATACAAGAGACATCATAATGGTGAGAAGAGGGACTCGCCCGAAGAGTCTAGCGAGGAAGAAAGCGAATTCTGGGATAAAAGGAGCCACTACCCCAGACATTATTATGAGGTAGGGCACCATTTTGAGGAGAAGAGAAACTCTGACAAGGTGCATGGCTCTGAGGAGATAGAGGGAAAGAACAGGGGCAGGTGGCATCACAGCAGGGAGGACAATGAAGGGGGAGACATGAGGCAGCGCAGCAGGGAAAATGAAGAGAAACAGCACCACTACGGGAGAAGACTCCATGATGAACCACAAAAGGAGTTGAGGCACCACTATGAGGAAAGGACTCTTCGCGGCAAGGCGAGTGAGGAAGATATAGGCAAGCAACATGGCTACGGCATCCGGGATGAGAAGAGGCGCCAACACGACAAAGAACGGCAGCGCTTGGAGTGGGAGGAGCTGTCAAAACCACAAAATCTAGAAAAGGGAGGGGAAGAGCAGAGGTTCTATGGTCCAGAAGAAAGGCCCAACCCCAGTGTTGGTGAGGAAGAGCCAGAGAAGAGGCGCCACAGCGAGGGTGGGAGGCATGAGGGCAACAAAAGGGCCCTTCTGATGGAGGAGGGCTATCCAAGAAGCCACTACCTTGTGGAAGCTGTGAAAAGAGCTGCGCCTCCGCACATCCCTTACTACCAGCAGCTCAGGTGGAAGGGAAGACACGCTGAAAAGAAGGGAGGCATCGCCGATCCGTTTCTGGAGAGCGAAGAAGAAGAAGAGGAGGAGCCCAGGTCCCACCCCAACGAGAGAGCCTTCTTTCCCGAATACAACGATTATGATTCGCCATGGGAGAAGCAGCAGCTGATGGATGGCGTGAGCCGCAAGCATAACAGCAACGACCCCAGATTTGAGGTGAAAAGGCAATACAACCGGATGGACGAACTTGCCCATCTTCTGAGCAACCGGAAGAAATCTGTAGAGTTCCCAGAGTTATACAGCTCCAAGGAAGACGTGAAAAGGGGGCACGCCGTGAGAAGCGGCAAGGGCAAACTGAGTCAGCGGCCTCTCACTGTGGAAGAGGTATTCCTTTATGATTTTGTATGAAATGCTCATTTTGGCTTGATGGGGGGAGTCAAACTTTAATTTCAGCAACATGACTAAGGCAAAAGCTTATATTTGCTTTCATTTCCAAAGCCTTATAGTGGTGGCCTGATAGCGAGATCAGCAAGTCCTA
Source organism: Podarcis raffonei (assembly GCF_027172205.1). Classification (NCBI taxonomy): domain Eukaryota; kingdom Metazoa; phylum Chordata; class Lepidosauria; order Squamata; family Lacertidae; genus Podarcis; species Podarcis raffonei. Next base: position 18,489,032 of record NC_070604.1, read on the forward strand.
TCCATGGGGTTGTGCCCCACATTGGGCAAAAGATTCCTGCATTTCAGGGGGTTAGACTTAGCGGACTCTTGTGTTCCCCTCCAAATCTATGATTCTGTGATTCCCTAGGCGGTGCTGTGGGTGGCGCTGTGGGTTAAACCACAGAGCCTAGGGCTTGCCGATCAGAAGGTTGGCGGTTCAAATCCCCGCAACTGGGTGAGCTCCCGTTGCTTGGTCCCTGCTCCTGCCAACCTAGCAGTTCGAAAGCACGTCAAAGTGCAAGTAGATCAATAGGTACCGCTCCAGTGGGAAGGTAAACGGTGTTTCCGTGCGCTGCTCTGGTTCACCAGAAGCAGCTTAGTCATGCTGGCCACATGACCCGGAAGCTGTACGCCGGCTCCCTCGGCCAGTAAAGCGAGATGAGCGCCGCAACCCCAGAGTCGGCCACGACTGGACCTAATGGTCAGGGGTCCCTTTACCTTTACCTTTAATCTAAATTACCTCTACATTTCGCAGTAGAGGTTTTCACTACAGAGCTAGGCAAATTTTATTATGCACATTTGTTTTGAAACTGCTGGTTTCAGTTACGTTTTGATAAATTTTATGGTGACTTGTTTTCAGAGTTTGATTTTATCAGTATTTTTCAATGAGTATTTAATATTATGGAAGCAGTTTATAGGTTTTTGTGGATTAAGTGGTGTGTGTATATATATACTTGTTTCCCATAACCTTACAATGCAATCCTATATATTTTCACTACAAACTAAGTCCCATTTGGAGTGGAACTTACTCCCAGGTAAGTGGACATAGGATTGCAACCTCAATTATAGTTTTTCCTTAGTTGCCCTCAGGAACTTCTCCTAAGGTGCTCACTGTATCCTGCTGTGCTGTGATTGGCTTTATTGTAATCTGAATCTATGCCAACATATTGCGGGTGTTTGGGTAGGGTGCATATTTTGGGTTCCTGCCAGCTACATGATCTCAGGATTCACTCAGCAGTAATGAAGATTTATATGTAGTGCATGATATCTGATCCCTTTTCCCCTGAGAGCAACCCGATATTTAAACAGAAGCACATTTCTTAATAAACTCTAGATTTTCGGAGAACCGTTAATTCAGAACTGAGAATCTCCTTTTAGTATATGGGACAGAATACTTTGCACTTTGTGGTGTTTGCCCTTGCAGAACTGACCGCAGAGCCTTCTGCAAGGCTGCAAATATTTCTCATGAGTGGCACATTCCAACTCTCAGTACTACATGATACAGTACAGTATGCTTCTCTGAAATTACGGACCGAGGGACTGTAAGGGCAATGAGAGAGTCACAGGACTAAAATTGCTATCCTGAGAAAACCCACAAGCTAAATTACTTGACCTAATTGGTGGGAAGGTGCCAGGCATTCCTGAAATGGAATATGTTGTTGCAGATTTGAAATGAGCATGAGCAGTTGCAGATGAACTCTGATGATTGGGCAAAACAAACAAAAACCGCTTCTCTGGTACCCCAATGTAGTCCTTAGGTTTAATGTAGCTCCACATCAGTGTGGAGGACAAACTTGCAAAACATGAACTTGCATGAACACTGTGATGTCCAATATTGTGTTCCTATGGTGGTGTTCATGGGAAGAAGTTGGCTTTGATGTCTGGGAGAAACGAGGGTGCTCACTGGAGAGTGAATGAGACAGCTGGACTGGAGATCCAAAGAGATTCCAGAAAAGGTCTGGGATCTAGCTGGTCACCAGTAACACCTCCACAAATGAGAGAACCCCATGAAGGGTGTCCTCTGCCACCAGTAATCCACATAAGAGGAAATATGGGAAGAGTTGCTCCTTCAGGAACCCTCGATCCAGGCAATTTGAGGCTTTAAAGATCAGAATCATCACTTCATATAGCCCAGAAGCAAACTTAGTAGCAGATGCAGATGTTGATGAATGGGAGTAATCTGATCTTGGCAGCCAGTGTCTGACCCAAACCTATTAGAGAACGTTTGATTACAAATCAAGGTTCGTGAAGTGAAGCAGCATATACAATTCCTGTGGAAATTGCATGCAAAGAAAGTTTTAGTCCGTAACTGTAGGAAGTATATAATAAGGCATGGAAGTCCTTCATGGACAAGGTAGGTGTCAGGTCAAAGTCAGCATCTGACTAATGAATATTGGGAAAGGAAGATCAGGACAAAGCTGGTCTGGACTGTGGTAGTTTCCAAGCACTTTCCAAAGGCAGATGCATGTAAACACATTATAGTTCAATGGGTTGTATCATGGTGGAATGCCCTCCCTTTAGATGTCAAGGAGATAAAGAACTACATAACTTTCAGAAGACATCTGAAGGCATATGTATCAAGAGGTTTAAATGTTTGATGCTTTACTATGTCTTATATATGCTGTAAGCTGCCCAGAGTGGCTGGGGAAACGCAGTCAGATGGGTGGGGTATAAATATTATTATTATTATTATTATTATTATTATTATTATTATTATTATTATTATTGCCGAATAAAGAATGCAGTTCTTAGCAGCTCCTTGAAGATATTACAATATTATTATTATTATTATTATTATTATTATTATTATTATTATTATTACTTCAAGGAGCTGCTAAGAACTGCATTCTTTATTCGGCAATAATAATAATAATAATAATAATAATATTTATACCCACCCATCTGGCTGTGTTTCCCCAGCCACTCTGGGTGGCTTCCAACAAAAGATTAAAAACACATTAAAACATGTCATTAAAAACTTCCCCTAAACAGGGCTGCTTTCAGATGTCTTCTAAACGTCAGATAGTTATTTATTTCTTTGACATCTGGTTGGAGGGCGTTCCACAGGGTGGGTGCCACCACCGAGAAGACCCTCTGCCTGGTTCCCTGTAACTTCGCTTCTTGCAGTGAGGGAACCGCCAGAAGGCCCTCAGAGCTGGACCTCAGTGTTAGGGCTGAGCGATGGGGGTGGGAGAGACGCTCCTTCAGGCAAAGTTGGGTCCAGGAGGACTCAGGTTGCAGGCCTGCTCTTTCAGGGGGATCACAACTCAATCCAGAACAGGCCAAACACCACCTCCTAGGTCAGAGAAAGGAAACTCCCACAGCCATTGGATGGATAGAGTCCAATTCCTGAATGGAATTCAACATCTGGCAGGTCATACCTTTCCCATCCCTAAACCACTGAGCCACTTGGGCTTGCCAATTGGGAGGTTGGCAGTTCGAATCCATGCAACGAGGTGAACTCCCATTGCTCTGTCCCAGCTTCAACCACCCTTGCAGTTTGAAAGCATACCAATGCAAGTAGATAAATAAGTATACCTGTGGCGGGAAGGTGAACAGTGTTTTTGTGTGCTCTGGCTTCAGTCATGGTGTTCTGTTGCACCAGAAGCGGTTTAGTCATGCTGGCCACATGATCCAGAAAGCTGTCTGTGGACAAACGACGGCTCCCTCAGCCTGAAAAGCGAGATGAGCGCCGCAACCCCATAGTCGCCTTTGGACTTAACCGTACAGAGTTCCTTTACCTTGACCTTTACCTGTATCAACTGGACCCTACCATTAATATCTCTGTTTTCTCTGGGCTGAGTTTGTTTGCTACTCTCCCTCCAACCCATAACCACCTTCAGCTGTATGTAGAGAGGCACAGTCCTCCTTCTGCCATGTCATGAGGATCCGAAAAACTGAGGTACAGTTGGGTGTCAGCAGTATGCTGATGACACCCAACTCTGCACAGCCTCTCCTGGTGGCTCTATGCAGCTGTTAAATAGTAGAGGCTGGATCCTAACAGTAAGGTAAAGGTAAAGGGACCCCTGACCATTAGGTCCATTCGTGACCGGCTCTGGGGTTGCAGCGCTCATCTTGCTTTACTGGCCGAGGGAGCCGGCGTACAGCTTCCAGGTCATGTGGGCAGCAGGACTAAGCCACTTCTGGTGAACCAGAGCAGCGCACGGAAACGCCGTTTACCTTCCCGCCAGAGCAGTACCTATTTATCTACTTGTACTTTGACGTGCTTTCGAACTGCTAGGTTGGCAGGAGCAGGGATTGAGCAACAGGAGCTCACCCCGTCGCGGGGATTCGAACCACCGACCTTCTGATCAACAAGTCGTAGGCTCTGTGGTTTAACCCACAGCGGCACCCGCGTCCCTTGGATTCTAACAGTACCCTATGGGAAAACTCCTATGGGGCAGCATAGCTGTCCCCAATCACCACCTTCTCTTCAGCTTCCCTGAGAGGTAATAATAATAATAATAATAATAATAATAATAATAATAATAATAATAAATATTTATACCCCGCCCTTCCCGGTTCAAAAACCGGGCTCGGGGCGGCTAACAACAAATTTAAAACACTTAATTATAAAAGCAGCATAAAATACAGTATAAAAACATGAATAACAATAAAATTCAAAAATAAAAAATCCATTTGATAATCCCCAGGGCTAGCTGGCTGAATTGGTCCTACTTGAGCCGCGAGGGGGCCAGGGGAGAATTAGCTGTGGGGTCTCAGAGCGGGTGATCTTCATAAAAGGGGAGGGGAAGAGAAGGGAAATAAAAGATCAGGCTGAATTCAAATTACAGGCCAGGCGGAATAGCTCTGTAGGAACAGAATCACTTCAGGCAGTGCCATCAGGCCCTTTCTGCAACAAGAAAGGGTGGTATTGAAGGCTGTTGAGAGATCCTGGAAAAAATAGTGGTGTCACACCGCGAGTAAATTAATATGTGCAAACGAGCCATGGCCAGGTATAGTTTTCTTCCACCTTGAGGGGCGACAACACGCCTTTGATGTAAGTGCTGGTTACTAAAGAACAAAGGAATATTTGTACCATGATCCAGTGTTCCTAATACAGAGTAATCTAAACCTGTGGTATCTTGGCCTACAAGAATTTGCATTGTTTCCATTCTTCACAGGAAAAGGAACTGGAAAATCTGGCTGCTATGGATTTGGAGTTGCAGAAGATAGCAGAGAAGTTCAACAGTAACAGGAGAGGATGAATTTGGCCTGGCTTAATGTGGGTATGGTAAAGTGCAGCTTTGTTTAACAGTACACTATATTTACTGGTAAAGTCACTGCCACAAGTGTTACTCTCCTTCCCTTCCTAATAAAGAAGTAAATGCAGTTTACTAGTTACCTAAGTGATGGTTTGCACAGGCCCAAGTATCTTTATTCCAAATACGCTAGGAAGCCCAGATCAGCATGAATTTTAAGCATTGCAAGGCAGACATTTTAAAATGCGTGTGGAAATAATTGTGTGTGTATGTTCTTCAGAACTATGTTGTCTCTTAGTTTGAAATAATAAAAAGTATGTTGTTCACATTACCGCATGCTTGTCTTCTCTGTTAGTCTCATGATGATATGCAGAGTGTTGCATAAGGGGGATAAGGGCGGCAGCAACACTTAAAACAACCAAGTCTGAGGTTCAGCCATTTTTGCCCTACATATGTTAAGTCACAAAAGGGACGCGGGTGGCGCTGTGGGTTAAACCGCAGAGCCTAGGACTTGCCGATCAGAAGGTCAGCGGTTCGAATCCCTGCAACGGGGTGAGCTCCCGTTGCACGGTCCCTGCTCCTGCCAACCTAGCAGTTCGAAAGCACGTCAAAGTGCAAGTAGATAAATAGGTACCACTCCGGCGGGAAGGTAAACGGCGTTTCCGTGGGCTGCTCTGGTTCGCCAGAAGCAGCTTAGTCATGCTGGCCACATGACCCGGAAGCTGTACACCAGCTCCCTCGGCCAATAAAGCGAGATGAGCACTGCAACTCAGAGTCGTCCGCGACTGGACCTAATGGTCAGGGGTCCCTTTACCTTTATGATAAGTCACACCAGCAAACAGTGATGCCACAGTCACCCCACACCATACATTTAAAGTACATTTAACGCACAGGGCTTCTCCCAAAGAATTCTGGAAAATGTAGCTAAGGGCACTGGGAATTGTAGCTCTGTGAGGTGCAAACTACAGTTTCCGGGATTCTTTGGGGGAAACCATGTGCTTCATAGGTATGTGGTGGATGTGACCTCAGTGAGGTTCTTTGAAGGGGTGATGGCAGCAATGCAGGTGCAACAGCTAACCATATTACAATGGGGCAATGGCAAATGCTCATCCCTTGGAACCCGTTTTTGAGCCTGTTGAACCTCAAATTGTGCCTGTTTTTGAAGCACAAACATACCCAAAGAAAGCATGGTGTTGACATAACCCTAAAGGAGCCTCTCCACCCCCATTGTTCTGCCCAGACACCGAGGTCCAGCTCCGAGGGCCTTCTGGCGGTTCCCTCACTGCGAGAAGCAAAGTTACAGGGAACCAGGCAGAGGGCCTTCTCAGTAGTGGCACCCGCCCTGTGGAACGCACTCCCACCAGATGCCAAGGAGATAACTACACAACGTTTAGAAGACATCTGAAGCAGCCCTGTTTAGGGAGGTTTTTAATGTTTGATGTTTTCTGATGTGTTGGAATCTGCCAAGAGTGGCTGGGGCAACCCACCCAGATGGACTGGGAATAATAAAATAATAATAATAATAATAATAATAATAATAATAGAATAGGTTCTGTTTTGGTGCTTCTTATCATTCTAAATTATGTGAGTATTGCTAAGAATCTTTAAAAAACCCAATATATATAAACACTATCATGCCGTTTATGGGCTGTTTTCATTCATTCTCAGCATACACTTTTCAGAATCGTGGCCAATATGTCTGGTGTAAATATTTGTAATGTTCCTTTGGTTGTGCAATTTTCTGGTTTGGGTCAAATTTTCAGGGACGCCTCCTGCATAACGCTGACGCTCTAGCGTAGCACGGAATTTGATGTGGATAGGGAAGCATATGGTTTTTTAAAAATACTCTGAAAATGGAAATGGGGAGGAGAGTCAAAAGACAAAAAAGCAGGTAGGTCCACAAGTGATTTCTGACAGTTCACAAAAGGAGGCCCAGATGTTTCCCATAGCTGTCTACACGTTTATCAGCAGGTTTGCCACCATCCTGACTCCATGACTGCCACCTACTGTATATCAGTAATGCTGCTCCACTTAAGACTCATTCTGTGTTCTGAGCATCAGTCAGTGGTCAAGAGTTGTATTCTGACAAGATCTGGAGGGCCTTATGCTATGCCATTTCTGGCAAACCCATTACGTAATGGGGCTTAGGAGCCAACCTTAGTCAAGCATGATTTGCTTTGGGGCTATACACAGGAACATCTTTCTTGCTTGCTTGCTACATACCATGCCTAACTGGGGTCTGTGCAGAAAGCCAGGGTGCTATGCACAATGGAAATACAATGATGGAGAAGGGGATTTGCTGCGGGAAATGGTGCCACTTCACACACTACCTGGCTTCATGCGAAGCAAGTTTTTCACTTTGGCCACCGAGCAGCTGTTGAGCCATAGGTTTTGCCGCCAAGTATCCAAAACACAAAGGGACGCGGGTGGCGCTGTGGGTTAAACCACAGAGCCTAGGACTTACCGATCAGAAGGTCGGCGGTTCGAATCCCCGCAACGGGGTGAGCTCCCGTTGCTCGGTCCCCGCTCCTGCCAACCTAGCAGTTCAAAAGCACATCAAAGTGCAAGCAGATAAATAGGTACCGCTCCAGCGACTGGACCTAATGGTCAGGGGTCCCTTTACCTTTTTATCCAAAACACAAACACCCAGACTGGTATCCAATTAAACAAGTCTGCTAGGGGAAGGGGTTTTAGCTGGCGCAATGCCCACGTATCAAGAACACGAAGTCTTGCCGTATTCCTTTAAGAATCAATTCACTGAGTTGGCAATGCACTTGAAGAAGCTACCAGAAGCTATTTTTGTCGTCGCCTCCCCTAGCCTCTGAGGGCCTGGGGACCCTCCTGTTATTTACTGTACTGATCCTCCAAAATAGGTACAGTTGGCTAAACTAGTTCCACCTTACCTATGTTTTCATGCTCAGAAGAAAGCAACACATTCTTGTGTAAGAAACACCCCCCCCCCCCGAATTTATTGAAATACAGGTTTACGGATCATAGACTCTACATATGTAAGCATATACAGTTATCACATGTTAAAAAGGCGAAGAGGGAAACCAGCTTTCATTTTTTTAAAAAAGTTACTTAGTAAGTGAAAATGAACTATTGCGTTGTTTCTACTCAGAGGAGAACCATTGAAATTAACGGACCTCAGCTAGCCATGTCCATTAATTTCAATGGCTTTACTCAGTGTATGACTAACACTGGATAGGTAAAAATGGTAAAACCCACTGTTATTCTAAAATGCATAAACATGATGATCCTTAGTTCTTGTCTCCACAACAGATAAAAAACACAATTTTCTTGCTTCAATCCTGTTTCACCCATCCGTAATGAAACTGCATGATTTTGTAATATCCATTTCACTTATAACAACTTGATTTCAAGGGCTTGAAATTATATATATATATATATATATATATATATATATATATATATATATGGATTTTTAACCAACAACATAATATGCCATGAGATACAAATAAAATATAAATAAGAGATTCAAATTCAAACAAAACTTTGAAGGCGAACAAGACTGGAGTTTCAGTCAATTTTTGTAGCAGCTCCAGGAAGAGTGATTCTTATATCCTGAAGTCTTTGTTTTAAAGCTATGGTGCTATCCGTGTACGAGTTGGATAGGATTCGAATGCAGTCCCTTCTCTGGATAACCTTCTCTGCAGCAGTTGGCAAATGCAAGACAAAGTACGTTTCTCTGTGCTCTTAAGCACAGGTAGTGAAAGAACATGAGGTTCATCTGGTGCCCTAAGAAAAACAAGTGCTTCTTCAAATGTCAACGCTGCTCTTGAAGTTTACGTTTTTTAGATGTCGGCTCTTCATCTGTCTGTTGTGAGCAGTCCCCGGATTTTACACTCTCATTTATAACAGTGATGCCTGTCAAAAGGTACCCGCCGGCGCCACTCATCATCAATTTGGGGTGACTCCGATCTGGCAAGACCTTTACAAAGAGCAAGAAAATGGAACGCAATCATGATTATGAGGAATAGTTTCAAGTAGCCGCACAATGTATTTTTTTCTGCAAGGTTTAAGCTCTAACTGAATTCAGATGGATATTTACCGTATTTTTCGCTCTATAGGATGCACTTTTTCCCCTCCAAAAATTAAGGGGAAATGTGTGTGTGTCCTATGGAGCGAATGCAGGCTCCTTGGCTTCAGCGAAAGCAACGCGAAGCCTCCAAAGCGCAGAGGGAGTGCTCCCTCCGCGCTCTGGAGGCTTTGCGTTGCTTTCACTGAAGCCTGGAGCGTGAGAGGGGTCGGTGCGCACTGACCCCTCTCGCTCTCCAGGCTTCAGGGATAGCCACCTGAAGCCTTTGGAGCGCAGCGGGAACTCGCGCTGTGCTCCAAAGGCTTTGGAGCAAGACTCTCCCAGCTTCAGCAGAGAGGGAGAGCTGCGCAGCGCCCCTTCAGCTAAGCGGGAGGAGAAATGGAAGGGGCTGAGCAGAGAGGGGAAGATTTTTTTTTCTTGTTCTCCCGCTCTAAAACAAAGTGCGTCCTCTGGTCAGGTGTGTCCTATAGAGCGAAAAATATGGTATACTATATCAGGCATGTACAACAGGTCGATTGTGATATGCTGGTCGATCTTGAAGGTTGATTGCGAAGGTGTTCTCCCTGCCCCCCAAAAAACCTCAACAACTGTGGCTTCGCCCCTCAAAATAAGCTCAACAACTCTGGGTCCTCCATCACAAAAAAAGCTCAACAGCTCATGACAATGGGTAGATCACTGCCAGTTTTTTATACAGTGGTACCTCGGGTTAAGTACTTAATTCGTTCCGGAGGTCTGTTCTTAACCTGAAGCACCACTTTAGCTAATGGGGCCTCCTGCTGCTACTGCGCCGCTGCTGCACAATTTCTGTTCTCATCCTGAAGCAAAGTTCTTAACCCGAGGTACTATTTCTGGGTTAGCGGAGTCTGTAACCTGAAGCGTACGTAACCTGAGGAACCACTATACTGGGAATGGAGCGAATGCAGGCGGGAGGCTCTGCACAGCGCTCCCCTTAAAGAGCCGCACACACGCTCCACGCGGCTCTTTAAAGGGAGCGCGGCTCTTGGGGGAGCCTTCCTCCTGCTGCCCTGAAGAGGCTTCGCGTGGCTATCCCAGAAGCCAAAACAGCAAGAGGCTATCCCAGAAGCCAGATCCCTCTTGCTGTTCTGGCTTCTGGGATTCAGAATATTTTTTTTCTTGTTTTCCTCCTCCAAAAACTAGGTGCGTCTTATGGTCTGGTGCACCTTATAGAGCGAAAAATACGGTATGTTTCACAAAACGGTCAGCGCCATTTTGGAAACGTGATGGGCTAGTTCATGCGTAATGCTATGCCATGGTTTAGTGCTACTCAGAAGAGTCTCAGAGTAGCTCAGCATAGTGTTGTGTGGGAATCAGGGACTCTGGTTTAAAATCAAATAGCAGTCAGTCTCTAAACAAGTGAGCTTGGGGAAGCTGCATCATTTAACCACTGCTTTTTTAAAAAAACTAGGATCCCTGGTTTGCATACTATGAAATATTCTGTCCATTCCTTGAAAGTGAAAGTAAACACAAAGTTATTATCTATCACGCTATTGGTCCCACACTGTAAATCTCAGTTAACAGGTTTGCACTGATGAAGAAAAACCCTTCCAATACAGAGATGCCAGTGACCTGTTGATATTTATTTAGCAGAAAACTAAAAGTTACTGTTGACTTAAACAGTGATTTGTGTATCTGCTCATACTCCCAATTACAGTGGTACCTCAGGTTACATACGCTTCAGGTTACACACTCCACTTACCCAGAAATAGTGCTTCGGGTTAAGAACTTTGCTTCAGGATGAGAACAGAAATCGTGCTCTGGCGGTGCGGCAGCAGCAGGAGGCCCCATTAGCTAAAGTGGTGCTTCAGGTTAAGAACAGTTTCAGGTTAAGAACAGACCTCCGGAACGAATTAAGTACTTAACCCAAGGTATCACTGTACTCAAGAACTGAAGGCAGCCTTGCACTAACATGGTTAACTTAGGCTAAAACAAACACTGAATTTTTGAGAGTGGTGCTAAGTTAAATGTTAGAATGCTTGATTTCTCTATTTTATCCATTGGGCGGCTGAGATTGAGAGGGAAGGAAAGAGCCAATAGATACAATTTTCTTTTTCACACGTTCCTATACTAAGCTTCCTATACATTCCACCATATGTATGGCGATACATATATACGTGCAATTCTTACCTGATAATTTCGTAACCACGTTTCAGAGAGTTTCAGATTAATGACACCCCCTTTTTCTCTCAGTTTCGTGTAGCATTCCACTAGTGGCTAAGAGAAGAAAAACTGGTTAGACGAACTTGCTGAAAACTCAGAGGGATAATAAAAATAAAAGGTATTGGATTCACCTCTTTATATTGGCAGTAGACAACAAAAGGCCTTGAGGGAGCAACAAATTCTAATAAGGAGAGTAATAAAGGCGCTGGATGAAATCGACTGGCAACAATTAAACTGCAACAGAAAGTTGTACACAGGTTAGATCAAAAGATTGTTCATATTTGCCTGGGCAAACCAAGCTGAAATAAGGAAAGGCAATATCTGGCGAAGCATATTGTCCTTTTATTAATGTTGTTGTAGATGCAGGCTTTAGTGCCATGTTGAGTCAATATATTTCACTTTCAGAAGCATTTTGCCTACATGTGGAAATCTGCAAGTCACTCATACAGCCTGGAAGGAGCCGATAAAACTCAGGTAATTAAGTCCACTTTAGTAAATTTTCAGAGTTGCATTTTTTACAGTAATAAAACGTAACGTTTTATTTTTATTTTTATGTTTTACAAAGGAACATTTCTCTCCAAGGAAAACACATTTAATGCTCTGCTCCAGAGATCTCAAATATAAATTCTGTGAGTCAATATTTCATGAAAGCCTTCAATAAATCATCCCATTTCATTCCAGTTTTCCGTAATTGTCAGCAAAGATTAGCAATCACTATGCTGGGACAGAAGACGAGCAAAATAATTCAGAAATGAGTTGTTTTTTAGTCATTTATGCATACATGATTTTGGTAGACCTGAACCGCTAAAGGAAATGAAAAATATTTCCTTTATATTTCCCAAATGAGAAATATCTCTTTTACTCTGGTCTCTTCCCATCTTTGATCCTCATTATGCCCATTCTACTTTATGGTTTGTTTTGGCATCCTAAATCATCCTTGATAGGAAAGAGTTGAAGAATTGAGGAAAGAATTTAAAATGTCACAAGAAGCTGCTGGAGCAATACCAGGTGAAGTTCAAAGAGCAAGACGGACAATGTTAGGCACCGAAACCCAACTTACCACTGTGAACAACTAATATTCAGTCCACGCTTGGTATTGTAAGGAAATACTCATTAGGCTTTGTTGGGTACTTGCACACATTTAACTTGGGGAACAAAATAAGGCCCTTAATTTTCCAGGAATATTTAGCTTTATGTGATCAAACTCACCCATCAGCATTTTTCTCTTTCAATAAACCTGCAGCTTCTATCAACTTTTTCTGCCTTTCCTCTTGTTTCTTTTGTTTGTCGTGTGCCTGGGAAGAAAAAAATAAACAGCTGACAACCCACCTGTGGGCTGCTTTGACCTTTCATGCCTACGTTCTTTAAATTTAAAGGGTTATTCAAACTAGAAGTGCTGTAGGAAGTATGATATGCTCCACTGTTTGCCTCTGGGGGCACTCTCAGTGGACCACCACATGTAGATATCTGGTCCCTAAGCTCAAAATAATTTATATTAGGGGTGTGAAACTGAACCACTTCCCAAAAGTTTCGCAAGCCGCAAAGTGCATTAGGAGCACTTTGGAAAGATCTTCTGCACACTCTAATCCTAACATCTGTTGAGCTAGCACAGAAAGGCTTAAGCTCTTTGTTTGACATACTCTACAGCTGACTTTGGGACGTGGGTGGCGCTGTGGGTTAAACCACAGAGCCTAGGACTTGCCGATCAGAAGGTCAGCGGTTCGAATCCCTGAAACGGGGTGAGCTCCCGTTGCTCGGTCCCAGCTCCTGCCAACCTAGCAGTTCAAAAGCATGTCAAAGTGCAAGTAGATAAATAGGTACCACTCCGGTGGGAAGGTAAACGGCATTTCCGTGCGCTGCTCTGGTTCGCCAGAAGCGGCTTAGTCATGCTGGCCACATGACCCGGAAGCTGTACGCCAGCTCCCTCGGCCAGTAAAGCGAGATGAGTGCTGCAACCCTGGAGTCGGTCACGACTGGACCTAATGGTCAGGGGTCCCTTTACCTTTTTCTTACAGCTGACTTTACACCATAAAATCCACTGACAGAATCGTAGATTTGGTGATCACCTAAAAGATCTCATTATTCTGGTGCTGTGCATAAGCATGGTGATTCTGAACACTAGCAAGTGTAAATAAACTCAAAGGCATTGCAAACAACGTTTCGAGTTCTATCAAAAGACCCTGATGACTGACATCAGTCTCAAATGAAGAGAGCACAGTACAGTGGTACCTTGGTTCTTGAACGGTTTAGCTGACAAACAAATTGGCTCCTGAACGTCGAAAACCCAGAAGTAAGTGTTCTGATTTTCGAACGTTTTTGGAAGCCGAACGTCTGACGCGGCTTCCGCTTGAGTGCAGGAAGCTCCTGCAGCCAACTGGAAGCTGCGTCTTGGTTTTCAAACCGTTTTGGGAGTCAAACGGACTTTTGGAATGGATTAAGTTTGAGAATCAAGGTTCCATTGTAACTATTCCACTAGTCACTGAAGCTATAGGGTGCCTCTGGGATAGTAGAAGTAGTAGTAATAAAATAATAATAAATAATAATAATAATAATAATAATAATAATAATAATAATAATAATAATTTATTTATACCCTGCCCATCTGGCCGGGTTTCCCCAGCCACTCTGGGCGGCTTCCAACAAAATATTAAAATACAATAGTCCTTCAGATATTAAAAGCTTCCCTAGACAGAGTGAGAAATGTTTTAAGGTTTCAAGTGACTGTAAATCACTCTGGAATTTGCAAAACTCATGGGTGGGACACCCAATCTTTCAAATAAATGAAAGATGAACACCACTTGGATTAATTCCAAAATGGCAACATTTCCTTGATGACAGTGTCTAAAAGTTAAGTCAGTGTATTCTTACTGTTCCCTTTGCTTTACTGTCTTCAAATGCGTCGCCCTCCATTGGAATGTCCATTATTTCTTGTTCTTCAGGCTGACTGTCTTTCGCAGCTATCTCAGTACTGCATTCTGTGTCTGCTTCTTGGACGGAAACTGGTTTGTCATCCACCGAACCATTGCTTTCTTCGGCCACTGCCGTATTCTCTTCAGATTCTAAAGGCAGTTTCTTTAAAGAAAACGTACCGGAGAGAAGACTGTCCACTTTGCTGAGAGGGAAATCATACAGCGTTTGGAAGAAGGATTCTGGAAACCCAAAGCAGCTTGTGGCTGCTCTAACAGGTCCTCCTCCTGGGTACATCTGAATAATGGATCCATAACCTGCAAGCATGGACCAGAGTCATTACAACAAACATGGAGACTCACACCCTGCACTGGGACAGGATACATACCTGTGTATGCTTATCAGAAAATGACTTGCATGGATATAAACACCAGCATGAGCAGCACTTCACAGAAGTTTCACATCACATCAATTCAAACAATTGCTGCTCAAGGCAGGGGCATTCAGTTTTGCACATTCAGTTTTAAATCAAGTATTTAAGGACACAAGCAACTTTGGGGTAATTACACAAAAGGAAGGTTTGATACGTGCATCAAATGGCTGCCTGTTCCGCCCTGCCATGTAGCAAACCTGCTTTGGAGCTGAATTCCAAAAGCAGTTTGACAGAGGCACTAGACGTAACCAGGAAAAGACATTATTTTTATTTTAAATTAAAAAGCCACTGAACAGGCCCAAGCAGGCACATCTAAAGCAGCTCATTAGATACCGGTTAAATATTCACCAGAGACCAACCCCCAGCAGTCAATAACAAGAGATAATGAAAAAATAGAAGTTCTAAAATTTCCCTTCAGTCGCTTGCGCCAAAGAGGTTGTCAAGACAAAATAAAACAGCAGATGGTGGGGAGGAGAGAATTTGTGTTCTCCGACAACTCATATTTTTATACTTGTTTTTGAGCTTTACATTTTGGTAGAAATGTCATTGTCAGGCTTGAGGAATTCTCCCCCCCCCCCCCGATGGCTTCAAGAAGCAGGGAAGAAACAAGAAAGCTCTTGCTTATGACTTATTCAGTCATTAACGGTAGTATACAAATAATTCAGTCCTTCCTCCATGATAGAGTTGGTCACTGTGGCTCCTCCCCACCTTCCCTCTCTCCCAACAGCACCTGACCCTACGGTGGCCCCCCGTGGTCAAATGCCTCTGCGTCCGTTGCTCTTGCACCCTTAGCGAACGTCGCGTTCTAGGGGATGGCGGATCCAGCCTTTCTCAACCTGTGGGTCCCCAGATGTTGTTGAACTACAACTCCCATCACCCCTAGCTAGAAAGGCCAGAGCTCAGGGATGATGGGAGTTGTAGTCCAACAACATCTGGGGACCCACAGGTTGAGAACCACTGAGATTCTATGCTGTCTAATGAAGTGTCCACTGGCTGCTCTGTCTCCCTCATCGCTTCTCCTAACTCTGCATAACTTGGCCATTCGCCTGTCTCTGACTTGTTATCTCCCTCATAAGGTAAAGGTAAAGGGACCCCTGACCATTAGGTCCATTCGTGAGCGACTCTGGAGTTGCGGCGCTCATCTCGCTTTATTGGCCGACAGCTTCCACGTCATGTGGCTAGCATGACTAAGCTGCTTCTGGCGAGCCAGAGCAGCACACGGAAATGCCGTTTACCTTCCCGCCGGAGCAGTACCTATTTATCTACTTGCACTTTGACGTGCTTTCGAACTGCTAGGTTGGCAGGAGCAGGGACCTAGCAACAGGAGCTCACCCCGTTGCGGGGATTCGAACCGCCAACCTTCTGATCGGCAAGTCCTAGGCTCTGTGGTTTAACCCACAGCGCCACCCGCTCCCTCATAGTTCGGCTGTAATTCAACATGGCCTCCCTCTTCCCTGTCAGCTAGAGGAGAAGGGGCTGGCGACCTCCACCACTCCCCCCTCCTCTTCATTCCAGTCCCTGACACTTTTTTGTAAGAGTGATTTTTGAGCTTGAACTCCAGCGGTTCTCAACCTGTGGGTCTCCAGATGTTGTTGGACTACAACTCCCATTATCCCTGAGCTCTGGCCTTGCTAGCTAGGGGTGATGGGAGTTGTAGTTCAACAACATCTGGGGACCCACAGGTTGAGAAAGGCTGCCTTAGACCTAAAGATGCTATAAGACTCTTGTTTTCAAAAAAGGTCAAATAAATATGTTACCGAAGAAGCAGGACTATGTGAATGTTCCACATTCCCATTAAAAAACAAAACACAACAGCACCACCACAAAGTTCTGCCTACAGGGAGCCTGCTATTCTTACCTCCCATTCGCTCCATTATAGCACCTAGGACCAATCCAGCACAGGTTTCCATTACAATCATCTTATTGCCAGCACGGACGTTTCCCCAAGTCAGCATCTGGGCTAAAGTATCGTATCGCAGATAGCTGAGAAAGGAAAAACAACATTCACTTTATTATCAGCACATGACAACAACAACAACAACAACTTTATTAAGAGTATGCACCCCATCATCAACAACAACTTTATTAATTGTATGTACCCCATCCTCATCATCATCAACAACTTTATTAATTGTATGCACCCCATCTGCCTTTCTCGCCCCAGCTACTCTGGATGGCTCCTAGCAGATTAAAAACACGATAAAACCAAAACCTCGAAGTTGTTATCAATCCATGATTCTGCTCTTGAATTAGCTCCTTTATGTTAGAAATACAAAAAGCTAGAGAAGGAATTGGCAAGTTAAGGATATGCTGACTAAATGTTATAGGAGGACTGTAGAGCAGGATTGGGCAGGGTGAAGGCCCACCCACTCAGTGTTACGTGGTTGCCAACAAGGCAAGACTTGATTATAGTGATAATAAATAATAATAATTTTTTATTTATACCCCGCCCTTCCCGGTTTAAAAACCGGGCTCAGGACGGCTAACAGCAAATATAAAACACTGATTAAAATGTGACTTTAAAACAGCGTAAAATACAACATAAAATGCAGCATCAATATCAATAAAATTCAAAAATTCAGGGGTCATTTTGGGGGGAGGGAAACAAAAACAAAAACCAGTCAGTAGACATCAAATGATCACCAGGGCTAACTGGCCAAGTTGGTCCTACTAGGGCCAGGAAGGAGACCAGGGAAGAATTTAAATGTGGGGTCCCAGAAAGGGTTTCTTCATAGAAGAGGAAAGGAAAAAGGGAATAAGAGGATGAGACTAATTCAAACTGAAGGCCAGGCGGAATAGCTCTGTCTTACAGGCCCTGTGGAAGGAGATCAAGTCCTGCAGGGCCCTAGTCTCGTGGGACAAAGCATTCCACCAGGTCGGAGCCATCACTGAAAAGGCCCTGGCCCTGGTGGAGGATAGTCTGGCTTGCTTAGGGCCTGGGACTTTTAAGCTATTATTATTCATGGCCCTTAGGGTCATACCAGGAGAGGCAGTCCCATAAGTACGAGGGTCCTAGGCCGCATAGGACTTTAAAGGTCAAAACTAGCACCTTAAACCTGACCCTATACTCCACTGGGAGCCAGCGCAGCTGGAAAAGCACTGGGGGAATATGCTCCCATGGCAGGCACCCCGTGAGGAGCCTCGCTGCAGCATTCTGCACCCGCTGGAGTTTCTGGGACAGTTTCAAGGGCAGCCCCGCATAGAGCAAATTACAGTAGTCAAGCCTGGAGGTGACTGTCGCATGAATCACTGTGGCCAGGTCGGGGCGGGAAAGGTAAGGGACCAACTGCTTGATATGGCGAAGATGGAAAAATGTCGCCTTGGCTGTTGCTGCAACCTGCACCTCCATGGAAAGGGAGGCATCAAGGATTTACACCCAAACTCTTAACGGAAGAATCGGAAGAAACTCTTAATGGAAACTAATTGTTTCTAGCCAACTAATACACAGATTAGCAAATGTAAGACTTATTTTAAATCACTGATGGAAATCAATCCTCTCAAGAAGTTAAGATCAAGTCACCCCGCTCCATGCAGGGGCTAATGGACTCAGAACACGAAGTTGGTCTAAAGTGCTTTTTCGGTCCGTCTAATGCTAGGATTCAGACACCCACTAACATGCCACAGATATTACTGTCTTAGGTGCTGGCTGAAGCAACCAGGAACACAAATCAAGCTATAAACAACACAAATAACTGCTATTCTATTTAGTCAGTGTTTGGACAAACCTTGGTTTCCACTCATGGTTTGTCTGGAGACCAGACTCAGATGATACCCTAAGCCAAATCCCACCTTATTAAAAACAAGATAAAACAAAAACTTTGAAGTTGTTATTAATCCATGATTCTGTTCCTGACTTAGCTCCTATATGTTAGGAATACAAAAAGCTAGAGTCGGAGCCAAATGACCAGGAAGAAGTTCCTCTCCAGGAGTACCTAAATTTGCTTGTTTGCGCTAAGGTATGGTTTGGCTTGGCGTTAGGTATAAACTGAGCCATATCCAACATAGCAAATCTCCTACATCAGCTTTTAAGTTCTACTCTTGTAGAAAAGGAAAAAAGATATTTTGATACCCAGATTCAGAATGTATGATATTTAATATGCATTCACAAAACATTATAGGTTGTGTTCTTTCAGGTGAAGGCTCTTAAGTTTAATACAACAGGTTTCCCATATGACTGAAATAAATTGAGCCTTACTTTATTTTTCCTGGTTCCCTTCCATAGTACATTGTTGACAGAATACGCGTTGATGGCTTTACGATTGTAATAACTGCCTCATATCTGTAAGCAAAGCACAGCAATCGTGTTTTAAACTTGAAGCACAGATAATTTGTGAGCCACAATTTGTGCTCCTGGCTTTCTAATTTGCAACTTACTTTTTTTTCTTTTTCTTGATGTATTTATGCTGGGCAAATTCCGTCTTGTCTCTGAACGTGGTGCTGTTCTCTATCAATTGTTGAACTATTTCCTTTAAGAGAGAAGTGTGTCAGCATTGTCTCCCTACGTTATACTTACTTGAAAAAGAAAAAGAAAGTTTTCACATTTAAACCAGAATACACAAGCAATGTCTAATGAAAGTAAGCACTTTTGGTTGATTACTGGTTTTGGGTAGCATATACAGGTGAAACTTGGAAAATTAGAATATTGTGGAAAAGTTCATTTATTTCAGTAATTCAACTTAAAAGGTGAAACTAATATATGAGATAGACTCATGACATGCAAAGCGAGATATGTCCATTATTGCTCTATTTGAAATCCTTATTTTGCCGATTTCATTTAATATTCTAATTTTCTGAGATTGTTAATTTGGGGTTTTCATCAGCTGTATGCCATGATAATCACAATTATAACAAATAAAGGCTTGACATATCTTGCTTTGCATGCCATGAGTCTATCTCATATATTTGTTTCACAGGGCGTGGGTGGTGCTGTGGGTTAAACCACAGAGCCTAGGACTTGCCGATCAGAAGGTCGGCAGTTCGAATCCCCGCGACGGGGTGAGCTCCCATTGCTCGGTCCCTGCTCCTGCCAACCTAGCAGTTTGAAAGCACATCAAAGTGCAAGTAGATAAATAGGTACCGCTCCGGCGGGAAGGTAAACGGCGTTTCTGTGCGCTGCTCTGGTTCGCCAGAAGCGACTTAGTCCTGCTGGCCACATGACCTGGAAGCTGTACGCCGGCTCCCTCGGCCAATAAAGCGAGATGAGCGCCGCAACCCCAGAGTCGGCCACGACTGGACGTAATGGTCAGGGGTCCCTTTACCTTTATTGTAAAGCACCCAGTGATCTTTAGGTGAAGGGCAGTATAGAAATGTAAATAATAATAATAATAATGGCAGAGAAGTGCACTGATGGGAGAGGGATTGTGCCAATGCTGTTTTTACATTAGAATGCATCTTCTTTAGCTACAATGCCTAGAAATATGGTTTTCAAACGTGTGTCTTTGAAGGTGGGGAAGAAGAAGAAGAAGAAGAAGAAGAAGAGTTTGGATTTGATATCCCGCCTTTCACTCCCTTTAAGGAGTCTCAAAGCGGCTAACATTCTCCTTTCCCTTCCTCCCCCACAACAAACACTCTTTGAGGTGAGTGGGGCTGAGAGACTTCAAAGAAGTGTGGCTAGCCCAAGGTCACCCAGCAGCTGCATGTGGAGGAGCGGAGACGCGAACTCGGTTCCCCAGATTACGAGACTACCGCTCTTAACCACTACACCACACTGGCTGTGTATGTGGGAAAAGGCAGAAGAAGCTACTTTTAGATTCCAGCCTTGTGACACAACTCTACATGGCTGCCGTCAACCTCAGAATGCATCAGATAAAGCAAACCGTCTAGCGTTGTATCTCAGTGAGAAGACTGTGCTGGATAACCAAGGGAGAAGGATGAGAATCACAATTGTTAGTTACCTGTCCTTTAATGCCTTTATCCTTCAAAGCCTTTATATCATCATGAGTCAGTTTTTGAGACTTTCCATCATCAACTATATTACGATTATCGGCACCTGCTTCTTTCGTTTCTGAAAACAAAAGCACATATAAAATGGTGAAATATCATTGGAGAACCGTGCAGAACAATAGTCTTATTAGAGCTATTTTTAAAGCCATAAAAGCTGGGGTTCCAAAACTGGCAGCCACAGTTTCCCAGTCGGGACAAAACAGGAAACTATGGTTAGTTAAGAGTCTTCCTGCTTTGATTCTTCACATCATAAAGGGACAAGATTGAGGTTCAATATATCTTGGCTTATTAAGATGAATTATTCCCACTGGAATAAGGTCATTCAGTTCTCTAAGTCGGAGCCTGTGACTTGGAAAATGCTGGGCCACTGTGTTGCGGACATTACCTCCAGACAGTTCCCAAGCGTTCATAATCTTTTATCAGACAACTAGTTTACTTCCTCCTGGCCATTTCAGCTTGAAGTGTAGCTGGACTGGTGCCTCCCCCTCACTTTTGCCTAACAGCAGAGTTGAATCAATGCTGACTCTATACAGTGGTACTTTGGGTTACAGACGCTTCAGGTTACAGACACTTCAGGTTACAGACTCCGCTAACCCAGAAATAGTACCTCGGGTTAAGTACTTTGTTTCAGGATGAGAACAGAAATTGCACAGTGGTGGCGCGGTGGCAGCAGGAGGCCCCATTAGCTAAAGTGGTACCTCAGGTTAAGAACAGTTTCAGGTTAAGAACGGACCTCCAGAACAAATTAAGTTCTTAACCCGAGGTACCCCTGTACTATACAAATATTAAAAAGAAAACAAAATAGCCCTCTCTGAAAGCTTAACATTTAATTCAAGCAGATAAACTCTGCCCTCACCCTGCAAAGGCTACACGTTGGTCAGACGTGCCAAAACTATTACGCAGAACTGTAAGGTAAAGGTAAAGGTACCCCTGCCCGTACGGGCCAGTCTTGACAGACTGTAGGGTTGTGCGCCCGGAGACACTTCCGAGTCACGTGGCCAGCGTGACATCGCTGCTCTGGCGAGCCAGAGCCGCACACGGAAACGCCGTTTACCTTCCCGCTAGTAAGCGGTCCCTATTTATCTACTTGCACCCGGGGGTGCTTTCAAACTGCTAGGTTGGCAGGCGCTGGGATCGAGCAACGGGAGTGCACCCCGCCGCGGGGATTCGAACCGCCGACCTTTCGATCGGCAAGCCCTAGGCGCTGAGGCTTTTACCCACAGCGCCACCCGCGTCCCACGCAGAACTGCAGAACTGTACATACAATTTTTACGCCACAAAGCTATTTGCAGCTTTTCTCTTACCTGTGGCAGCCTCTTGCACCCTGTTCTTTGGCTGAAGGGTCCCGCCGCTGGTCACTTCAAACATTGTTCCATAGATATGCCCAATAGCATTATCCAGACAGAACCACTGTTTTTCAAATACGATTTTCCTAAGAAGAAACAAATGATTTGGGATAGGAACCTCCAAAAGCAATCAAAAACTAAGTAGATGTGACATGCAACACACTCAAGTACAGATTAAAATGTACCGTATTTTTCTGTGTAGAAGACGATATAGTGGTACCTCAGGTTACATACGCTTCAGGTTACATACGCTTCAGGTTACAGACTCTGCTAACCCAGAAATATTACCTCGGGTTAAGTACTTCGCTTCAGGATGAGAACAGAAATTGTGCTCCGGCAGAGCGGCAGCAGCAGGAGGCCCCATTAGCTAAAGTGGTGCTTCAGGTTAAGCACAGTTTCAGGTTAAGAACGGATCTCCGGAATGAATTAAGTACTTAACCCGAGCTACCACTGTATTTTATTATTAGAAATAATAGGCAAAATCTGTGGGTTGCCTTATACACCGATAGCAGAGGGGGTGCGGGCGACTGGTGTCAGCAGGCAGTATGAGACTGGCAGTGGTGATTGTTTGCTCTGGCAAGGCCTGCTGCTGTTTGGCTGAGACTGTGGCAGCAGATTTACGGCATCGTCGAGGCGTGCAATCGTCTGTGTTTGCGTCGAGTGTAGAGGTGGGCTTTGGGCAGTGAGCGTGCAGACAATTGGTGGCTGCGGCAATGTGTGTGATTTGCAGTGCCGGGCAGGCTGTTTTGCTCAAAAACTGGGCAATTCCTACCCCCCCACCCCAAAGCTCTACAACTCTGGGCAATTTTAGGCCCCCCTCCAATTTTTTTTCCTGTCCAAAAAATAGGGGCCCTCTTATACATAGGGGTGTGTTATACAAAGGAAAAATATGGTAAGCAGACGGTTATAGTGTGAATAGCTTCTTGCGGGCATCTGGATGTATTTCCTGAACTATGCAAGATTAGCAGTTTCGACATGCCTTCATAGGAGCAAAACAGTTAATTTAGTTTCATTTTCCAGTCTATTAGTAGTTGGTTAAGCCTGGGAAGGAACCAGAAGAAGCCAGCAAACCTCAAACAGCCTCAGCTCTGCCTCTGACTTGCAATACTAATTAAGTACTTAATTTGTTCCGGAGGTCTGTTCTTAACCTGAAACTGTTTTTAACCTGAAGCACCACTTTAGCTAATGGGGCCTCCAGCTGCCACCGCACCGCCGGAGCACAATTTCTGTTCTCATCCTGAAGCAAAGTTCTTAACCCGAGGTACTATTTCTGGGTTAGCGGAGTCTGTAACCTGAAGCGTCTGTAACCTGAAGCGTATGTAACCCGAGGTACCACTGTACTGGTGCATATTGCAGAGCTGTCATATACCGTAGATGACTTCCACCACTAGTAGACACAACTTGTACAATTGAGAATAAAGCTTGTATTGGTATTGGCACTTTTTTAAAAGAAGAATTTCTCTTTTTAGAAATACAGTGGTACCTCAGGTTAAGTACTTAATTCGTTCCGGAGGTCCGTTCTTAACCTGAAACTGTTCTTAACCTGAAGCACCACTTTAGCTAAGGGGTTGGCCTGCTTTTTCTATGGTAACTGATGGCAGATTAAGACATGCACCACCATCAGGAAATGAGCACATGAATAAACCACGGGTGCTGCGGCTGATGTTATTAGGTAGGCCCCGCAATACTGCTGCCAGAAAATATACAACCGGGGGGACAGGGGGGGCGGCGGAAAAAAGTGGCATGTAGGTTTGCTTTAGAGGTTCCCTTTCTCTGTTCCATGGCCTGTAGCTGCTAGCTAGAGTGGAGCTCTAAAACCCAGGGGAAAGGAATGGATGAAATTTAAAGACTATTTAGCTAAATATGCTAAGATAACTAAAATAGAAATACTTGCAAGTATCAGATTGGCTTAGGATTTAAATATGTGATGTTATAAAATAATATGTTTAAAGTTAATATGAAAAGGAAGAAAGAAGTTAAATGACTAAGTAAATCTCCTTAGAAATTAGTTTTGGAAAACTCTTACAATGATATACATTGAAATTCAGCCAGGGGGATTTGAGGAAGTCACTTAACAATGTTAATAATAGTGGAATAATTAAAGATAGCATTTATGTTTGTTTGTTTGTTTATAAATTCGGAAAATCAATAATTTTTTTTTGGTGGGGGGGGGGGAATTAAAAATAAAACCCAGGGGAAACGCAATGCCAGACACGCCTGAGACTCTTAAACCTCAAGGGTGGCAAGTTCATGCCGCAGGTTGGGCAAAAGATTCCTGTGTGGCAGGGGGTCCCTGGGGACCCCCCCAAAGAACTCCTGCTTGGCAGGGGGTTGGTCTAGATCAGGGGTCAGCAAATTTTTTCAGCAGGGGGCTGGTCCACTATTCCTCAGACATTGTGGGGGGCCAGACTATATTTTGAAGGGAGAAAAAATGAAAGAATTCCAATGCCCCACAAATAACCCAGAGATGCATTTTAAATAAAAGCACACATTCTACTCATGTGAAAACACCAGGAAGGCCCCACAAATAACCCAGAGATGCATTTTAAATAAAAGGACACATTCTACTCATGTGAAAACACCAGGCAGGCCCCACAAATAACCCAGAGATGCATTTTAAATAAAAGGACACATTCTACTCATGTGAAAACACCAGGAAGGCCCCACAAATAACCCAGAGATGCATTTTAAATACGAGGATACATTCTACTCATGTAAAAACACACTAATTCCCGGACTATCTGTGGGCTGGATTTCGAAGGCAATTGGACTGGATCCGGCCCCCGGGCCTTAGTTTGCCTACCCATGGTCTAGATGACCCATGGGACCCCTCTCAAGGAACTCCTGCATGGCGGGGGTTGGCCTAGATGACCCTATAAAAAGGTAAAGGGACCCCTGACCATTAGGTCCAGTTGTGGCTGACTCTGGGGTTGCGGCGCTCATCTCGCTTTACTGGCCGAGGGAGCCGGCGTACAGCTTCCAGGTCTCTTGACCAGCATGACTGAGCCGCTTCTGGCAAACCAGAACAGCACACGGAAACACCATTTACCTTCCCGCCGGAGTGGTACCTATTTATCTACTTGCACTTTGATGTGCTTTCGAACTGCTAGGTTGGCAGGAGCCCCATGGTCCCCCCCCCAAGACTCCTGCGTGGCAGGGGGCTGGCTTAGATGACCCCATGGTCCCCCCAAAAGACTCCTGCGTGGTAGGGGGCTGGCCTAGATGACCCCATGCTCCCCCAAAAAGACTCCTGCGTGGCAGGGGGCTGGCCTAGATGACCCCATGGTCCACAGTCCCTCAGACCTTGTGGGGGGCTGAACTATATTTTGAAGGGGAAAAAATGAACGAATTCCTATGCCCCACAAACAACCCAGAGATGCATTTTAAATAAAAGCACACATTCTACTCATTTGAAAACATGCTGATTCCCGGACTGCCTGTGGGCCGGATTTCGAAGGCAATTGGGGTGGATCTGGCCCCCGGGCCTCAGTTTGCCTACTAAGTTTGCCTATGGGTCTAGATGACCCATGAGACCCCTCCCAAGGAACTCCTGCATGGCAAGGGGTTGGACTAGATGACCCCATGGTCCCCCCCAAAGACTCCTGCATGGCGGGGGCTGGGCTAGATGACCCCATGATCCCCCCCAAAGACTCCTGCATGGCGGGGGCTGGGCTAGATGACCCCATGATCCCCCCCAAAGACTCCTGCGTGGCAGGGGGGCTGGCCTAGATGACCCCATGGCCCCCCCCAAAGACTCCTGTCCTGAGTGGCAGAGGGCTGGCCTAGATGACCCCATGGTCCCCCCTAAAAGACTCCTGCGTGGCAGGGGGTTGGCCTAGATGACCCCATGGTCCCCCCCAAAGACTCCTGCGTGGCGGGGGCTGGCCTAGATGACCGCACGGTCCCCCCAAAGACTCCTGCGTGGCAGGGGGCTGGCCTAGATGACCCCCGGGTGCCCCTCCACCCCCCGATCCCGTGGTTTCTCAGCCTCCGGAGGTGCCCCCGGCTCCCCACGTGTTTCAAGCGAGAGAGGGTCGCGGGGGGACCCCGCCGCCCTCACCTCCGCCTGGCCACCGCCACCGCCTTGAAGACCTCGTCGCGCTTGAGGACGGCGAAGTCCCCCTCGCGGATCACGCCGGGCGAAGCCGGCTCCGGACTCCCCTCCATGGCCACGCAAGCCACGCCTCCTCCCTGCCTGCCTTCCGCCCCAAATCGGCCAAGGCGCCGGAACGGAAGCGGGAGCCTCGCCCCGCTCCCCTGTTTCCAATGGGGAAGCAGCGCGTCTCCGAAACGGGGGCGAGGAAAGAAGGCGAATCGGCAGAGCTCCTCCTCTCGCAAACCCGGGGAGGGAGTCTCAAAGGCGAGCTCCCGTTTCAAATGCCCTGAAAATCTGCAGTAACAGCAATTCTGTTCCTAGCTATGGGCGTCACGTGTATTTTATGCAATGAAAATGGGCATCACGTGTATTTTATGCAATGAAAATGGAACATGATGGAATGAGGGCGCGGAGGGGATGTACCATAGCTGTCAACTTACAAAGTTGAAAATAAGGAATCAGCAGCCAAAATAAGGGATTTTGCTTAGCTTACACATGAATCCGGCATTGATGGAGCCATGCTGTGGCTGCGACTGACTGTGTTTTGCAGGGGGTTGGACTAGATGATCCTAAGGGTCTACAACTCCCACCAAAGAAGAGGGGCAGACAAAACTGATGAACGACGTCGAGATGGCAAAGCTTACAGGCAGAATTAGAAACCAGGAAGAGGACCTCTTTAATAAAGAATGTTTATAATTTATTGGAAAAGCTATTGTAAAGAGTTACATACATTGGTAGGATTGACAGAAAACGTGTAGTAAAAATTTGAACTATGGATGGACAAATGATTTATAAAAATAGAGACATGAAAGGGATGCAGAGGGGGAAATCACTACATTAAGGTGCTGCGCTGGTTGGAGGGTATGCTAAGCAGCACGTCGGGGCTGCTGTTGTCCTGGGGCAAGGAGTTCCATCGGCCCTTCCCCGCCCAAGAGAGAGGCAGGGAGGGAGAGTGACTCTCGCCCACGCCGCCCACGAGCCCGGTGTGAGGCGGTTGCGGAGCCGCTGCGGCCGCTGAAGCACCGCCCTTCTGCATCCCTCCCCATCCCCTCCTCTTCCTCCTCCCTCAGGCCACTGCCGCTGCCTCCGGCTTCCCCTGGCAGCGTGGCGGAAGTCTCGCAAGAGAGGGGCTGCCTGCCCGCCCGCTGCCACCCGTCTCCTCACGATGCACCCCTGAGGGGGGAAAGGGAGAGGCACACTCTCGCTCTCTCAAGGCGGAGGACCCCAAGCCGCTGCTTCCCTCCTGAGCCGGGCGAGCATGAAACCTGGGAAATTTAAGGGACATCATCAATAAGGGACAGCAGCGGGACACGGCGCTGGGATAAGGGAGTTTCCCGCCAAATAAGGGACGGTTGACAGCTATGGGGTGTACGCCTGAACGGCACTTAGCTCTTTTATTTTTTAGTTGCTCTTTTGTTAATGCTGCTCTTTTGTTGTTGTTTAGTCGTGTCCAACTCTTTGTGATATTATTATTATTAATTTTATTATTTATACCCCGCCCATCTGGCTGGGTTTCCCCAGCCACTCTGGGCGGCTTCCAATAAAACACTAAAATACAATAACCTATTAAACATTAAAAGCTTCCCTAAACAGGGCTGCCTTCAGATGTCTTCTAAAAGTTTGGTAGTTGTTTTTCTCTTTGACATCTGGTGGGAGGGCGTTCCACAGGGCGGGTGGATTGTAGTAAAATTAAAAATGTTTGGGAAATGATATACAATGAGTTGAAGAAAATGTTCCAACTAACGTTTGTAAAAAAGCCTGAAGCCTTTTTGTTAGGAATTGCAGGAAAAGACCTGCCAAGGAAATTAAAAAACATTTTCATGTATTCGACAACGGCGGCAAGAGTCTTAATAGCACAAGGATGGAAGAATGAGGAAATCCCGACTAAAGAACTGTGGCAAGAGAAATTGATGAACTATGCAGAATTGGTGAAATTGACACATAAACTACGTCACAAGGATAACTGTGATTTTAAAGAAGAATTGGAACCTTTTACGAAGTATTTAAAGAAGTAACAAAATGAACTGGATTCCTTGGCAGGTTTTGAATAAACACAATTTTTTTATTGGTAACATATACTGTAGATAGATAAATTGAGGATCTTTGCAATTTTATAACATGCAGAGAATAACATGTGCTGAGAAACCAAGAGGAGCTGAGGGAAGTCTGGGGTGGGGGAGTTAGAGGGTGGGTTTTTTCATTTTTAGGGGGGGAGGGAAAAAGGGGGGAATGTGGATAATGTATTTTTGATAAATTGGTATGTTGAAATCCCTAATAATTTTTTTTAAAAAAATATTTGTGGGGCATAGGAATTCGTTCATTATTTTTCAAACTATAGTCCCCCCGCCCCTGGTCTGAGGGACAGCAGACCAGCCACCTGCTGAAAAAGTGTGATGACCCTTCCTAAATCTAGCCAAGAAACCCTGTGTTGTAAAATGTTGTCCCCATGGCATGCAGTACATGGGGCACGGGCACGCACACATTTTTAAAATGCCCCACCAACGCCAGTGCAACCCATTTCTTGCAAACTGTGCAATTTGGGTTTTCTTTTTTAAGCAAAGTACAACGAACCACATGGGACGCGGGTGGCGCTGTGGGTAAAAGCCTCAGCGCCTAGGACTTGCCGATCGAAAGGTCGGCGGTTCGAATCCCCGCGGCGGGGTGCGCTCCCATTGCTCGGTCCCAGCGCCTGCCAACCTAGCAGTTCGAAAGCACCCCCGGGTGCAAGTAGATAAATAGGGACCGCTTACTAGCGGGAAGGTAAACAGCGTTCCGTGTGCTGCGCTGGCTCGCCAGATGCAGCTTGTCACGCTGGCCACGTGACCCGGAGGTGTCTGCGGACAGCGCTGGCTCCCGGCCTCTAGAGTGAGATGAGCGCACAACCCCAGAGTCTGTCAAGACTGGCCCGTATAGGCAGGGGTACCTTTACCTTTACCTTACAACAAACCACGCCAAATAGGAATGGGACTTAAGAGCAGCAGGTCCCCCATCTCTTTGCTTCTGCAGTCTGCCCTCCCCCTACCGTTCCCCTCGCCCGATTTCCTGGGTTACATACGCTTCAGGTTACAGACTCTGCTAACCCAGAAATAGTGCTTCAGGATAAGAACAGAAATCGTGCTCCAGCGGCAGCAGGAGGCCCCATTAGCTAAAGTGGTGCTTCAGGTTAAGAACAGTTTCAGGTTAAGAACGGACCTCCGGAACGAATTAAGTACTTAACCAGAGGTACCACTGTATATGCAGTTATGAACATTTACTATATATATAAAAGACCTTAATTTTTTTATTTCCCTAGCCAAGAAACCCTGTTTTGTAAAAGGTTGAACCCATGGCGACCCATTCAATTTGGATTTTCTGACTCCCTCCCTCGGCAATCTTCGTGGAGCTCTGGCCCAATGGTGGCCAGTGGCTTGCATTTAATTAATTTTATAATGAATGATTTTAGCGTGTTGTTTGTGTTGTACTTTTGTATTGTTTTATTGTTGTTAGCCGCCCTGAGCCCGGCTTCGGCTGGGGAGGGCGGGATATAAATAAAATTTATTATTATTATAATTATAATTATTATTATTATTATCTTTTTTAAGCGAAGTAAAACGAGCCACGCCAAATAGGAATAGGACTTAAGAAAAGAGCAGCAAGTCCCCCATCTCTTTGCTTCTGCAGTCTCCCCTCCCCCTACTGTTCTCCTCGCCCCATTTCCCAGGGGGGTGAGAAGAGGCAAGAAATGCTGCCGCCCAGACGCAGCTCGGCTCCGGCCCTGCCCCTCCCTCCGTCGTTTCCTATGGGGCAAAGGCGTCTGAACTCAAGCTGCGCGCTGGTCTAGCGGCTGCCCCTGCGCGGGGAACCGGGAGCCCAGCCTCTGCCTCTTTCCCCCTTCCGCGCCAAGCAAAAGGGGTCTCTCCCTTTGGGGGCGCAGGCGCACAAGCCGTCTTCCTTTTGTTGACGTCTTTAGGGAAAGGGAGGCGGTTCCCATAGCAACCGGGCAGCCGCCTTTCACGGGCTTTCTAAAAGCCCGGCGCGTTGGGTGACGTAGAACCGGAGCGCGCGCCTTTCTTTAGCCTCCTGGCGACGAAAGTGAGGCGTCAAGCGCGCGCCAAAATTCGAAAAGCGGAAGCTGCCTGAGGGAAGAACGAGTGGACGGGCCGGAAAGGGGTTTGGTGAGCAGCTGCTGCTTTCAGCTCTGGGGTTGCCCCACACCAGGCGGCAGGTGGGTGTGGGCAGTGCCGGATTTATGTTTAAGCTAAACAAGCTATAGCTCAGGGCCCCACTCTTTTAGACCCCCCCAAAAATTCACTATTAATATACTTCTTAATTGTATTTCAGTTCAACAATTACTTTGATAAAATACATGTTTCGTTATGTGCAAATGACTTTAGATACCTATTAGGTCCAAAAATTACCATATAGACATCACTGAAGCAGTGACAAGACGGTAAAATCTCTATTTCTATATCAAAATAAACGTAAAGTGGTAGCAGCAGCAACAAAACACAAAGGGAAATAAGACGAGAAAAACGGGGAACTCAGGAGGGGGAAAAACCCCCTCGCGGAGTGAGTAAACCCAAAGCAAAATAAAGAGTAAAAATAGCGGAGGGGGAACAACGCTACCACAAAAGTAAAGGGAAGACAGAAGAACAGAAGAAACATATACTGTATAGAGAGAGTAAAGAAATCTCTCAGGTTGCAATTAAACTATTTGAAAAGCATATGATCTGAAACAGACTTTCTAGAATTATAATTACTTTGATAAAATGCATATTTTGTTATGTGCAAATGGCTTTAGATACCTATTAGGTCCATAAATTACCATATAACATATATTTAACACAAAAAACTGTGACAGTTTGTTCCTGACAAAGGACAGCTGGACATATAAAGGGCCCCATTACCTTCAGTAGCTTAAGGCCTCATCAAACCTAAATCTGGCCCTGGGTGAGGGTGTTGGTAGTGAAAATGAGGCATATCTCCCTGACATGCTAGATTTCTATGAGAAGAGATGATGGTGGTTGTTGTTGTTATTATTATTGGTTAAAGGGGGTTGGACTAGATGACCCTAGAGGTCCCTTTCAACTCTATGATTTTATGAACATGTAGTACCTGTACTGTAGTCTGAATGAGTGTAGGCCACATTATAGGCTGGCCATGCTTGAGAACTGCATAATGTCTAACTCTGGCTCTAATGAGAGCATTTGTGGCCCAGGGATGCGAGGTATCCTATCCAGTGTACAGTACTGCTGTTATCTGTGGAGTGTTTTTTTAAATCCCTTTGCTGCTAAGTATTTATTATCATTATTTTTAAACAAATATATGGGCTGCTTCACAGTTTAATGCCTTCAAAGTGATGCTCAGCACAGAAACAGGCTAAAATGCAGATTCTTTCAAACAATAATCATGTAAAGAAACTCTTTAAAAAAGCAAATTTTTTCAGATATATAATTGTTCCATAGGTCGCACCTTCTTAAATGAAAATGGCTTCAATAGGTAGTGGTGCGCTTGGATTTTGTAATTAATGTATGTTGATTCAACAGAAAATTCCCTTATGTTCAATGGGACTTACTCTGACATTTGCATAGGATTGCAACCTAAGCGTCTTCTCTACTCACTGTACATTGGATCATTAGATTTCCATGCTAGCTCACTCCAAGTGTTTTACCTACAAGAAGTGGTCATAATTTCATTTCATATATGGATTACTTGCAAGGTGTAATGTTACTTGCCACACATGAATTGAAAGCAACGTCCTTTGGTTTAACTCTGGTTTCAGGTCCCTTAAGAGTGCTGAGATGAGCAGTGAACTCAGAGGAAAAGGTTCTGGGCGAGGAAGAGGTGGCTTTCAGAGATGGCGAGGAAGAGGAGCATGGCAAGGGAGAGGAAAAGGACGTGGACAGAGAGGAGAAGGGAAAAGTGCTGGGAAGTCAGAGTCTGGTATGTTAATTCCACAACATGATTTGCGTTTGTATTATTATTTTTTAAAGGAAGGTGTTTGTTGTTGGAAGGATAGCATAAAGAAAACATGTCCTATGATAACATAATGCAAGGCTTGGAGCTTGGGGTTGCCATATCGTGGTCTTAAGATGGAGGGAAGTTTTAAAATCTGAACCCCTTGCAAATGTTGCCTCTGTGTACTGTATGAGCAACTGTTATCTTTAAAAAAATAACTTTAGTTCTAAACTGTATTTTATCTATTGCTTTGAATTTATAAATTTATAGCCTGTCCTACCTTCCTAAGGGGAGCCCAGTGAGCATTTAAACAATAAAATTGCATAAAACATTGTGAAATATTACAGGCAGAGCCAGTTTCTTATTCCACAGGGTATGCTAGAAAAGAAGACATAAATGTCATATAGTAAATATGACCCTGTGGACAGAACAGGCAGATTTGTTATGATTGTTCTCGCTTTGTATATTTACCTTCTGCTATTGCATTTTTGTGGATCTTTTTATATTGCTATATATTTAAATATTTAATGAAAATGATATTATATGGTAATATAGTTCAGACATCAGTTAAAAGCAGCATATGTAGGCAGATATATCTATGAAAAATTGAGAACTGAAAATTGACTAATATCACTAACTTTCTTGGGAAATGCTTTTCAGCTCTGCCTCAGTTCATTCAGATGACTCTGGATCAGATTCCTACTTATAGAGGCTGGAAACTATATTTCTCTGAAGGTAAGCTTTTTCTGTAGATATATACAGAACTGACTTGATGGCTTGAGAATAGAATAACATTTTGGCTTGTATTTAATTCTCCTCTTTAACTCAATGCCTGATGAAGCCAAATCCTTGATACTGTATGTTATAAAATACATACTTACGCAAAAAGGACAATTTGAAGTTAATGAGCTTACTTGTACATATTTGCTAGTAGTTTATCATCTTGTCACTTTGTATGTAAAGCACTATGAATGTTTATGGTGCCATATAAATAAATGGTTTATGTGAGCTGTGTTCAGTAAGTCAGTATGCAAACAACCCTTTTTTATATGGTGGTTCCAGTGTGACCAGATATTTTCCATTTCCCTCATGAATGCTACTTGCTCAACAGCTTCCTTGTCATTTAACCTAAGGCTATGTTTGTGTACTATGAAGAAAATCCAGAAAGAATGAGCTGGTTTGTGCCCAGTTTTTTTAGGATGGCATTTGAGGAAATCTAATTTCTAATAGAGAAATTGTGTTTTTGAATTCTAAGCAAGATGTTTAAAAGCTGCAGCTTTTAAAATGTTAAATAACTAATGAAATTGTCCAATTCAGCATATGATGACAACTCCCCTTTTGTTCAGAAGATTGAAGCATTTGAGAAATTTTTTGTGTCTCGAATAGAGCTTTATGATAAGGTAAGTCTTCATAATGTGATCTCTTTCTCATTCCTTATCTCTTACCCCCACCCTCCATATCTTATAATTTGTAATATTAATGATAATGATAATTTATTATTTATATCCCGCCCATCTGGCTGGGTTTCTCCAGCCACTCTTGGCGGCTCCCGATAGAATATTAAAAACACAATAAATACATCAAACATTAAAAGCTTCCCTAAACAAGGCTGCCTTCAGATGTCTTCTAAAAGTCAGATAGTTGTTAATTTCCCTGACATCTGAAGGGAGGATGTTCCACAGGGCAGGTGCCACTGCCGAGAAGGCCCTCTGCCTGGTTCCCTGTAACCTCACTTCTCATAGGGAGGGAACTGCCAGAAGGCCCTCGGAGCTGGACCTCAGTGTCTGGGCTGAACGATGGGACTGGAGACGCTCCTTCAGGTATACTGGGCCGAGGCAGTTCAGGGATTTAAAGGTCAGCACCAGCACTTTGAATTGTGCTCGGAAACATACTGGGAGCCATTGTAGGTCTTTTAAGACCAGTGTTATGAGGTCTCGGAGGCCACTCCCAATCACCAGTCTAGCTGCCGCATTCTGGATTAGTTGTAGTTTCCAGGTCACCTTCAAAGGTAGCCCCATGTAGAGCGCATTGCAGTAGTCCAAGTTTCTAAATGATACCTTGTTTTGGATACCTTTCCCTTCTGAGGATCCATCACAACCACAAGTAGTAATATTTTCCATGGTGATGACTTTCAGTGGCCTTTAGAAGATATGTAAAACCCTGTACTGTCAGATGTGGAGGTTGTGGTCTGTCTGGATCCTTGCTGCTGACTGAGTCCTTACTAAGTTTTATAGTGTTCAAATGTATATTTTTAGGATGCATTTATGATTTTATTATGTGTCATGAAGGCCTTGGTGGGCATAAAGTGAGGCTTCTATTAATTATTATTAATATGTGTGCAATCAATTAGCAAACTTTATTAGCAATCAATACAGTTTCAGGATTGGAGGGGAGCTGAACAACTTCTTGTCTGCTTCCTTGTTCTAACAGGATCTTTATGTGCTAAACCTTTTGTTCTCACACACCTCACTCGTATCCCGTGTTGGTGGTCTTTCTGAAAACAATTCAGACAAGCCTTTGAAAATACTGCGACAAATTCACACAGTTCTCTTCTATAGGATGAAATAGAAAGAAAAGGAAGTATTCTTGTGGATTATGAAGAGCTGGCACATGATAAAGAATTAATGGAATCAATGCCTGATATTGCTTCTGAATTAAGAGATATGCCACAAAAGATATTGGATTGCATGGGCCTAGCCATACATCAGGTAAAAACATCAAGCACATGGTGAGCAGTAAAATTTTGAATGTTAAATCATTCACAGACTTGAATGCATATACTTTTTGGTGGGAGGAAGAGGCAAAAAGTGTCATTTAAGGTTCTTTTTTAACAAGTGTGTGTGAAAGGAAGAGAAACCCATACTTCTAGATTTCTCATAGAACTAGTCAGGGAACTTCCCTCTGCATCACTCTCTTATATTTTGATAACCAAATACTTTTCTCTGTGAGCCAGCAGAAAGAAACTTATTTTTTTGTGACTGCGCTGGAGTGTTTTCAAAGAAATAAACAGCTAACGAGTTTTTTATTTTCTAACGGCTGCTTCTTTGAAATACGAAGCTTATGAAATCATAAGACACCTCACCTTTTGGTTTCCGGGGTCTGAAGTCTATTTTTGTGTTATAACTTGGATTTTATGCATGTTTGACATAAAATAACTTAGGACCGCAATACAGTGGTACCTCTGGTTGCGAACAGGATCCGTTCCGGAGGCCTGTTTGCAACATGAAAAGCCCACAACCTGAAGCGCCGTATCTGCGCAAGTGCGTGGCACGATTTAGCGCTTGTGTGCATGCGCGAGCGGCAAAACCCAGAAGTAACCCTTTCCGGTACTTCCGGGTCACCGCAGGACGCAACCTGAAAAAACGTAACATGAAGCAAGCATAACATGAGGTATGACTGTACCTCAAGGACCACCTCTCTCCATATAAGCCAACCTGGACCCTTTGTTTATACAGTGGTACCTCAGGTTAAGTACTTAATTCGTTCCGGAGGTCCGTTCTTAACCTGAAGCACCACTTTAGCTAATGGGGCCTCCTGCTGCTGCCGCGCCGCCGGAGCACGATTTCTGTTCTCATCCCGAAGCAAAGTTCTTAACCCGAGGTACTTTTTCTGGGTTAGCGGAGTCTGTAACCTGAAGCTTATGTAACCCGAGGTACCACTGTAATCTGAGCCCCTTCTTTGTGTGCCTCCTCCATGACAGGTCCGGAGGATGGCAACATGAGAATGGGCCTTTTCTGCAGGGGCTCCCTGTTTGTAGAATGCTCTCCCCAAGGAGGTTCAGCTGGTGCCTTCCTTATCTTTAGGTGCCATGTAAAAATGTTCCCCATCAACCAAGCCTTTGGATGGTTAATATTCTACAGCCTTTTAAATGTGTTTGTGGGAGGGGGGTTATTATTTTGTTGTTTCTCTTTCAGCTATTTATTTCTGCTTTCATCTCGTGTTTTTATATTGTGAATCACCCTGAGATCTTTGTAAATAAATATAATAAATAAGCAAGCAAGCCTCTTACTTGGATTAAACAAAACTACCCTCAGAGCCAATATTGTGCCTAACAAAAGGATCAGTAAATGGTATTTAAGAAAGGGGTGTGTGTAAAATGACAATTATGAATGCAGAGTTTTGATTCTTGAAACCTTTGTGATTTTTTTTTGTCCTGGTTGGAAAATGCTGTTCAGTGTTACCAGCATCTTTATATGATGGTCGAGGCTTCCTGAGTATTTTTTTTTTATGTTATAGGTGCTAAGCAAAGATCTTGAAAAACATGCAGCACAACTTCAGGAACAAGAAGGACTGTCCATTGATGAAGAACCCATAATTAATGTCCCATATATTCACGCAAGGTAGCTATTGCTTTAAAAAGAACAAGTTTTCTTGAAAGGCTCAAACTCCACATGCCACATGTTATTTGCGAAGCAATGCATTTCCCAGATATTGGGTAAATTAGTCTTAAGTTCCATTGAAATCAATGGCACGAATTATAATGAATAGCATGTTGATTCTAACCCACCCCACTGCCAGACTGAGATTTTCAGTCTGATCCTATGCATGTTTGCTCTGAAGAAAATCCCTTTGTGTTAAGTTGTAGTTAGTTCCAAGTAGGTGTGCATAATAGCTCTGTAGATTTTAACATGATTAATTTCCCCTGACAGTCATCCAATTTTCCATATTGTTTTATTTTAGAGTGTACAACTATGACCCACTTACTCAGCTTAGGAATATTCGAGCCAATTGCTATGGGAAATTTGTGGCTTTGCGTGGGACTGTGGTGCGTGTCAGTAACATTAGGCCTATCTGCACCAAGATGGCATTTATATGCAGTGCCTGTGGAAACACTCAGAGTTTCCCTTTACCTGATGGCAAATATACTCTTCCTACAAAGGTAATGAACACTTTAAAACCATTTTTTTTTAGTCACCGTTTATTATTAGACTGCTGGGACTTTAAAACATCAGGCAATAAAGGGAAATGGGTTAACATCGGAAAAAACTAGGCTGAATTGCTGAAAATAAACCTTTCACGTCTTCTGGTTTACTGGCAGTTTATATACATGGTTCATAAATTAAGCTAAAGCATTATTTATCTTCAGAGCATTGTTTGCCAAAGAAGGATTTATGCAAGCAGAAGCCTCTGAGAATTAGCGTGAATGAGCTTTCTGCTCCTCCCAAACAAATGGGATAATGTCAAGTATTATAGTTTCCAGGGTGGCAGCCATGTTAAGTTTCTTGCAGCAAAAATGATGAATCTTGTGCCACCTTTTAGGTTAATAAAAATATTGTGGCATACATTTTTGTAGAGCAGATGAAGTGCAACTGATGAAGTGGACTCTGGTCCACCAAAGCTTATTCCATAATAAATTTTTTAGTCTTTAAAGTGCCACAAATTTTTTTGTTTCAGTACTTTATTTAATATAAACTTTTTTGTGTTGAACTTGAACATGCATTTTTTAGTGTCCTTTGCCTGAATGTCATGGACGATCATTCACTCCTGACAGAAGTTCTCCTTATACAGTTACTGTGGACTGGCAGTCTATTAAGTAAGCATATTTCGGTTTTACTTTGTGTGTTTTTTTGAATCTATGATATTTTAGATGTATCAACTGAAATAGATTTTGTGTGAGTGTGTGTGTGTGTGTGTGTATGATACAGATTGCAATTAAAGGTTTGCATGTATTTATTAAAAGTTGACATGTAAGAGGAAATGGCCATGTTCTTCTAAGGGAACCAAATAATTTCTTTGTAATATGCCTCCTCTTCTTCTTCTTTTTAAGTTGTGCTGAATAAAAAGCCATTCACAAATGAAGGCTGCAGTCCTAAAGCTGTTATTTGTTCAGCTGATAGACCCTAGGAAGCACTGCTCTGCTGGGGGACAGGGAGTCCTGGCCCACTCTTATGCTAATAGAGGCCCCCTGATGTGTCTGTGGAAGGCTTCCTGGGTATTGATGTCCTGCTGGTGGTGGGGACTGAAACTGAAAGTGTTTGAGCGAGGCTGGGGGTTCGCAGGATCCGCAGGCCCCCAAATGAGCATGGTTAATACCTTACCATTGCAAACTGGGATGTTAGTGATTTGTAAATAGCCTAGTTTGTTCTTCCTTACTGATACTCATCCCCCATAACTGTTTAGCATATTTCCTTTGATTTAGACCAGGGGGTGTAAATTTTGTCTATCTTTACTGTAATCTGTCAAGGCTCAGGGAATCCTATCCCTCCCCCGGTGGCAGCCAAAAAAGCAGATAACACGAAGAGTCCTTACCACGGAATTTATTCAGTATTCATAGAGGGAGACAAAGGAATGTAGTCTTTATGCCATGATGGCGTTGCTCCAAGTAAAGTCCCACCCCCCCATATCATCTCTATTCGTTGTCACCCCTGCGCCGATTAATCTGAGCTTTCTGTCTCTGAGCTCTCTCTTCTACTACCCATAATGCCTGTCTGGTTCTGGGGGGGGGGGCAGGAATGCTTTCTGAGGGCATTGAGTTTGTCAGCTGTCTCTTCCCTACTTCTTCATCATCTTCCTGCTGTTCCTCTTCCAATATTTCCCAGCTTCTCCCCTCTGCAGCTTCTGAACTATGCCCTTCTGCAAACCACTGTTCTAAATCTATACTGTCCTCCTGTTCTTGGGAAGGTTCAGGAGAACAGGGGACGGCCCCCACCATTCGTCTTCAGTCCAGCCCCTGACAAATATCACAGATACAAAAGTATTATAACATAATTCTAGGATTCAAGAGCTCATGTCCGATGATCAGCGAGAAGCGGGAAGAATTCCTCGAACAATAGAATGTGAACTG
The DNA here is from genome assembly GCF_027172205.1 of Podarcis raffonei. Classification (NCBI taxonomy): domain Eukaryota; kingdom Metazoa; phylum Chordata; class Lepidosauria; order Squamata; family Lacertidae; genus Podarcis; species Podarcis raffonei. The sequence continues at coordinate 18,527,658 of NC_070604.1, forward strand.
GCACAGGATCTGGTAGACAGCTGCGTTCCGGGAGATGTGATTACCGTCACAGGCATTGTCAAAGTGTCAAACACTGAGGAAGGTACACTATAACTGGCCATAGCTTTTGTACGTTGACATTTGTGCAAGTTTTCTCTGTTTTTGGCAGAGTGAGGGGAGGCGACCAAAGTAATCCAACTACCTGACAATGGTATCTATGTGCGTGAATCTAATCTAATAAGAAATTATCTTAGGGAGAGCTGCAATAGTGTAGTGCAGTGGGTCTCAATTAGTGAGGACCCCCTCTTTTTCAAAAGCTAAGCCACGGACCCCTATATTTGAAAATTTTGATAGCTCTACGGTAGTTACCTCTGCAAAGTAATTTTTTGAACATAATGTGGGGTAGCCCCTAGTAAGCAAAGGATTTTAGGTATACTAGAAAAGAGACTAGGGCTGAGTGATATATGGTTTTCAACATTGTGATATATCAGCACCTAAACATTGCAATACAGTGGCACCTCAGTTTAAGAACAGCCCAATTTATGAACGATTCGGTTTGCAAACTCTGCAAAACCAGAAGTAGTGTCCCGGTTTGCAAACTTTACCTCGGTGTAAGAATAGAATCCGAACAGAGGAAGGGCACTGGCAGCGGGAGGCCTTATTAGGGAAAGCACGCCTCAGTTTAAGAACGGCTTTGGTTTAAGAATGGACTTCTGGAACGGATTAAGTTCATAAACCGAGGTACCACTGTAATCTGATATATCACGATGTCTGAAATTGGAGATCAGGCGTGGGGATGAGGGAAGGAGCAGCTGCGGAGATCGGATGGGTGAGAGGAGGAGAGGAAGCAGAGTCATAGTGGGAGGGGATGGGGGGGTGCATCAAGCCACTGTCTGTGGGGGCAGCCAGTGAAGATCCACATCCACCGTGGCAGCTACTACTGTCCTGTTGTCTGAGAAAAGCTGCTCCGCGCTGTCTTGAAGTGAGTGCGATCAGCTGCCCTCGTCTCCCTTAGTGTGAGGAAAGGCAGCTTAGAACAGCAACGTTATCGCTGAGATCATTGTGCGATATTGGCGGTGCCTTGAAATCCGCTGCCCTCATGCGAGGAGCGATATATTGCTGCATATTGCCAGGTCAAGGTCGTTATCGTGGTGTGATTTCAAAACTGATTTTGGTCAGTATATTGGAAGTGTTATAGTTCTTGTATGTATCTTGTATTCAGGAATTATCACCTTGTGTTTTTTTTAAAAAAACCTGTAATATCCCCATATAGAGAGAATAATGTGATTGTTGCTGTGATATTTTAACAGGAGCATCAAGAAATAAAAATGATAAATGTGTCTTCCTGTTGTACATCGAAGCAAACTCTATCAGCAACACTAAAGGACAGAAAGTCAAGGACTATGAACATGGAATAAACCACCAAGCCGGCATGGAGTTTTCACTTAAAGATCTTTATGCTGTCCGGGAAATACAAGCAGAAGAGAACCTGTTTAAGCTCATTGTCAAGTACGTCACTTCTTGCATGTCATTGTGAATATTAGACTTTGCATACTATCTTGTTTCAACAATCCCAGATGATCCACTCATGACGCCCTCTCCTCTTCAGTTTTTCACTTCCAGACCCCTTAATTCATTTAATGTAAGGAAAGGAAAGGAAGTGTGTGCATGAATCTGTTTTTCTACAGAAGAATCTCCTTTTAAAATAATCTAAGCTGGAACAACTTGTTCTGTTCTCCATTCTACTTATCTGGAACTAGATGGCTGACTGCTAAGTTTAGGACATGAAGCAGATTGTACAGGATTTCTTTTTGGGGGGCTATTAGAAGAGGAATCTTAAATGCTCATTCAATGCTCCTTGGAGTCTTGGACATTGTTCTGAGCTATCTGCTGCTTTGGGAGGGGAGACACTGAGTGCAGGTACTGTTTGTGTAACTAGTACACATTGATAAGTGTCCAATGTTAAAACAGTTCTGATATTAACTTATCTTGATCTCAACAGAAGAGATATAGTGATTGAAATCAATGGGTAGTATTCAATGAAGTTTTAACCAGGGTAGACACATTTAAATTAATGAACATTTACATGTCTAACTTAAGTCCACTAATTTCAAAAGGTCTCCTCTGAGTAAAAGTTAGTTAATTCCACCCAATGGGTCTTAAAGTGCTGAACTTTGGCAGGATCATTGTATTGTTAAGAACTTAGGTTTCGACGCTTGCGTAGGAGTGGTAGTTGTGAGACTTGGTAAGAAAACCCAAGCATCCTTTCTATTTCTGTAATTGCTATCAAGCTATTACCAGGGCAGTGTGCATTTCATAATTCTGTGTAAGGAAATTGATTTGATCATTGAGATCTAAAAATCTCAGCATTCTTAAAAAATGTCCTTTTTTGTTACCAGCTGTTATAGATGCAGGAAGAAATTTGAAAATGTGTAGGCAACTCTTGTTAATTAGAAGCCAGGTTAGGGTGGCGCTGTGGTCTAAACCACTGAGCCTCTTGGGCTTGCCAATCAGAAGGTCGGCAGTTCGAATCCCTGACATTGTGAACTCCCATTGCTCTGTCCCAGCTCCTGCCAACCTAGCAGTTCTAAATCACACCAGTGCAAGTAAATAAATAGGTACCGCTGTGGTGGGAAGGTAAATGGTGTTTCTGTGCGCTCTGGTTTCCATCATGGTGTTCCATTGCGCCAGAAGCAGTTTAGTCCTGCTGGCCACGTGGCCTGGAAAGTTGTCTGTGGACAAATCCTGGCTCCCTTGGGCTGAAAGCGAGATAAGTGTCACAACTCCATAGTCGCCTTTGACTGGACTTAACCGTCCAGGGCTCCTTTACCTACCTTTTGTGTACAAATAAATGTGGTTGTTTCATTACCTTGTTATTATAGACCTCTGGTAAGGGAACCTAATATGCAGGAACAGGAGAGTAAAAGCAAGTTAAGAAACCCCAGTCTTGGCCTGTTTCTCTCTCCTTCAGCATCAGCATGACATCACAATGGCCTGTGTCTCTCCTTCTGGTTGGACACATCTGTGTGAGAACACAGTGGCCAGTCTGTGAAATAGGCAGCATCAGCATGAGATCACAGTGGCCAGTTTTTCTCCCTCAAGTGGCTAGCATGGGCCACAGTGGGCAGCCCCTGTCCTTCAGGCAGGGAGCAACATCTTGTGGGGAGAGGCATACATTCATCTTCATTCCTCTTCCACTCAGGCAAGCAGTAGCCTATGGGCAGAATATTTATTTCTCTTGCGGAAGCTGCCAAAAGCAGATACATGTCAGCACAATCTCTTTCTCAGTGCGGTGGGCTTAGTTGGGAGCAAATGGTGGACCCTGTATGTTCTTCACCAGCAAAAGTATGAGTGTAGTGGTCATCTCACCGAAATGGGCAGCAGCATGCGGACAGAGAAGCAGCAGGCAAGGCAAAGAGCAGGCAAGTTGGCAATCCATCTATTGCAGGGCCTCTCTGCTTACAGGAAGTGGATGCTGGTGGCGCTGTGGTCTAAACCACCGAGCCTCTTGTGCTTGCTGATCGTGAGGTCGGCAGTTCAAGTCTGTGTGAAGGAGTGAGTTCCCATTGTTCTGTCCCAGCTCCTGCCAACCTAGCAGTTTGAAAGCACACCAGTGCAAGTAGATAAATAGGTACTGCTGCAGCGGGAAGGTAAATGGCGTTTCTGTGCGCTCTGTCTTCCGTCACGGTGCTCCATTGTGCCAGAAGCAGTTTAGTCCTGCTGGCCACATGACCCGGAAAGCTGTCTGTGGACAATCGCCGGCTCCCTCGGCCTGAAAGCGAGATGAGCGCTGCAACCCCATAGTCACCTTTGACTGGACTTAACTGTCCAGGGCTCCTTTACCTTTCAATTAGAAGCCAAAGCAGGGGTGTGTGGCTAGTAACTCAGTGCCCTACATAGCACCTTGCTCCTCTCCATGACTGCTAGGAGCAGAATAAACCGTGAACTGTGCATGCAGATTTGCTTAAATAGCACCATGTATGTAGAATTCAGTTTATGCTATGAAATCTATATTCTTTTAGCAAAACACTTGGGGGAGGGGGTTTATTGACAGAGAACATGCACTACCCTGGGTACTTGTTTTAAATTATGTGTTAATTTGGTTTTTCTCTTCCTTCTAGTTCTCTTTGTCCTACTATCTACGGTCATGAGGTAAGTGCAAACCAATGGAAAAATTCCGATGGCTGTTCTAAATGCTCACTGGAAAAGGTCCCCCGTCTCCCCCATAACCTAGTTTTTGTCAACTGGTTGGCAATCCAGAATGAGTAACTTGGAACATAAGATTGGGATGTTCTTTGTTCTTTTGTTTCCCTGCCCCTTGTAGGATTCAGTCAGTTATGTTAGCATTAAAAAAATAAATTCCATGTTTACTCATATGGCCTAGGCCTGTTCTGAAGCCCCCTGACAAATTGTACATTGGCTGCCTTTTCATTTTTAAAAATGTATGTTTTCACTTTTCAGTTGTTATGCTACGGTGGAAGTGTTTGTCGTTATTTTTATAGAAGTTTCTTGTTTCTATTTTCAATAAATAGATTTCATGTGAATTTAAAACAATGAAGCCATCAATCTTTTTATCGCCTTGTTTCTGATACACGCAGGTCCTGCTTTTTGAACACCATTTATTACCAGGAAATCGTTTGTTAGGCGAGTTTTCACATAATGAGCTGACAATTTCCATTATTTCTAATGGTGACATTTCTAGTCTGTGTTTTTAGCCTAGTCTCCCTCCTTTCCTCCATAGTTTCTGCCCAGAACTGCTTAAGGCAACCAGCAAAAGACAAAGGAAGAACTGATTAGTCTGATTAGTCTCCTGTTCCCTGATTTGTTTGATTTCCTTCCCTCCCTCCCTTCTTTCTGCCCAAAATGTCTGCTGCCTACCAGCAAAACTCAAAACAAGTAAGGAAGTGGACAAACTCCGGCTGCTCAGATACCTGAATCAGCCGTTTGTGTAGCGAGGTTTGGGTATAATTCTTTGTGTTCAGATAAAATTTTGGATAATGAGCATTTTAAGAGCAGGACCTGTGTGTACTTAGTATTTTGCCATTGTGCCTGCACCTCTTCATGCTGGGATTCTCAAGGCATGAGGTATGAACAGACCACATGTGGACTATGTGCCGCTGCCTTGAGCTAATCCGTTCCAATACTTTATGCATCATGCTTCCATTTAACAGATTGTGAAAGCTGGCTTAGTGTTGGCATTGTTTGGAGGCTGTCAAAAGTATATGGATGATAAAAATCGGATTCCTATTCGAGGAGACCCTCATCTTCTGGTGGTTGGAGATCCAGGACTGGGGAAGAGTCAGATGTTGCAAGTATGTTCATTTATTAATAAATAGCGTTTATTTGTTGTTTTTTCTTACCGACATCCAAAGTGTTTTTTAAAAGTATACTTTAGCACCAGCTATATCAATCTGAATGCAGGGAAAAGATGTATATTCTACAATGGGGATGTTGTGTGCATAGTATAGTGTAGTATACTATGTAGTATACTACAGTAGTATAGTGTGCATAGTATAGTTTGCATAGTGTGCAAAACTAGCCTTTACCATTTGTTTCTTAGGCTGTATGCAATATTGCACCTCGTGGTGTGTATGTGTGTGGCAATGCGACGACTGCAGCTGGTCTGACTGTAACTCTGTCCAGAGACAGTTCTTCTGGAGATTTTTCCTTGGAAGCTGGTGCCCTTGTCCTTGGAGATCAAGGTACTATAGAAGTGATCCTCTCTGTAGCTGGAAACTTTGAGCTGATGCATAATCCCTTCAGCTGATATGGTACATTACCTTGTTAGTTCTAGAAATCTTATAAAAACTGTGGCTGTAGCCTTCAAAGCCCCTTTTCACATTGACTTTGGTACCACAACACAGAAGGCTATAACTAGTCCATTCCTCGTTTGTGATCTTGTAGGAAGTTAGTTGCTTTCCCCACCTTTTGCGTCTGGGTATTTGATACTCTACTAGAAGATGATCCAGCTCACAGGGTGGGCAGAATACTTACAGTACCATGGTGGTTGGCTGAATTAGGGTGGCCAGTTGCAAAGGAGGACAAATCTTTACACACACCACACAACACACACACTTTATTAAATTTTCTGTTTTACAATTTAAAATACTCATTTTACATCCTTAAGATATCAATGACTTCCTTTCTTCTCTTTCCATGGTTCATTTTACATACCATAAATCCCTGCATATTTTACCAAAACAATACCATTCAGTATTCCATTATTACATCCATCAAAACTTATTTACACTGTTGAATTTATCTTAATGCTGCCAGCGTTTCCAGCTATATACAATTATTTCCCATATATTCAATAAACGTTTTCCAATCTGCTTTAAACGCATGTTCTTCTTGTTCTCTCATTTTATATTCTAAGCCTGCAAGTTGTGCATATTCTGTCAACTTCAGTTGCTGTTCTTCTTTGTTTGGGACCTCGCTCGTGTTCCATTTTGGGGCTAACAAAACATGGGTCACAGTAGTGGCATACATAAACAACAACAACCTTTTTTGACACCTGGGAATTTCAGTCCTAATTATCCCCAACAGAAAGGACTCTGGCTTTGGGGGGAAAGTACTTTTAAAGTACTTTTTAGGGATGCAGGTGGCGCTGTGGGTTAAACCACAGACCCTAGGACTTGCCGATTAGAAGGTCGGCGGTTTGAATCCCCGCGACGGGGTGAGCTCCTGTTGCCCGGTCCCTGCTCCTGCCAACCTAGCAGTTCGAAAGCACGTCAAAGTGCAAGTAGATAAATGGGTACCGCTCTGGCGGGAAGGTAAACAGTGTTTCCATGCGCTGCTCTGGTTTGCCAGAAGCAGCTTAGTCATGCTGGCCACATGACCCGGAAGCTGTATGCCGGCTCCCTTGGCTAATAAAGCGAGATGAGCGCCGCAACCCCAGAGTCGGCCATGACTGGACCTAATGGTCAGGGGTCCCTTTACCTTTATCTTTACTTCTAAACATTTCCCCCCCAATTCATCATGGATCATTTCCCAATACTCCTTTACCCTTTTACAAGTCCACCACATATGAAAGAACGTTCCCTCTACCTCTTTGCATCTCCAGGTCTTCTCCACTCTATAGTTTTGAAAATGAGGGAATTTCATCAGGCATAGCTTGTCATGTAGGCAGGAACCTTTTCCTCTTCTCCATCAGACCACTCTAGTCTGCATCAAGTCCCCCTTCTTTTCAAGTAGATGATCACTACTGGCTTTACTTCTGGCAGTGATAATCTGATGGGTGGGTTGGCATGACTAACTGTATATGTGCAGCCCACTTCAATGCCTGCGGACCCTGACAATGGCAAATGCTAAAGTTTGCCAGAACCTGTTGCCATGCTTTTTTTAAACACACACATTCAAATATAGATTGCATAGCTCCAGTTGTAGAAAGTGCTGGTTCAAACAAGTTTTTTGCGCATCGTCTTCACTCTCCGCTGCCTTTCACTTATCAAGTTTATGAGACTACGGGAATGAGAGTACCTCTCTTTTTGTCGTTTTGTTTTTCAGGCATTTGTGGAATAGATGAGTTTGATAAGATGGGTAACCAGCACCAAGCCTTGCTGGAAGCTATGGAACAGCAAAGCATCAGCCTCGCCAAGGCTGGTATTGTTTGCAGTTTGCCAGCGAGGACGTCAATAATAGCGGCTGCAAATCCAGTTGGGGGACACTACAACAAGGCCAAAACAGTATCTGAGAATTTAAAGTAAGTACTTCTAAAATGCATGCATCAGAAAGAAAGAAGGGGGGATTTTTTTCATTTAAAAAATGACTTTTAAGTCTGCTTCACAGATTTTGTCCGAAAGGTGACCTTTCTGAAGGGAATTACTTACTTCTCCTTTTAAATGTTCCATGTGAATACCCTCCCCCCCCATCCCATTTTTTTTCCTGCTGAATGTTGTAAAATTCTGAACAAAAAGCAAACAGATTACGCTACTTTTTCGTGTATAACACGCCCCCATGTATAAGATGCCCCTATTTTTGGGGACTAAAAATTAAGAAAATGGGGGAGATTGCCCAGAGTTATTGAGATTTTTTACGGGGGGGGGGAGGGTTGCCAAAAACCACTCTCCTCACAGCAATACAAACACAGCATGTAGGCGAATAGTTAGTAGAAAATACAGAATAATGATATTCATTATTCTATTACATATTTTCTACTATTAGCCTACATGTTGTACAGTGGTACCTTGGGTTAAGTACTTAATTCGTTCTGGAGGTCTGTTCTTAACCTGAAACTGTTCTTAACCTGAAGCACCACTTTAGCTAATGGGGCCTCCCGCTGCTGCCGCGCCGCCGGAGCACGATTTCTGTTCTCATCCTGAAGCAAAGTTCTTAACCCGAGGTACTATTTCTGGGTTAGCGGAGTCTGTAACCTGAAGCGTATGTAACCCAAGGCACCACTGTATTTGTATTGTTGTGATTGAAAATCACTCACCTGCCTGGCCAACGCTAACACTTGCTTGCGTCTCAACAGCCTCCTAACGTCTGTCCCCTCGCCAGCAGAAACAGACTATTGCCTGCCCAATTGCCGCAGCAACACCCAGTCAACACCACCCCTCGCTGCAGACACCAATAACACACTACATACCATCTCCAGCTCACGGCATCAACCAATCCCACGTCCCCCCTAGGCACTACCCATGTACAAGACGACCCTCTATTTTAAACATACCGTATTTTTCACCCTATAGGACGCACTCCCCCCCTCTAAAACTGAAGGGGAAATGTGTGTGTGTCCTATGGGGCGAATGCAGGCTTTCGCTGAAGCCTGGAGAGGGAGGGGGTCGGTGCGCACCGACCCCTCTCGCTCTCCAGGCTTCAGGAAGCTCTGCGCAACCCTTGGGAGATCGGCGCAACTTCGTGCCGGTCTCCCAAGGGTTGCGCAGAGCTGCCTGCATCCCGAAGCCTGGGGCACACTGAAGAGTGTGCCCCGGGCTTCGGGCAGCTCTCCGCAAGCCTGGGGAGACCGGCGTGATGTCGCGCCGGTCTCCCAAGGGTTGCGGATAGCAGCCTGTTCTGGGTGCTGGGGTCGGGGGAAGCTCGGGCTTCCCCTGCCCCAGCCCTGCGCCTGGGGGGGGGGAATAATTTTTTCCCCTCCCCCCCCCAAAATAGGTGCACCCTATGGGCCGGTGCGCCCTATGGGGTGAAAAATACGGTAATTTTTCTGTAAAAAACACCTAGTCTTATACACGGAAAAGTACGGTATGTTCAAATTGATGTAAACTTGCATATAGAATTTCTTCTGCTGAAGAGACCTCAAATTATTTTGAATTCTCCACACTATGTTTTCAGGTGTGCTATAGAAAGAGTATACCCAGGGGTGTGGGTGTGTGTTTAAGAACATGCACTGTACTTGCTGATTTTTCTTTCCGTGTAGAATGGGGAGCGCTTTATTGTCGCGATTTGACTTGGTGTTCATACTGCTGGATATACCGAATGAAGATCATGACTACCTGCTTTCCGAACACGTGATGGCAATGCGAGCAGGAAAACAGAGTGGATGCAGCAGTGCTGTAGTGCTTCGCGCGAGCTCTCAGAATTCGAACATATCGGTCCTTGAAGCCGTTTCAGACAAACCGTTGTTGGAAAGATTAAAGGTAGTACATACTGTTCAGATTTCCTGGCCCTATACCATCTTTTCTCTCTAGGCAATGATCAGAGGCTGCCATGAAATGAATTCTAGGAGCTCGCTTGTTCGATTTTTCTCCTGTTTTTGTTAAGTATCTAGGGTGCTACTGTATCTAAATGGGGTTTTCACATCCAAGTCTGAATTTTGTGGTAATAAAAAGAAAGGCGAAGTTTGAGGGCAGGAAATGCTTCCTGAAACTGGGCGCCACAGGGAGATTTCTGTTATCAATACCAGATTTAGATATAATTTTTATTCTGAGGGTTTTTGTAAGTCCCTTTCTGAGAGACCCTTTGTCAGGGACCGTGCTGAGGAGGGCTGCATTGAGGAGAAATGGTGGGAGACCCCCCTCCCCCTCTCCCTGATCAGGATCCGGAATCTTCCCAGAAGCAGTGGGACAGTATAGATTTGGAACAATGGTTTGCAGAGGGACATAGTTCAGAAGGCAGAAGCTGGGAAATACTGGATGGGGAAGAGCTAGGAGAAGAAACACTGGAAGAGTGAGGGTTAACAGACTCACTTTCACTGGTCAAGGAGAGCAGATAAGGTGGCAGTACAGAAAGCACAGTGGTTGTGAGATCAGGTTGCCAGACGCGGAAGTGATGTGGATGACTAGGGGGGAAGTGGGTGGAACCCTTAATTGGGAGCACCTTCATCCCTAGGAATGGATTCTTTGTTTTCTCGCTGTGATCATTAAAATTTCTTACTGGTAAGAGACTCCTTTCGCTTTGCTCTGCTTATCTAACGGTGGGTGGGTGGGGAGCCGAGTCCCTGAAGCCTGACACCCTTGGGGAATATAAAGCAGGAAATAAGTATTCAAAATAAATGAAGCCCATGTTTGTGTATAAGTAGCTGGGACTCTCAAGTGCCCTGTGTGGTGGTGTATGGGGGCTTTTCCACTCCCCGCTTCCCAACAACTGCCCCTCTTGCCAACTCCCAGTTCCTCTGATGATATCCCATAAAGTACAAAGATCTGCCAATGGATGGAAGTCTATCATCCTCCCCTCCTTGCACAAAAACCAAAAACATTTTCCACTTACGCTCAGGATGGGAAGTTGGATCCCAGCCATTATGTTTGCTATATAGCATTTCAGTGTTCAAAGCGTTTTTACATGTTTTGCAGCCATTCTCACAATCTACCCAGTGTTGTGAGGATCTGTGAGGCAGAGTGACTTACATGAGGTGAGATGATAATAATAATAATAATAATAATAATAATAATAATAATAATAATAATATTTATATCCCGCCCATCTGGCTGGGCTTCCCCAGCCACTCTGGGTGGCTTCCAACAAAATATTAAAATACCGTAATATATCAAACATTAAAAGCTTCCCCAAACAGGGCTGCCTTCAGATGTCTTCTAAAAGTCTGGTAGTTGTTGTTCTCTTTGACATCTGGTGGGAGGGCGTTCCACAGGGAGGGCGCCACTACCGAAAAGGCCCTCTGCCTGGTTTCCTGTAACTTGGCTTCTTGCAGTGAGGGAACCGCCAGAAGGCCCTCAGCGCTGGACCTCAGTGTCCGGGTAGAACGATGGGGGTGGAGATGCTCCTTCAGATATACTGGACCGAGGCCGTTTAGGGCTTTAAAGGTCAGCACCAACACTTTGAATTGTGCTTAGAAACGTACTGGGAGCCAATGTAGGTCTTTCAAGACCGGTGTTATGTGGTCTCGGCGGCCGCTCCCAGTCACTAGTCTAGCTGCCGCGTTCTGGATTAGTTGTAGTTTCCAGGTCACCTTCAAAGGTAGCCCCACGTAGAGCGCATTGCAGTAGTCCAAGTGGGAGATAACTAGAGCATGCACCACTCTGGCGAGACAGTCCGCGGGCAGGTAGGGTCTCAGCCTGCGTACCAGATGGAGCTGGTAAACAGCTGCCCTGGAAACAGAATTGACCTGCGCCTCCATGGACAGCTGTGAGTCCAAAATGACTCCCAGGCTGCGCACCTCCTCCTTCAGGGGCACGGTTACCCCATTCAGGACCAGGGAGTCCTCCACACCTGCCCGCCTCCTGTCCCCCCAAAACAGTACTTCTGTCTTGTCAGGATTCAACCTCAATCTGTTAGCCACCATCCATCCTCCAACCGCCTCCAGACACTCACACAGGACCTTCACCACCTTCACTGGTTCTGATTTAAAGGAGAGGTAGAGCTCTCAGCCATTGTGTTTGCTATATAGCATTTCAGCGCTCAAAGCGTTTTTACATGTGTTACAGCCATTCTCACAATCTACCCTATGTTGTGAGGATCTGTGAGGCAGAGTGACTTACATGAGGTGAGAGACTTCAGCCTGGGTCTCCCAAGTTTCTCACTCCCACTCTTACCTGTGGGAGCCACAGTGGTTCAAATCTGATGGCACTGTCCACTTCCGGAGCTGAGTGGAATGCCGTAATACCTAAAGCGTGTTTTCAATTGTCAGGTCATTCCGGGAGAAAATTTTGACCCAGTTCCACACCAGCTGTTGAGGAAGTATGTTGGCTATGCCCGTCAGTATGTGCACCCCACGCTATCTCCAGAGGCCGCTCAGGTCCTCCAGGAATTCTACCTTCAACTCCGACAACAAAGCCAAAGAGCAGACAGCACACCTATCACCACACGACAGTTGGAGTCCTTGATACGTCTTACCGAGGTTTTCTTTCATTTTATATTTCTTGCCACTTGGATTTCTTGCAGGAGGAAAGTTTCAACAAGTGACAGACTGCTCAAATGCTAGTGATTTTAATGTGGGCATTGGGAGACAGCGCAAATATTTTCTTTTAAAAAAACCTAATTTAAATAAATAGATGTACATTGGTACCTCAGGTTAAGTACTTAATTCGTTTTGGAGGTCCGTACTTAACCTGAAACTGTTCTTGACCTGAAGCACCACTTTAGCTAATGGGGCCTCCTGCTGCCGCCACACCGCCGGAGCCTGATTTCTGTTCTTATCCTGAAGCAAAGTTCTTAACCTGAAGCACTATTTCTGGGTTAGTGGAGTCTGTAACCTGAGGTGTATGTAACCTGAAGGTACCATTGTAATTCCATCAAACTGGTGGGACTGGATTTGGATCAAATCTGAGTTGCCAGATTCTTGAGATTCCAGGAGAGCAAGAAAAACTCTCACCATCTTTTTTAAAAAAACAACAACACTGCTACCATCTTTTTCTGTAAATAAAATTGAGGATACTAAAAGTTAACACTCGAAGCTACCAGCATGAGTTTGACCAAAATGTGGGAGGCAGTGGAAGACAGGAGTGTCTGGCGTGCTCTGGTCCATGGGGTCACGTAGAGTCAGACACGACTAAATGACTAAACAACAACAACAGCAACAACAACATAGTTAACAAACTGGGCTCAGCCATGTTCGCTGTCTTCTGTTTCTTGAGTGGCTCCCTCATACATCCCTTGTAACTTTAGCCTCAAAGTAGAGATAAAATTTAATGCCTCATGCTGGACGTTATTCCAGAAAAGATCTCGCAAACAAAGATATTCCACTGGATATCTCACTTTTTGAATACGATTCTGCTAGTGTATCCTGGATTACCCGTTCTTTCAATGTCTTGTGGCTGATTCAACTTTACTTCTCTCCCCCCAGTCCATTACGTTGATACTCTAAGTTGCCTTTGTTCCAAGAAAGGAGTTCAGTGATGTGCTCTTTTTAATCATTTCTTCAGCACAAGCATTTCAGCTTGCTAAATGGAACAATCCCCATTCTTCCTCTTTAATTTTAAACTATATGAAACTGCCTTAAACTGGGTCATGCCATTGAATCCTCTAGTCCAGCATTACTTATTCCATCTGTCAGTGGTTCTCCAAGGTCTGGGCACAGGGACATTTCCCAGGTTGGTTACTTGATGTCCTTACCAGGGAATAAACCTGGGGCATTGTGTGTACGAAGCATGTGTTCTCTGCCAGCACGGGTGGAGTTCTGTTCTGTTCTGTTCTTTCCTAAATGCCACAAAATTCAGCAACTTTGCTGAACTATATCCACATTCAAACTGAAAAATGTAGTGTGTATTTGTATTTTTCGGCTGCTGATGTAAACTCCTTTCACGTAGCTTTTCTGAATAAATTAGGGAGGAGACGAGGTTGGTTATTGCAAAGGGTTATTGCTGACTAAATCCCACTTGGAGTACCCATTGAAGTCAATGGACTTAAGTTAATCAGGCCCTTATATTTCAGTAGGTCTACTCGAGTATGACTTGGATAAAACCCATTTTAATTTTAATTATTGTTTGTTTGTTTAAGGCACGGTCAAGGTTAGAATTAAAAGAAAAGGCCACCAAAGAAGATGCTGAAGATGTCATAGAAATAATGAAATACAGGTAGTATGCGCCAGAATAAAACCCAATCTACAGCAAGCCAAAGGTCTGTGGGGCTCTTTTGCACACCTGGTGGTGCTTTTATTTATTTCAGTGATATGTATACATTTTCCTGTCCCTCCACTCACTGTATATGCAAATTGAGCTGCTCAAATTCAGTGGCTCCAATGTTCACGGTAGGTCCAATGTCGCATTCCCCATTGGGTACAGGGAGCTGTTTTCTACACTAGAATGGAGGGAGAAGCCATGGATGTTGGCAGGTGGGGGAGAGAGCTCTAATTGATCAATCCACTGGTGAGTCCCTCCATTCCCTGCAGAAAATGAACAACAGCTTCAAGCTTGCTCTTATGGTTAACTCTTCCAAAGGCACTTCTCTGCCTAGTTTTACGCCTTCATTGTTTATTGATGTTTCTGTGTGTTTCTTCTTCAAGCATGTTGGGAACTTACTCCGATGAGTTTGGGAAGTTGGATTTTGATCGTTCGCAGCACGGTTCCGGAATGAGCAACAGGTCGCAAGCAAAGAGGTTTGTTTCTGCCCTTCATCGTATTGCAGAAAGAACCTACAACAGCCTTTTTGAGGTTCAACAGCTGCGGCAGATTGCAAAGGAGGTAAATGTAAAAGTAAGTAAAAATAAAATTGTGTATTTGGAAAGGATTAAGTTTGATATTGGAATTATTGGTTGGAAAAACAAGTTCTGTTCTCAGCATCTGTACTTCCATGGTTCAGAGGACTTTAATCATATTGCTCCAGCTCTGATGGCTGAACTTTGCCTATGCATTTAGAAATTGTATTTGAGATTGGTTGCCCTACTAATATATCATCTAACATCAGCACCGCAAACTTTGTTGTTACTGAAACTTGCCTTTCTTCTTTAACAGCCTGACACCTGTGAACTATCTTGAAGTGTGTTGCAATTTCTGCAGATTTTATTTTTTTCTGCAGTGTTTCGCTGTGTGAACATTGACAATTGTATAGATAACTTAGGACAGTCAGAGAGAGTTGTGCCCTGCTGCACTTTAACTAGAGAAGGACTAGAAAATGATCTCTTAAAAAAAAAAAATTAAACAAGGTGCTCCTTCAGATGAAGGCTTGTATTAGCTTAGGTGAATTTTTTATCCTTCCACCCTTTCACATAGCAGATACTTGTGTCACAAATTGTTTTTGAAATTCCCTTCTGGATGAAAAATATTTAAATAATTTAAATATCAATTTATTGTGAGGAAAGAGGCTTATAGCATAATGTGTAGTGTTTTGTCTCTCCAGATAATAAACTTTGTGTGATTCTTCCAGGTAGCTGACTTTGAAAACTTCATTGGCTCTTTAAATGATCAAGGTTATTTCTTGAAAAAAGGTCCAAGGCTGTATCAGCTTCAAACTATGTGAAGGAATTCAGCAACCAAAGTAACTGAGTTTTTGGAAGAGGATCAGTAGAACACAACACGATACTCTGTTAAGGCTACCAAGGCTTAAATGCAAGACCTTTTTAAAAATCAGTACTTTGTTACACCAGGTGTTACAAAATATGTGCAGAAACCTGCTCAGATAGGTTATTATGGAGAAAATGACTTCAGCTGTCATTTCAAAGTCATGTAAATAAGTAAAACTTAAACAAGTAGTGAAACTTATGCATTGTTTTAATATGCCATCTTCAAAAGGCACTGTAAGAGAGAATGTTAATCCAACATGCAATGATTAAAAATGCTTAGCAGATTCTCATGTTGCATTCTGCAGTAAACACATTGGCTCTATGCAGACAAGCAGAAGCATGCCAGTGTGTTTTGTGTTTACAAAAGGTTTCCTTTTGGTTTGTGTGTGGTGGTTTTCAGAGGTGAGTTGTGCTGCTGGTCTGGTTGCAGTTAGATCTTGCGTTCCCCACATGTTCCTTTCGCTGTTTTGCCTGTCGGTTGAAACCTTTTCAGTTTTTATCTCAGTTCGAACTGTAGCTCACTGATTCAAACATGACAGCAAACTGGTTACCAATAAACAGGAGGTGGACATAGAAGCCATATGTGAGAAGGGAGTATGAAAGTGTGTAACTCATTCATGATTCTTGTATGAGTGATTGCCTTTTAAAACGTTCATTTTGAAAACTTGGGCACACTAGTAGTGAATATTGATATTTTGTTTAAATACAACAACTAATTCGCTCAGTAATTATATTGGGTTGCATCCAACCAAGGTATGCTTGGGTTAGATTCATTGGATTTAAAGTTAGTCATGTCCATTCATTTCAATGAATCTATTCTAAGTGTAGCTAATATTGGATGAAACCCATAATATTTAGCATGGTTTTAAAAAAGGGAAACTGTGTCAAGTGAAGGAAACGTGATTTTGAAATAGTTCTATATTGTATTGAATTTATCCTTGGCTGATAGCCAGTTTCATAGGCAGGTTTTGAAGATTGTAAGACCACTTACAATCAACCGTAGGCTTGGGAATACCGGAGAAATTTCCAGCACAGGGCACTAATACTGTTTTAGAATTCTATTATTTTTCCATTACATTTGTATAGAAAAGGAAGGTATCAGCTGTGACTTACACCCATGAATGTATTGAATTTGCTTATGGGTAGAATAGGAACACTTTGTGCCATTCCCCATGTTGTGCCTACCTATTGCTGGTTAGGTAGAAGAGGAGGGTTGGGTCTTGCGTGATCATTTGGGAATAGTAGACCATTGCTGTTCAAGTGAATCACAGACTGAACTAAGGTGGCTCACAACAACAGCATTGCCACCATACAAACATACAGTAAAAAGTTAAGGGATGCATGGTTGGGTTAAAGCTGCAGCCCTTGTATTTGCTGCGTCCTTAGAAGTATCTTAAATTCAGAAAGAAACCAAACTGCTGACATTTTAAAATTATGGACAGAGTCAACACCTCCCTCCACAACCTGCTGTTACGTTCATCTATTTATTTGTGTGCAATGAAGCTATTCTGTTTTGTTTTAACCATTCGTTTATTGCTTTCTGTGAATAAAGCTATATTTTAAAGGAAAACACTGTTACAATTTTTTGGTCAATGGTTTGAGTAAAAAGGTAAAGGGACCCCTGACCATTAGGTCCAGTCGTGACCGACTCTGGGTTGCGGCGCTCATCTCGCTTTATTGGCCGAGGGAGGCGGCGTACAGCTTCTGGGTCATGTGGCCAGCATGTCTAAGCTGCTTCTGGCGAACCGGAGCAGCGCACGGAAACGCTGTTTACCTTCCCGCTGGAGCGGTACCTATTTATCTACTTGCACTTTGACGTGCTTTCGAACTGCTAGGTTGGCAGGAGCAGGGACTGAGCAACGGGAGCTCACCCCGTCGCAGGGATTCGAACCGCCGACCTTCTGATCGGCAAGTCCTGGGTTTTGTGGATTAACCCACAGCACCACCCACATCCCATGGTTTGAGTACAATACAGTGGTACCTCGGGTTACAGACGCTTCAGGTTACATACGCTTCAGGTTACAGACTCTGCTAACCCAGAAATAGTGCTTCAGGTTAAGAACTTTGCTTCAGGATGAGAACAGAAATCGTGCTCCGGTGGTGCGGCAACAGCAGGAGGCCCCATTGGCTAAAGTGGTGCTTCAGGTTAAGAACAGTTTCAGGTTAAGAACGTACCTCCAGAATGAATTAAGTATTTAACCCGAGGTACCACTGTAAAGCTATTTTTAAAAACCCAAACCACTTATTGCTTTGATTAAATAGTCATTTATTGGTTTGCATGCCACAAAGTTATTTTTTATCATGACTTCCATTTTAGGCGTTAAGCTGTGGATACCTTAAAAAAAACCAGAACCCCACCAGCTGGCTTTGGCGACCGGAAAAGCGTCAAAACAGTGCGCTCCCCCGCACAGGCTGCGTCCTGACGTTCTCCCACGTGCTGCGACGCTCCGTCTCCTAAGCAACGTCACCGCAGGTAGGGAGCTTCGCCGTAAAGCGCGGCGCTGTCGCGAAAGGCAACGTAAAGCGCCGCTCTGAGGCGAAAGGCCCGGCCCGGCCTAAGTTGAATGGAGGGCGAGGAGGAGGCGGCGGCGGCCGGCGGTGGGGGCAGCAGCCGGGGAGGAGGAGCCGCCGCTGCCGCCCCTCAGCGTCGTCGCCGTGGTTCTCCTCTGAGCGGGCGGAAAGGCCAGCCATGTTGCTCGCGGCCTGGCTGGCCAAGGGCGGCGCCTGCGGCCTGCGGTTCCTGAGGGGCGCCAGCCCCGCCAGGGCGCGCCGGGGACTCCTCTACCGGGCGCCGCTCGCCGCCGCCGCCGCCTCCCCTCACCGCCTGCTGCGCCCCACGGGCTCCCGGCAGCAGCAGCTGCTGGCCTGGGCTTGGCCGCGACGCGAGCGGGCCAGCTGCGGGGTCGGAGGGCCGGCGGGGAACTCGGAGCGCGGCGCCGGGAAAGCCAGGCCTCCCCGCGGATACGCCGAACTGGTAAGGGGAGAAGCGCGCCCCCCTCGCCGAAGCAGGCGGCCTGGGCCTGGGGCTTCGGGCCACTCGAGGCCCCGGATGCGGCCCATAGCGCCTCCACAGCAACAGGGTCAAGGGGCGGTCGCGGGGAGCACGCACAAAAAACACACACCGCTGCCACAAACCGAATTTCCGGCACTTGGCAAACCCGAGGAAGGTTTCGCCCAGGTTTTACTACGTCCAAAAATGGTTTTGGAGGGGTTTTTTGTTTTCCTCTCCCCATATGTGAAATGTCCTTTAATTTAGCGCGCGTCAGCGCGTGGATCGAATGGGTCAGTTGGGTTCCCTGCGATGGTTAGAAAACTAGGAGATCCCCAATTTTTTTACAATCGGGCTCAAGGAGGGTCTGGGCTGGGCTACTTCTGCAGGAATGTTCTTGAATATTGAAAGAGTTGCTACCTTTGTATGGACTCCTCTCCTTGACCTGCCTATTGTCTGGCCTGGGAAGGTTTTTTTTTGTATAGGTCCAGGATATCGGATACAGCAGACCCTCCAAAGTGTCCCTATTTTCCAGGCACGGCCCTGAGTTAGAGAACCTGTCCTGGTTTCTGATTTGATCCCGAAATGTTCCACTTTTCCTTAGGATGTCCCTATTTTCGTTGGAGAAATGTTGGAGGGTATGGTAGGATGTCCCTATTTTCACTGGAGAAATGTTGGAGGGTATGGCGTTATCTGATCCCCGAGCCATCTGAAGGCAATCTTGTATAGGGAAATGTGTGGGTTCCCCCCCCCCAATTTTTAAATTGATTTTAACAGATAAAACATATAAAACATACAAAAGAGAGAACATTACAATACTAAGAGAGAAAAAACAAAAGAAAAAACAAAAATAAAACACATATTCCGTCTGAAGTTCATTTTAAATTCCATTATTAACTGACTTCCTCAAATCCCCCCTAACTGAATTTCATTGTATCACCTTGTAACAGTTCTCCAAAATCATCTTTCTACTACAATTTACTCCTTCAATCTTCATCTCTTTTCTTACTGACTTAAATCCATATTACTATACAACATTCTTATTCTAATCCTTGGCCTATTTGATACTTTCAAGTACCTTCTAATTATCTTATATTTAGGGAAGTGTTTTTTTTAAATGTTTTTTAATGTTTTTATATATGTTGGAAGCTGCCCAGAGTGGCTGGGGCAACCCAGTAAGATGTGTGGGGTAGAAATAGAATTATTCAGGGATGGGACATCCCTATTTTCATCGGAGAAATTTTGGCAGGTATGCAAACACACAGGCTTGTATACAGTCCGCCTGCTTCAGTAAGAGCTTGGCTTCCCTTTCTCTCATGTACCAGTCTCACTGTAGTGATGAGTGAAAACATCTTTCCCACTGACCTTAAAGAAACTCCTTCCCCTTACTATTTTGGGCACACTCCAGGATCTCCTCATTGGCAAATTCTAATAATGTGTTCTGCAGTGTTGGTCCTGGACTTGTTTCCACCTGTGCTTGAAATGACTTCCTTTGTAGGTCTGCCAGATTGCCTGATGGAGACTGACATCAGTGGTACCAAGTGTTCCCTTTGCAATCTGGTGCAGATCCACAGAGAAAGCGGGTTCAAACTACTCCATAATCATGTCAGGTTCCAACCCCATGTGATTAAGAACTCATGCGGTTGTTAAGTTTGGAAAGTTTTATGCTTGGCTTTCCATATACAGTGGTACCTCGGGTTAAGTACTTAATTCGTTCTGGAGGTCCGTACTTAACCTGAAACTGTTCTTAACCTGAAGCACCACTTTACCTAATGGGGCCTCCTGCTGCCGCCATGCCGCTAGAGCATGATTTCTGTTCTCATCCTGAAGCAAAGTTCTTAACCCGGGGTACTATTTCTGGGTTAGTGGAGTCTGTAACCTGAAGCGTATGTAACCCCAGGTACCACTGTATAAGCTTATACTTGCTTGTGGAGATGGAAGAAAGAAGCAGCTGCTTCAGTGCAAAAAAAGCATTTTGAGATCTTAAAAATGGCTGTTGCGACCTTCTTTATTTCCCCATTTCAAATATTCAGAAATTATATTATTATGGATATAGGCCGTTCATGTTTATTGGAAGACTTATTCATGTGCAGGACCTTTTTTTCCATATGGAGAATTGAAATATACCAATGGAGTGAAGAGCGGGACGCGGGTGGCGCTGTGGGTAAAACCTCAGCGCCTAGGACTTGCCGATCGCATGGTCGGCGGTTCGAATCCCCGCGGCGGGGTGAGCTCCCATCGTTCGGTCCCAGCTCCTGCCCACCTAGCAGTTCGAAAGCACCCTTAAGTGCAAGTAGATAAATAGGTACCGCTTTATAGCGGGAAGGTAAACGGCGTTTCCGTGTGCTGTTCTGGTGCCGGTTCGCCGGAGCAGCTTCGTCACGCTGGCCACGTGACCCGGAAGTGTCTGCGGACAGCTCTGGCTCCCGGCCTCTAGAGTGAGATGAGCGCACAACCCTAGAGTCTGTCAAGACTGGCCCGTACGGGCAGGGGTACCTTTACCTTTTAATGGAGTGAAGAAGTAGAAGTGTTAATGCCTGCCTGCAATTACAGGCTGACCAGTGACGTAATGATGTGTAAACATCAACCCAGCAGTTTCTTTACAAGCTGCTATGCACATAGGTGGTTGCAGATGCCTGTTTCAAACGTACATAGAATCATAGAGTTGGAAGGGACCCCAAAGGTAATCTAGCCCAATCCCCCGCAATTCAATAATCACAGCTAAAAAATCCCTCACAAGGTGGCCGTCCAACCTCTGTTTAAAAATCTCCAGTGAAGGAGAGTACATTAATGACCACTGTGTTTAAGTAGTAGCTTGAACATAAGAAGACCTCATAGATCACTACAGAAAACTTCCTTTCTTCCAGCCTGCTATTTTCAGTGGAGCCAATTCATACATTCCGTTTTGAATCAGAAAGAAAGCAGTGTGCGAATTGGCTCTGAAGTGAATTGTCATTCTTTACATTGGGATTTGTTTATTTGAAAATATTTTTATGTCAAAACATCACTTCAGATTCTAAACTGGGAAGACTTTCTCTAGAGCATTATTTTCACATGTGTATAGTACAGTCCTAGCCATGTCTACCTATAAGTAAGTCCTATTGTTTCAGCGCAGCTTACTTCCAGGTAAGCAGGGTTAGGATTGCAGTCTTAGCCATCTGAATGTGTTTTCCCATTTTGGGGGGGTATTGTTTATGTGTAGCCTTTCCTCGCCTGCTTTTCATTCTAAAAGCTAAAATCAATACCCAAGCAGACTGAGTTCAGGTAATGTGTATTTGATTTTGAATAAGCTTACTTCCTGTTGTTTTGTTCTTTCCAGTATGAAAACCCCTGGACAATTCCTAATTTACTCTCAATGGCAAGGATTGGCCTGGCACCGGTTTTGGGCTATTTGATTGTTGAAGAAAATTTCAATATTGCATTGGGTGTATTTACTCTGGCTGGAATAACAGATTTGGTAAGTTTTAGCATACCATTTTGAAACTTTTTACAGAAGAAATGAGAATGTCGTTCAGTTTAGTTTTTCTACATCTTTTTATTTTATAGGAATAATATGATTCAATAGGTAAAGAGAGAATTTTCCGTTCTTTTCGTTTGCAGCTTAAGATAAGAGACCGGCTATGTTGAAACCTACTTTTTACAATTTTCTTGACTGTGTGCTTCTAATCTCTACTTGGGATTTTTTTTTTTAAGCATGACTTTAACAAACAAACAATTTCCCTAAGAATAAATGCTTATGTCATTGTACTTGGCCATTATTGTATGCAAGGGGTGCTTCTATTCAGGATGCCAGCCAGCTCTAACCTATTTCAGATCGCTGTAAGGAATTTAAGAAGGTAATTTCATTCTCTTGCTTCTCCTCCCCAACCCCTGGTTTATGTTTTTCTTTTTCAACCAAATACTAAATATTTCATAGCTACTGCATATGCTCAGCCCAATATATATATTTGTTATTTCTGCAAGCCTAGGGTACCTCTGTTGTGCTAATAGTCTCCTATTGTTTCTCAGTAGCCCCATTTTGATTCCATTCCTGCCAGCCCTAATCACCCAAGTCCTGTCTGAACGTGCTTGTACTAATCTTCCCGAAATAAGGAGACTTTCAAAAGCAATTTGTGATATGGCATGCTGCCATGCTCAGGTGTCTGCTGTTCAAAGGGTTGAGGGGAGTCAGAAATCTCACTTGGGATGTCTAAGCCTATGGGCACTCTTGAATAAGCTCTTTCAATTCTGGCCAAGGTTAATAGTACCATTAAAAGAGTTACTTTGTCTTAGCTGTCTGTTCAACTTGCGTTTTCAGTTGGATGGCTTTATTGCACGAAACTGGGCCAACCAAAAATCTGCATTGGGAAGTGCCCTGGACCCTCTGGCCGATAAAGTTCTCATCAGCGTCCTGTACATTAGCCTGACTTGTGCAAATCTTATTCCAGGTAAGCAGATGAATATTGTTGTTGAATGGCTTGAATAGTTAATCACTTTAATTGTATAGGGCAATATCCAAAAAACTCACTCTGTCAGTACAAGGGTAGCCACTTGCGCAACGGAATTTTCCCATTCTTATGTGTGAGACCCTTGCCCTCCCCAAATCTGCTCCGGGGAGTTGGGGGAACCCCCTGAACAGATTTGGAGGGAATTACATGGCACCAGCTGATGGAGCAAATTCTCTGGAGACCACACATAGCTTCCCAGCTTGCCCTCACAATATAGTATCCAGACAGTGTCATGACATGGTTCACATTAATCACCCACCTGCAGAGCAGTGTATTAAGACTTATGTTGAAAAGTATGTATAGTTAATCCATGTCCTTCCTTGAAGTCACTTACTGAATTCATATTCGTAGAGAGTGGTGGCTTTAAATGATAATTGGTACTCCTTCATGAATTCTGTTGCATTTGTTTGCTTCCGAGATTTCTGTCCTACCTTTCTAGGATGCAAGTTAGAAATATTTAAACAACAAAAACAGTAACTGACCAAAATGAAAAACACAACAAAAGATGAAAGCACAGGCAAACACACATTTTATCTCTAAGTTTTATTAAGTTTTCTGTTTTACACAATCTTAAAATAAGTCCCTGCATATTTTATATAAACTAAAACATTCAGTATTCCATTATTACATCCATCAGAACTTATTTACACTGTTGGATTTATCTTAATGCTGCCAACGTTTTCAAGTGTACACAATTTCCCCCATATAATCAATAAATATTTTCCAATTTTCTTTTAACGTATGTTCTTCTTGTTCTCTTATTGTATACGTTAGGTCTGCAAGATGCGCATATTCCATCAGTTTAAGTTGCCAATCTTCTTTACTTGGGACATCACTCATTTTCCATTTTTGGGCTAACAAAACACGGGCCGCAGTAGTGGCATATATAAATAAGGATATTTACATATGCAAACACACATTTTAAAACAGTATCCTAAAAAATGCCAAGAAAAAGCCTCCATTAACAATGTATCTGAATGTGAATGAGAAGTTGGTTGATGTGTAGGTGTTAACCGCTGGGTTTTAGTACTAGTCAAGACATTACTTAAGGAAAATGTATGTTTTTTATGGTTTTATTTAAAAAATAATTGACTTTTATCCACTTTACAGTTGTACTTTTACAGCTGTCAGTGTATATTAAACAATGGCTTTTTGTATTCCTTACCTGACCTCAAGATACTGTGTTTTAAATGTGTGGTATTCAGTAGGTGGACAGCAAACTAAATGCCCTAAATTTAGACTAAATAAAAGAAAGCAAATTATTTTTAAAAAATTACTTTATGTGCTGATGGGTCTTTGGATGCTATACAGTGGTACCTCTGGTTACAAATGCTTCGCGTTATGAACTCCACTAACCCGGAAGTAGTTGCTCCGGGTTGCGAACTTTGCCCCAGGATGAGAACGGAAATCGCACAGCGGTGGCAGGAGGCCCCATTAGCGAAAGCGTGCCTCAGGTTAAGAATGGTTTCGGGTTAAGAACGGACCTCCGGAACAAATTAAGTTTGTAACCCGAAGCACCACTGTACACTTGTATATATTAGGATTTGAATTGCCTTTCTGCATGCTTATGTTAACAAATATCATGGGTTTTTTCCAGTTCCTCTTACATCTATGATCATTTTAAGGGACATTGCATTAATTGCTGCTGTTTTTTACGTGCGATACAGAACTCTTCCTCCACCAGTAAGTATGCAGGTGTTTGTTTTGACTTTTTAGATCATAGTCACACCTTATTTGTACCAAGGGGGGTGGGATATAAATAGTAAAATTACTATTTAAATTATTGTATTATTAAATATGAAGATGAAAAATGACCTTGTTGCCTTTCTAAATGCCTTAGTTAGTTCTTACCAGCTCACATGCTTATTAGACTTTTCTCCTCAATAGTATTACAAATCAAACTTTCTGTCTTCCACAGAGAACACTTAGTAGATATTTCAATCCATGTTATGCCACTGCTCAGTTAAAGCCAACGTTTATCAGCAAGGTAAGAGCAACTGTATATCTTGCTATTCATTTGATACCTAGTCTATGTCACCATGCAGCACAGTTGGGAATGGATGTTTTTGTACTATTCTCTACCATCAACAAGCCCCAGTGAAAGTATGAGAGAGGACTTGGGTGAGGGCTCCAAGTTCTGATTTGGCAGTGTGGGTTTTCTTTCTTTAAATTCTGACATCTCTTGTAAAGGGACCAGTATGGGATCCCTTTAGGAGATATCTGTGCTGCCTTAACGTCTCACTAGTGAAAAATGTTTATTTAACCCAGGCATAGGCGAACTCCGGCCCTCCTGCTGTTTGGGACTACAATTCCCATCATCCCCAACCACTGGTCCTGTTAGCTAGGGATGATGGGAATTGTAGTCCCAAACATCTGAAGGGCTGGAGTTTGCCTATGCCTGATTTAAGCCTTCACTTTGCAGAATCCTGTTCTTTATGAGAAGTTAATTTCAGCTGGGGTTTACTTCCTGGCCTGGTTCAAACATAACAATAAACCATGTTTATGCATTACTTGTGTGAGTCACGGTTGGTGAACTCCTTTTACAATGAGGTGAGGAGGTGTGAATGCTTCTGTTTTACATCATACAAAGTTTTCTGTTAATGTCTGAACTTTAGAACTTTAGAAACTCTGGTTCATTCATACAACAGTTTAATCCTGATTTATTTAAGCAACTACAATAATCTGCAGTTTCCCGAGTTTGAACAGGAAATTGTCGTTTTTTAAAAACTGAATTGGTCCCCTAATGTTCATGGTGTCAGGAAAACTGCAGGAATTATTTCTCACATTCTTTGTTTTATTTACAAATTTTCCTTACTGCTAAAAGTGTAGCACTTTTAGTTCCCGTTGATTTTAGGGTGGAAAAGGAATGTTAATGTGTGACTTCAGTTTTCACGTAATCTCTCACCAGATGAACACGGTAGTCCAGCTCATCTTAGTGGCAGCTTCTTTAGCAGCTCCGGTTTTCAATTATGTGGACAGTATGTATCTTCAGACCTTATGGTATGTAGACCTTATACCGTATTTTTTGCCCTATAGGACGCATCGGCCCATAGGACGCACCTAGTTTGGGGGGGGGGAAGAAAGAAAGAAAAAATTATCCCCCCCCAGCCGCGGGACTGGGGTGGCGGAAGCCCGAGCTTTTAAAAACGTACCTTCCGTAGTTTATAGAGGAGAAAAACAAGGGCAGCAGGCTCCCTAGGCTGCGGATATCTGCCCGAAGCATGAGGCGCTCTGCTTCAGCGCGCCCCACGCTCCGGGCAGCAGGCTGCTATCCGCAGCCTAGGGAGCCCTACGGGAACTCCCGCGGGCTCCCCAGGCTTGCTGATAGCTTCCTGAAGCCTGGAGAGCGAGAGGGGTCGGTGCACACCGACCCCTCTCGCTCTCCAAGCTTCAGCGAAAGCCTGCATTCGCCCCATAGGACGCACACAGATTTTCCCTTCATTTTTGGAGGGGAAAAAGTGCGTCCTATGGGGCGAAAAATACGGTAATTACGATACAACTGATTTGTGGGGGAACAGGCAATTATGAAAGAATAGGATGCAAATGAAGGGATCCTGAGCAGTTTTGGACATCACCGATTTGTATGGTTGCTGAAATCACGCTAATAGTGGCTGCAAGCAACCAAGTTAAAGCAATTGCAGGTCAATTCTGGGCATTTTAAACTTCAAGGTAATCATGTGCATAGGATTGCAGCCCTACTAACATGGGATTATATTCAGAGTTACTACTTATGCTGAATTGGTATGTGGTCAATAAATTTAGGACTAGAATTATCTCTAGGCAAGCAGCGCTACCTTGGCTCCGCATGCAGTATGAGGTAAAATAATACTGACCTAAAGATTCCCTCATTGCAGGGGTTGGTCGGTTCTCAACCTGTGGGTCCCCAGATGTTGTTGGACTACAACTTCCATCATTCCTGAGCTCTGGCCTTGCTAGCTAGGGGTGATGGGAGTTGTAGTTCAACAACATCTGGGACTCTAGATGGAAGAGTTGGGGTAACAAGATGATATGCATGAATCAATTTAGAAGTATTATGATGGAGAGGCCCCTGGACCGTATACTTAACCCTGCAATGCACAAGGTCTCTGGTTCAGTCGTCTTCAGCTCTTGGGTAAGTAGACTGCAAAAGACCTACAAGAGCTGCAGCTGGTGAAAGTAGGCTCTCACCAGTGACCAGATGGGTTGGTGGTCTAGCTTATTATAAGGAAGATTCAGATGTTCATATTTTGGCTTAACTAGATTTTTGTTTGGGCTTCCAGAGAGCTCAGTGTTAAAAATCAGCTTCGGCTGCTGTAGGAGAAATTGGTTCTATTCACGACAAGTTGAACATCCCTTGCCCTTACATACCCTTCTTTACTAGCAAGCTATGGTACTTTCCCCCCCATGTGTTTCCTAGGGAACTAATACGATTGTTTCCTCCCTGAAGGTGCATCACAGCTTTCACAACAACAGCATCTGCTTACAGTTACTATCATTATGGCCGAAAAACAGTTCAGGTACTAAACAGCAAATGAAGGCTCTGAGTGAGTTGCTTACTTCCTGCTCAGTTTGTGCTGGAATGGCCTTGCCTGCATTATATTTGTACTATGGATAAAGAACACTTTTTGATAGCTTTGTCTCAGTGGAATCCATGTCTTCACATTGAAGCTAATCGGAAGTTAAAATGAAGTTTTGATCATGTAAATATGCAGAATTTTCAATATACTTTTTTCAATTTGTTACAAATAAAATATAATTTTTTACCTTAATGCACAAACACTTGCCGAGATTATCACCAGATGGTTTTTGCTCATTGCTTTTCTGAAGTTTTCACTTATTGGGGGGGTATTGCTATGCTACACTCCTTGATGTATCTGAATTCAACACATCACAGCCCCCTTCCATTTCATTGTTTTTAGGATGTGGGGCAAACGGAAGCCTACATCTTTACTATTTTGAAAGTCACGGTCCTTTGGTATAAGTCTTCCTGATTATCTTCCCTACACTGTTGATAAAAATGTTCAAACTAAAACTTTGAACCACCCTTCTTAATAGTCTAATGTTTAGGAAAGGGCAGCCTTTGTTATGCAAGGACATAGTAAATTATGATGTGCGCTAACCTTGCAACTCTCGTATAAACGTTTAGAATTGAATTGCTGACTAAGCAAGCAACCCTGAACCTTTGGGCAAGATATAAATGGTCTCCACAAATTAGACATGATGATTAAATGTGTTGAAATAGTGAAAAAGTTGGTGTAGCATAGTAGATAAAATTGATGTATGAAGTAGTAGATGGAGCTGCTAATATTGCCAGAACAGATGCTCCTCTTGTTACCGGTATGGCAAAAGAGTTTGGTTGCCCATATTCAACAAATAGCACAACACACAATGTTCAACATAACACAATAAAATAAAGGTAGTGAAGTTAAAACTAAGAAAGGACTTACAGCATGGTTAGCTTATAGGATGTTGAAAAGTCCACTGATGGAAAAAAACATGAAGGGATTAGGCCATACAAATTCCAACTTCAGGGTTTTGTTAAAAACCTAGGCTTTTAATGGAAGTTAATGATAAAATTCTGGGCAATATCACAGGTGATCTCTAGGACTTCTGTAGCTCAAGCAAGCAAGTATTCCGCATTAGTGCTCAGTAAAATGAATATGCTAGGTCTTTTAAAAACTGCCTCCTACTATTTATTAAATTTCCTGTTTAAAACATCAGACATGGAAGATAAATGATGGCCTGTCAGTGCACAGTCCATCTATAGGCATGTGGTCTTTTGCATATGGTGAGCAAGATGACCTGTAAAAAGGTTCTATAAACTGAAAATGAACTTTTGCATGTTGGATTATGCTGCTATCTCACCAGAAGTGAATTTATTGTGGAATCAAAGGCTTGATGGAGTATAAAAACAATTTTAATATGTTTGATATATTCTAACTTGTATAAAGAAATTATATTGAAAAGATACTTGATAGTTTATGTAACCTCAGAATGCTGCAGTCCAATTGTGTTGCAGTGTAAGAAGATAAAGAAGCTTTTTAAGTTTATCAAGACAAAATAGAGCATGATGTACTGTAGAAGCACTCAGGTACATTCTTACAACTGGACAACAATAGATACCACATGTCTCAAATGTTTTAAAGAGAACTGAAAAATGATGTGAAGGCTTGTCCATAGTCAGTGCCTCTGCACTTTTAAAATAAATTTTTCTATGACTCAACTATTGGTGTCTAATTGTGCTGCTAGTTGTTATCCAACTCCTATGGTAGGAATAATGTGAAGATGGATTGGCTTTCTAATGTGGCTTCTACACATTTATTCTAGTATCTTTATCTCACTGGTAGATTAATCTAGCTGCTGCTGGTATTAACTTAGCCTTATCTCTTTTCACTACTGTGTGCATCTGCTTTCAGCCTGACCACTTATTTGATACTGCAGATCACAACATCATAATCACATAACCAGGCTGTTCCAGATAAATAGAGGGTGCTGCTAGGAACAACAATCTTGCAAAAAAGCTTTTCAGCCCATGTAAAGCCAATATAGTGATGAAAAATTGCACGCTCAATATTTTGTTCTGAAACCTGATGTAGGATTGAAATTCATAACATGGCATTGTGCAAGGGACACAATGGGCAGGATTCCACTAATGAGTCACGTTAAAGAAGGTGGTAGCAGCATCTGACTGGGGCTCAATTTTCTGGCAGCAGGCTCATGGCCAACATTGGAGGAAGTGGAAGGTACTTTAGGGAGCTGCAGGGAGAAGGAAAAATGGGGGTGGAATTGCCCCCCCCCCCCCGAAAATTTAGATTCAACCCTTCCATTTTTCCAAAACTAATTTCCAATAACCGTGTTCAAAAAAGTCTTAATGAATACTTTAGTTTTTTAAAGACACTTTCAAAAGCAAAGAAATACTTTCCTGTTGCCTATTTCTCCTATTTATTTATTTATTTACTGTACTTATGCAAACAACAATTTAAATTCTGGAAAGAAGCTCACAGAGCAGGAAAGGTATTTTAAACTGTTTTCGTCCCTTTTGCTGTACAAAAAGGCAAATGCCATCAAATAGATTATTTTTTTTGCCAATCCTGTTCACCTTTATTTTAAGGAGTAATCAAAAGCAGGGTTTTTATACGAGACAAGGTGTGTATTATAATGCTCAGTGTGGGGTCCTTTACACTTTTTGCAGAGACACACTGACAGCAAGATGGTAGCAATAAGAAAGAATCCACTCGTTGCACACAAAGTGGCAAAGATAGATTTGTAGCTGGACTTTGTTTTAAAGGAACCACATGGAGAACTGGGCTCATTCCAATCTGCAGTCTGGCTCAATCCTGCCTTGTTTGAAGCCATTATGCACACTTGGTAAGTTGAGCCAGGCAGGAGATTGTACAGTGTGTATCGCCTAGCCGTGGCATAAATCTCTCCAGATACAGTGAAATTCTGGCTGTCCTGAGGGCGGTAAGCAAGCTGGTAGAACCTTACTGCTGAATATGGGGCACACCAGCAGACCTCTGCTGAAGTGTCCCTAATTTCAGATATCTCGCGGAGCCTCGGAGGATCTGGGATGGTGAATTCATCAGAGATCCCCGGGCACAGGCAAGGAGACAACAACTGGAGATCAAAGCAAGGCTTTTGGAGGTGTCTGCATGGATCGTAATCACAAGGCCCAAGGCCCTGAGCCACGAATTCCTCCGCCTGCTTATCGTAGTCATAATAATCTTCATAAGATCTTGGACTGTTACGAGTGGTTGCAAGATTCAGAAGAGGGACTGCTTTGGTGGGGCTTTGCAGTGGTGGTGTAGACTGAGCTGGCCTTACCGTATTGTGTGGGATCAACAGAGAAGAATCTGCCGCTGTTTCTTCTGCTGTAGGACTGAGCGGAGTGAAGTGGGACCATGTTTCGTCCTTGTGGCCAATCAAACCATCCACTACTGTGGTGTCGTGTTTCCTTTGATTCATTTCAGTCATGCTCACTGGGGTTGGATCAAAAGAGAGTTCCCCCAGAGTTCTTGAAGAAGCTGCTGTGTGAAGAGCTGCTGCGGTGGGTGGGCTGTCTGTAGATCTGCCAAATGTTTTATCTTTGTAGGCAAGAATGTCTGGTTCGGTTGGAGCC
Source organism: Podarcis raffonei (assembly GCF_027172205.1). NCBI lineage: Eukaryota > Metazoa > Chordata > Lepidosauria > Squamata > Lacertidae > Podarcis > Podarcis raffonei. The sequence continues at coordinate 18,558,560 of NC_070604.1, forward strand.
TCCTTTGCTGTATCTCCCCAAGTCAAATGAGGGCACTGAGGAGAAGAAGGGCTGCTGGGCCATTCTTGGGGAAATGTACTGGAGTCTGGAAGGGTGTCTGTCGTGAAGCTGGGAGACGTACCATAAAGCTTGACTTGAGTGGAGTTGGAAATTCTTTGCCTTTGGCACTCTGTGTAGAACTCGGACAGCAGCATACCTCCAGATGCTGCTTTGGCCTCTGGGTAGCACAAAATTTCTGATGCCCTAATATATGGGAAACAAGAACAGTCGTCATTAGGAAGTGGAATGAGATCAGTATTGTCCTCAGCATAATATCACTCAGAGATATATCCATAGTTTGAGACAGCGGCATTTATTTGCATGCATGAGTGTTTCAGACCATTATACCAGGTTGGCCAGCCACAGCCTGACAACTCAGTTTAGCCTGCATGCCATTTTCCTGAAAGATAAAGTGAAACTGATGGACATTTGAGCACATATCCTTAAGCTGATGCTCTTAAATATGTGCTCTTAAATTCTTAAATAAATGTGCTCTTAAATATGCGCGCTAGCCCCACAAAAACTGAAATGAGGCTATATTAGGGAGAGATTTTTTTAAAAAATTAAACCAGCATTTCCCCAACCTGCTATCCTCTAGATGTTGTGGACTCCAGCATAGCCAATGTTGGTTAGGGAAGACAATAAGTGTTTTCCAAAACATCTGGAGGACAATAGATTTGGGAAGGCAATTTTCATTCACCTGTAGCGCTTATTGCTATGATATGCTCGGTCTTATCTTTGCCGCCACTAGAGTAAGACATTTCTTTATAGCAAAAGGATAGAGATGAGAGCAGGAGTTTACAAGCAGCACCACAGATTGCCAACAACGTAGCTTGAACCAGCTTCTAAATTTCTCCTTACCTCTGTAGAAGTATTCTGTCTGGCTTGGAGAACAGCCAGGAAAGATCACAACTACACACCAAAGGGTTGCCATAGAGGTCGATCCTTACATTTTGCAGTGAGCTGAGACTCCATGGACTGAAAGAGCTCAAATTGCAGCTGGAATAAGAGAAACTAGGTCAACCAACGTATGGGCTGTCGTTTAAATAGCTAATTCTCTATCAAATTACATGCAGTTTCTGCCTTCTCCAGAGCAGAGTGATTATTATTATTTTTTAAATTTTATAATCCACTTGTATTCCACCTTCCCTTCCAGAAACACCCAAGACAGCTAACAATGTATTAGATCAAACCCACATCAGGCCTGGCCCACCTATAAGGCAAGGTGAAGCAGCTGCCTCAGGCGGCAGGATCCACAGGGCCAGCAGACCTGGCCTCCAAGGAATTCTTCAGCTGCAGCACATTCCTTGGAGGCTGGATTTGCCACCTCCTGGGCAGCCTCGCTCCATGCCGCTTCTACAACAACCTCTTGACAAATAGGAGGCACTGCTAGTCTCCTGCCTTTGTTCCTAATTTAGATCTTCACTCAAAATGGTGCCATTTTTTGCTTTACCTCAGGTGCCAGACTATTGGACCAGCACGTGCACACACACACACATGTATGCACATACACAGAGAGACAGATCAGTTCAAAAACTTGTGCACATTGAAACGGAGAAATAGAAAATCTAAAATGTCTGACGATGTATGAACCCTAAATCATTCTGATAGAAACATAACAACATTTGGTTTTCATTCAGGATGCAGAGTTCAGTCTGGCCCCTTACCCAGAAAATACAAACCAGCTTAAAACCAGATCAATAAATAACTGAACAAATGTTTTTACGGGTGGCTTTCCTACCTGAAGTTAACCTTCAATGCATCTCTAGGTAGCAAAATCTCCCCAAACAAAGCCATGTGCTAGAGTCAGAAGAAAGGTGGGCACGCCTGCTTCCCTGCATCTGTCTTAGTTTTTGTGCGAGGCATTTTAAACACATTAACATTAGCTAGGAGAGCGGGGAATGGGACCACAGTGGCCAAAAATCAATATTCTTATTTTTAGACAATTTTTGTCCTAAGGTCTTTTTGTTTTCAAAAAGCAAACTCTGCCTGGGCCCTTAAATTTACATCACTGGGTTACATTTTGCTGGAAGATACTTACCCAAACACTTTTCATTTGATGGGGGCAAAAAAGATCCCCATAATTGGTTTTCTTTGAATACTTTTTGGCTCCAGAAACATTTTGCATACAGAAGGAAAACTGAATCGTAAATGACTACTTTATAGGTCTACATCAGATTAAATTCTGTAATGAAAAGTGCTGTGTGTGTGTGATTTTACCCCCCCCCCCAATGTTCCCTTCCACCATTACAGAATCAGTCCATTTAATGTCGTCATAATTTATCAGATTATCAGACCACAGTCCTACAACTGAATTCAAGTCCTAACAATGTCCACCTGTGCTTACAAGGGAGGCCTGGTGTCAGGGAAATCCTCAGAGATAGGACAACTTACTTTTGGAATATGAGGAAAGCCAAGTGAGGCGTGTGGCTGAAAGACTCTGTTTCCACCAGACTGAGGGCACGGGAATATCGGCAGTCCAATACCCTCAGCTCAGGAAGATGCAGGAAGGTGTCGACATCAAGGCTGCTCAGCCTGCCCATTTTTCTTAAATAAAGGGATGAGAGCCTGGGCAGATCTTTGGTCCAGTTCTGATGCACTGAGGGTCAAGCGGAAGACAAACAAACAAACATATTACAGAGGAAACTCCCATTTCACATACAAGCAGCCTTCATGACATCACCACATTGGCAAAACAGTTGAAATCCTTACAGCCATTGTCTCCTCTTTTCCCCACACCCTAAGTGTTTGGTGCTTGATGCTTTCCTCTTAGGTTTCAGTACTTACATCTCTCCAGATAGGTTGCGCTCAGGTCCAGCATGTGGATATCACTTCCTGCATTTTCGGTGGCGTCCCCAGGCAGGAAGATTGTTGCAAAGGCAGATTCCTTAATCCCCTCTTTCCCATCCTTCCCCAGCCAAGTAGAAGACAAGTTCAGGATATGCAGCTGAGGATAGCAGGAAAAAGCCAATGGCTGGATTTCGACAATGGGGTTTCCAGCTAGAGAAAACCACTCGAGGTTTTGCAGAACAGATGCATTGCATGCGGGCACAACTGATAGCAAATTGTAGCTCAGGTCCAGGAACTGGAGGCGGCTGAGGTTCCTGGCATCCCATGTCACTTGCTGAATCTTATTCTGCCTCAGGGAGAGGAATTGCAACATTGGCAAGTCAGCCACCTCCTGGCTGTTGAATTCAGGCAAGAGGTTGACACTCAGGTCCAAATGCTCCAGAAGCTCAGGCAGGCAGGCAGGGAAAGAAGTCAGACTCTGATTTCTGTGGCGGAAGTAGGCCCATGTCTGGGCACGCAGATCCCCACAGGACAGGCTACTGAGGTTGACATTTTCCTTCCAAGCGTTCGGCTTCAACTGGAAAAGGATTTTCGCATCTCCAGCAGCTGTAGATCCCGTTTCCTTCGTTGGCCTACTTGGCATTTCCCGTACAAGGACTAACAGGCAGGCAAGGAAGCAGAACATGGTAACCGCTCCCTCAAGAAGAAGAGAGGCCTGTTTTCATAAAGAGAAGGAAAGCAGTGATGTTGAGTGCAGCAAAATACAGTGGTACCTCAGGTTAAGAACGTAATTCGTTCCGGAGGTCCATTCTTAACTGTTCTTAACCTGAGGTACCACTTTAGCTAATGGGGCCTCCTGCTGCCGCCACACAATTTCTGTTCTCATCCTGAAGCAAAGTTCTTAACCTGAGGTACTATATCTGGGTTAGCGGAGTCTGTAACTTGAACTGTCTGTAATTAACTTCATGCAAGTCCACAAAAGCATATGGCATCTTATATGGGCCTTCAAGAGGCCACAATATGTAGCGAACAAGACTAGCATGGCTGCCCAGCTGGAAACTGCCTAATATCCATGTTCACAAAAGAAATCTCCATTACCCTAATAATAATCTATATATCACAAGAAGCTGAACTGACAAGAGAACACTGAGGCAAGTGTGTTGGAAACTCGCCTGGGTGCAGTTCTCAGGTTCACTGGGCTGGCTGCAGACAGCTATTTTGATAATTCCACATAATGAGTCCTACCTCAAAGGATTACTGTGAAGTTAAGGATTTGGTCAGGCATAGGCAAACTCGGCCCTCCAGATGTTTCCCGTCATCCCTGACCACTGGTCCTGTTAGCTAGGAATCATGGGAGTTGTAGTCCCAAAACATCTAGAGGGCCGAGTTTGCCTGTGTCTAGATATGGTAAACACTGCTTTGGGGGACAGTGAGAGTAGTAGACCACATGGCCTAAGGCTACAAACATTCATATCGGCCTCCTGTGCCCTGGCTGCTAGGAATCACCATGCAAGTGTTCTTTCGTGGCACTGTTGGATGAGGGCCGGAGACAACAGTGGCACGGAGTCCTTACACCAGACCACTGCAAACCTAAACATGGGCTTAGCAAGGGGGTGCAGGGAACGGCAGCTCTCCCCCCAATCAAGTAAATAAATAGAAATACTTAACTAACTGACCAACTGCGTGGCAGATAACTCGGTTCTGCCCCCTCCCACATAAAACCTGCTCCATTAAAATAAATCCTGGCTACACCCATTACCCTACAGTCTGATGGTTTTCCCCCATCACATTGTAACCCTAAGAAAAACGCACACCTCTTTTACCTAGATGCACAATTTTTTACTTTTTGCTTGGAAGGTATCAGGGAGCTCAGTTCTCACTTGTTTACTCAAAGGGGTGTGTGTGTGTCTTCTGGTCTTTTAAAAGCTGAGGCGCAGAAAACCCAGTGGGAGAAGAAACGGCACGTGCAGAATTCCCCCCCCCCTTTAATGTGACGCTGGTATACTGGCTAAGCCCAATCACCCCCGCTTGCCATCTTACCCTCTATTGCAAAACACTTAACTTGGTTTCTCTGTGCTGAACTGGCTCCTATTCATTTCTTGGGGGAGGGGGAGGGAAGGGGACACCCAACCTCCCAAGAGCAAATCCGTCTCCCTTTCGCCCTTTTAGGATCATCAAGCACTTACCTGCCAAGGTGCTTCTCAGGCAGATTGCTCCGTGTCAAGGTTCCCCGAGTTTTCCAGCAGTTGTTTTATACATTCCGATGATTCAGAGCTCAAGCACGAACCCCTGTCTGCTCCCTTGATCCCGTTCTCTCTCACCAGATCTGCTGATTCCAAGTCAGGCCCCTTATACCAGTTTGCCCCTTCGTCTTAGGGAAAGGGCTGTTCCTTTTTTTACTACACCACACCTATCCCCATCCCTTTATGGGAAGTGGGCAGATATATTTCCCAAGCTACACAAATGGACTTGTCAGCTCCTCCCTGCATAGCTGGGGGGGGGGGGGAGAGGGAGAGGCTGGGGGTGATTCTGGTGGGCTGAAAAAACATCTTTATTGCCAGCAGAAAGGATTGCTTTTTTTTTTTTGCAAAGGTGAAAGGTCCATGGAGAGTGCCAGACTGCTGATAAGTCGGCCAATGTCTTCTTCCCTCTCCTTCTAGAAATAGACAATTTTGACTTCTCTGCAAGTATAAAGGGCAAACTACACCTTGTATCTATTTAAGGAGCTCCACCATTTATTTATTTTTAAAAGAAGTGGACTTGGGAATATATGGTTTCGAATGGAGGAAGAGGAGGAGGAGGGGGGTGGTGGAAGAAAGACTTGACCCTCAACCACTTCCCTGCTCAGAATTGCTCACCACCAATTCTGGAAAGGGAGCAATCTGAGTGGGGCAGGTTTGGAATGGAAAAAACAGCAAGTGGTACAGCCTCACCCAGGACTTTTCCACTCAAAATGGTCCCCTCCCTAAAGGAGCTTTTCATGTTGTTTTAACTGGTCCCTTTCTCCATGGTGTCCCAGATGTGCCTTTGGGAAGGGTAAATATTCTGGGGAGGAATTCTGAGAAGGGAAGTGGTTAAGGGTCAAGCACCCCTGTGAGCTCATTTACATGGCATTTGTAGGTTTATTAAACGTAAAAGTAAAGGGACCCCTGACCATTAGGTCCAGTCATGGCCGACTCGGGGGTTGCGGCACTCATCTCGCTTTATTGGCCGAGGGAGCTGGCGTACAGCTTCCAGGTCATGTGGCCAGCATGACTAAGCCGCTTCTGGCGAACCAGAGCAGCACACGGAAACGCCGTTTGCCTTCCTGCCGGAGCGGTACCTATTTATCTACTTGCACTTTGACGTGCTTTCAAACTGCTAGGTTGGCAGGAGCAGGGACCGAGCAACGGGAGCTCATCCT